>NC_091750.1:25301700-25624700 GCF_043380555.1 Nothobranchius furzeri | reverse complement strand
CTAAAGCTGATTTGGATGGTGCAGCTCTTCTTTCTAGGAATATGGCCAGTTTTATTAGTCCTCCATGACAACCCAGGGTCCAGACCAGGAAGCAGAGTCGTAGTTTAACACACCCCTCTGCAGCTTCTGTACTGTTACCCACCCACTACCAGTGTTGGGAGTAATGTGGTACAAAAGTAATTAACTACTGTAATGCATTGCTTTTTGCTGTAATGTGGTAATGTAAGGCATTACAGGGAAAGAAAATGGTCATATTTACTCGGTACAGTTGTCAGTAACGCGGTAATTACAACGTATTTTTAAACCCAGAATCAAGATGCGGGTTTCCTAAAAATTCAAATTGCGGGAAGCCTGAAAAAAGATCCAGTATCCATATTTATTACGTCATTTATGGACTCAGCTTTGCGGACATTCTATGAGCAGAGAGGGCACAGCGGTAACGGCTCAAATACTCCAGCTGCGTCCTGCACGCGGCCGCTGTTATTCACAAAATCGCTCCACTAAAACAAAGTAATTCGTTTGCGATCATTTATATCCGCCCATATTCTCTGGTACTGCATGTACTTTTTAGCTGAATTCATAATCTGTGCCCCGGTGATTTCAGCTCATTGCTGCCGGAGCGCACCGCGAAGCTTTTTTTTTATTTTTATTTATTTATTTATTTTTGCGTTCGGTAGATCCCTTTGGCTGATTAGTTAGAAAGTAGGAAATCTAGGAAACAGTTTTTCTGGAAGACGGAGAAAACATGCAGCATGCAGGAAGGTTAGAGAGAGAAAGGGCAGGAAATTATTCAAATAAAATCAAGAAAACAAAACAAAGTGCTTGAAAAGAAAAAAAGTAGGTAGATTTATCCACAATACACATTAGCAATAGTATATAAGCATTTAATATTTATACAAGTGATAGAATCAGATCACCCCAGAAGTCAGTCCCACATCCAGGGCCGTATCAAGGCATTTGGGGACCAAGGCAAATATAGGCTTGGAGCCCCCACCACCCCACTCCCTGCTCAGTTGGCCCTATAAGATGGCAGCGTGCTGAGAGTACAGATTGTTGTTGCTTTTATTTAATAAACAATCATTTTAAAGCATTGTTATTATATCTGACTGTTTTTAACAGCAATCCTAGCTCAGACACCACATCACCTTCCACATATATGTCATGAGCTCACTGAGCGTCAGATTACCAGATTCATATTGAAGTTGTTTTGGTGAAAGTAACTTAAAGTAATGCAAAAGTAGTGTAATGCATTACATTTTAAAATCAGTAATATTGTAATGTAATGAATTACTTTAAAATGAGGGTAACAAGTAATAAATAATGCATTACAGTTTTGAAGTAACTTGCCCAACACTGCCCACTACACTATAGAGACAGTGTCCTGCCTACGGCCAAAATCACACAGATTAAATATCAGGCTTAATAAAGCAAATCATGGAAATGTCAAAAATATCAGAACAAATTCAACTGAGCAGAAAACTAGAAAAATTAAATGTGGGTTGTTGAACATTAGATCCATTTTTTCTAAGACTTTGTTACTTAATTACTTGATTTGTGATAATCAGATTTCTTTGCTCTCTCTCACAGAATCCTGGCTGCAGCAAGAGGACTTTGTTAGCTTAAATGAGTCGACTCCTTCAAATGATTTAAATCATCATATTGCTCGAAGTACACGGCGAGGAGGAGGAGTAGCAACCATTTTTCATTCAGACTTATTAATCAGTCCCTTACCAATTAATAGCTACAGTTCGTTCGAACATCTTATTCTTAGTTTTCCTAATCCAGATTGCAAAACTGTAAAACCACTCTTGTTTGCAGTTTAATATCGTCCACCAGACCCTTACTCTGAGTTTTTGGATCAGATCTCTGATTTTTTATCTGATTTGGTGCTAAATACTGATAAGGTCATTATAGTGGGGGATTTTAATATTCATGTGGACATTAAAAATGATAGCCTCAATGTAGCCTTTAGTAATATCTTACACTCAATTGGTTTTACTCAAAGAATACATAGCTCCACCCACTCCTGCCATCATACATTGGACCTTGTGCTGACTTATGGCATAGAGTGTGAGGAAATAACGATCTTTCCACATAATCCAGTCCTCTCGGACCACTTTCTGAGTTTTTTATAACTGAGTTCTCTAGACATGAAAGTAAATTTCACTATAGTCGGTCTCTATCTGACAACGCAGTTGCATCTTTTAAATCATCTTTACTGTCCTCAGCATCTCAGAGGCGTGTAGCAGAGGGCAATATTTTTATTTCTAGCCCCTCACAAATTGATGCCTTAGTTCATAATGTTACTTCCTCTTTACGTGTGGCATTAGATGATGTTGCCCCTTTAAAAAAGAAGGTAATTAGGGACAGGAACTTGGCTCCCTGGTTTAATTCTCATTTACGAGCCTTAAAACATTAGAACATGGCGCTCTACGTACCATGAGGAGGCCTACCTATCCTGGAAAAATAGTCTTGTGCTTTATAAAAATAAGGTTCGACAAACTAGAACTGCTTATTTCTCAGCACTAATTGAGGAGAATAAGAATAATCCTAAATTTCTTTTCAGTACAGTTGCCAAACTTACACAGAATCATAGCCCTCAGCAGCAACGACTTCATGGGATTTTTCACAAGTAAAATTAATTCTATTAGAAACAAAATCTTTAGCATCCTCCCTAATGCGATTTCTTCTTCCTCAGTAAGTGAGGCAGCATCAGAGGTGACTGTAGAACCTCATCTGTGCTTGAACCGTTTTGATCCAGTTGAGCTTTCAGAGTTATCAAAAATATTAGCTTCATCCAAACCTTCCACTTGCATTTTAGATCCAATCCCAACCAAATTATTTAAAGAAGCATTTCCTTTGGTTACTGCCCCCATTCTAGATAATATAGAGATAATCAATCTATCCTTAGTAGATGGATACGTACCACAAGATTTCAAGGTTGCTGTAATCAAACCTTCACTTAAGAAGCCTTCTCTGGATCCAGATGACCCAATGAATTATAGACCAATATCTAACCTTCCATTTTTATTCAAAGTCCTGGAGAAAATAGCGGCCATCCAACTATGTGAACATTTAAACACTAATGCTCTGTTTGAGGAATTTCTTTCTGGTTTTAGAGAGTATCACAGCACTGAAACTGCATTAGTGAGAGTTACAAATGATATTCTCATGGCCTCAGATAAGAATCTTGTGCCTGTTCTAGTCTTGTTAGATCTCAGTGCTGCTTTTGACACAGTAGATCACAATGTTCTTTTAGAAAGGCTTGAACATGTTGTAGGGATCAAAGGAACAGCACTAGGCTGGTTTAAATCCTACCTGTCTGACAGATTTCATTTTGTAATTATACATGATAAATATTCTTCATACTCCAGGGTTAATTGTGGAGTACCACAGGGTTCAGTGCTTGGACCAATTCTTTTTACTATGTATATGCTCCCAATTGGTAAAATCATTAGACAACATGGGAAAACTTTCACTGTTATGCTGACGATACTCAGCTATATTTATCCATTAAACCTGATGAACCTAATCGGTTAGGTAGATTACAGGCTTGTCTTGAGGACATAAAAAATTGGATGACTCTAAACTTTTTGCTTTTAAATCAAGACAAGACGGAAGTTCTCATATTTGACCAGAAATCCAGAAAAGGAAATTGCTTAGTCAATCACCTGACCTGAATGGCATTAAATTAGTCTCCGAGAACAAAGTAAGGAACCTTGGTGTTATCTTTGACCAGGACATGTCATTCAAATCCCAGGTTAACCAGGTTTGTAGGATTTCCTTTTTCCACCTTCGAAATATTGCTAAGATTAGAAGCATTCTTTCCAGGAGTGATGCAGAAAAACTAGTTCATGCATTTATTACATCAAGACTGGATTACTGTAATTCATTACTCTCGGGAAGTCCACAGAATGTAGTTAAAAGTCTTCAGCTTGTCCAAAATGTTCTGATGAGAATTAAAAAGAGAGATCATATCTCTCCTGTCTTAGCTTCCCTACATTGGCTACATTCAGAATAGATTTTAAGATCCCTCTTCTCACATATAAAGCTCTTAATAGTCAAGCTCCATCATACATCAGTGATCTGATTGTTCCATACGTTCCTAACCGAGCACTTTGCTCCCAGACTGGAGGTTTACTGGTGGTTACCAGAATATCTAAAATTAAGATGGGAGGCAGATCTTTTAGTTATCCGGCTCCTCTCCTGTGGAACCAGCTCCCAGTCTTAGGCCGTGAGGCAGACACCTTGTCTACTTTTAAGAATAGGCTTAAAACGTTTTTATTTGATAGGGTCTATGGTTAAAATCTGATGTTAGCCTAGATCTGGACAAGTGGGGGAGTAGAGGGAGGTGGAGTGTACAGTCGGTAAAGACGGCTCTCCCTTGCCCTGACTCCAACATGCCCCCATCTAAAAGGCTAGGTTATCCAGAGTTATCTCTGTAGTTATGCTGCTATAGGCTTAGACTGCTGGAGGACACACTGACCACTTTCCACACTCTACTGCTTTCTTCTACAATTTGCTCTTTAACTGTATTATTTCCTGCTATTTCAGTTGTTAACTTTATTTTTTCTCTAAGTGTTTTTCTCCCCAGAAGAAGCTACAATGATGTTCTGCTGAGCTGTGGTGGCCTCATGGAGGGGGCCATCGTCTAGCACACTGCTGCTAACCACTTAAACTTTCTCCCTCTCTTGATAATAACTTTTTGCTTTCCTGACGTTGGATGTGTTACTGCTAGTTTAACCGTTTAATTATAAATCCACTAGGATAAATACAATAAAGTTTATCTCTCACCAAATAGAATATTTACTAAGAAATCACAGTGCAACCATGGACACATTGCTTGGTGTGTGTGTGTGTGTGTGTGTGTGTCTGCTCTGTCTTCTCTATCCCCAGTCAGTCGTGGAGGATGGCTGCCTATACTGAGCCAGGATCCTCTGGAGGTTTTTTCCTGTTAAAACAGAGTTTTCCTCTCCACTGTCGCTATATGCTTGCTTAGTATGAGGATCGCTGTAAAGTCACTGACACTAGTCCGTGACTTGATGCAATTTGCTGGGTTCCTTATATAGGAAACATTTTTTCTGATTGGCTTAATGAACTGACCTGAATTGGAATGTTTATTATGTGAAGTGCCTTGAGACGACTCTTGTTGTGATTTGGCGCTATATAAATAAACTTGAATTGAATTGAATTGAATTCCAGCCACCCTTCAGAGGAAGATCCAGCTTCTGGTTCCTTTGTTCCTCATCCAGCTGTCATGACCAGGAGAGGGTTTAGGGCAATCCAGACCAGTGTCTCTCTGCTCAGCTCCGTCCACACCACAACAGTACAGATCTTCATTGCTGCAAGTCCACCTGTCTCTCCTGCATCCCACCTGCACTCAGGAGACTCGGTTCCATTTCTGTTCCTGAACCATGAGCTCAGACTTGTTTTATAATTATAACAACAATTAACTGTTTTGTTTCTACAGCTGAACACCAAACAATGACCCGTAGAAGAACCTCATTCTGAATAAAAGCTCGCAGATGTCGTCTCCATGAATCAAGGGTGACTGAAACAGATTTGAGTGTGAAGATAGAGGAAGAAAATGGGACATGTGTGATGTGTTTGTCCTGTTTTAGACTGAATGTTTTCCCCTTTAGCCGCTCAGCCTTCCTCATCCTCCTCATCGTTCTGTCAGCAGCAGATTTAAGGAGTCTGAGTGGAATTTAAAGCTGTGATGATGTCGCCTCACCTCGCTCTGACTCACATCTGTCTGCACCGCCTAAGCACTCAGATTTATGGTTTCCATGTGCAGGAGAGGAAGAGTTTTAGTGTTTGAATCAACACCGGGTCACTGAGAAAGGCATCCTGGTCATCTCAACATGAGGACGTTCCACTGGTGGTGCAGGAATAAAACTGCTGTGTTGATTTGAAACCTCCCACCTGCTGACCTGCGCTCTGATTGGTCAATGCTCCGTCCACGCGGCAGCACCTCAGCATTGGGTTATTGTTGCCGTGCCGCTGGTGGTGTGGCAAACATTTCAAACGGACCTGAAAATAGACCCAGCGTTCCCCGCAGGCTACTAATATCACCTGAAACTGGGCGACCTTGGCTGGCAGGGAATCAGCTCTGATCTCATACACTCACACGTACATGCACACACACATGCGTACACACACATATGCACACACACATGCACACACACACATGCGCGCGCACACAAACACGTAAATGCATGCGCACACACACACAAACACACATGCACGCACACAAACACACACATAAGCGCACACACACACACATACGCGCGCACGCGCACACACGCACGCACACACACACACATGCACAGCACACACACATGCACACACACACGTGCACACACACATGCATGCACGCACACACACATACGCGCACACACACACATGCATGCACGCATTTGCTAACACACACACACACACATACATGCAATCGCACGCATGCACACACACACACACACACATGCGCGCGCACACAAACACGTAAATGCATGCGCGCACACACACAAACACACATGCACGCACACAAACACACACATAAGCGCACACGCACACACACACACATACGCGCGCACGCGCACACACGCACGCACACACACACACATGCACAGCACACACACATGCACACACACACGTGCACACACACATGCATGCACGCACACACACATACGCGCACACACACACATGCATGCACGCATTTGCTAACACACACACACACATACATGCAATCGCACGCATGCACACACACACACACACATACATACACACACATGCAATCGTACACACACGCACGCATGCGCGCACACACACACACGTGCACACACATACGCGAGCGCACACACACACACACACACACATGCAATCACACGCACACACACACACATGCAATCGTACACACACACACACACACACACACACACACACACACACACACACACACACACACACACACACACACGCACAAAGACACACACACACGTGAACTCTATGATCAGCTGATGTTTGTTTGTTTATGAAGCTGCTCGACTCCCTGAAGATCAACGCTGAATGACTTATTGTTTATTATTGTTCGAATGCAGCAGCTCTGAGTCATTTAAAGCATCTATTAAATCATTTCTGTTGTTAAGAACATTAAGTGTCTTTATCAGCACTTCCAGGAAATTTACTGTCTTCCGTTAATGGAATGAAACGACTCCCGATCTGCTGGGGGACCAATCTCCCGAGGCCTGAAGTGACCCCCGATGGGCCTAAAACCTGAATAAACACGGACAACCAGACAAACCTTCAGGATTTAGTCTCCAACATCAGTGTCTTCAACAAAACAGATTTTCTACCAGTTAGAAGATGTCTGCTAAGTGGAAGCTTATGTAACAGGATCAGTCAGGAATTTAAAGGCAAAGTCACGTCCAGGAGAAACTAAGCAGTAAACATCTCAAATAATTTAATTTAATTTATTTAGTTTGCGCAGAATCTGAGAGAGGAACAATAATGACGTAAGCTCTTAAACTCAGGCTGTTTTCAAACCGTCCTCAACATGAAGGAGGAATCTTTAAAAAGAGTTAAAGACTAAGTTTTATCAACTAGTTTCTGTTTTCATTATTATTATTTTTAGGGATTTTACAATAAAAAACAATCAGCAAAATAAACACCTGGGCCACACTGATAATGAAGATCTCTGCTTATGTCATTAACACAACCTCCCCTGAGGAGTGTGTGTGCTTGGTTGTTTGTCCTGTGTGTCTCAGTGTTGCCCTGTGGTGGGCTGGCGACCTGTCCAGGGTGTACCCCGCCTGCATGCCCAGAGGCTGCTGGAGATAGGCACCAACACCCAGGACCCTGCGAGGATCATCCATCCATCCATCCATCCATCCATCCATCCATCCATCCATCCACTTGGACCATAAAAGGTCTAAAATCTTCGAGCCGCGCCTGATTCCACACTTTAACCCGAGGAGAAGCTCCTCTGGCCGGTAGGAGCCTGTTGGGGTGTCCGGAAACACGAAGCAACCCGAGCGGACCCGAAGGGATCCGAGCCTCAACCTGCTGCTGCAGCACGCGCCTACCGCGCAAGCAGCAGACGCCGCGCGCACGAGTCTGAACCAGCAGCTTCATCACTCTTCATGTGACAAGTTTTTTTTTTCTGAAGAAGAGGAAAGAAAAGACAACCTCTGGGCGCTTTGAGGACGTTTACCTGAAGCGGTAACAAAAACAAGCCGTTGTTTCACTGACTGAACTAAGTCGGTTTAACTCGGATAATTAAGTGTCGGACCGGTCTTCGCAATGAGTCTGTGGACTAACGGCTCTGTCGTGGACCAGTACACCGATAACCCACCGCCGGAATCCAACTCCTCCAACCGGACCCACGAGGGCTCCCTGCGCCGCGGGCACCCGGGCTCCGCCGCCCCGCTGGACCTGAGCCGGGCGGTGCCGGTGGGCATGGTTCTGGCCTCCTTTATCACGTTCGCCATCGTGGGCAACATCCTGGTCATCCTGGCTGTGGTTTGTAACCGACACCTGCGGATACCGACCAACTACTTCATCATCAATCTGGCCATCGCGGACCTGCTGCTCAGCACCACGGTGCTGCCGGTGTCCGCTACCCTGGAGGTCAGTCCGCCCGCCGGGAACAAACCGGGAGTCGGTCATCAGGTTTTAACCTGCTGGTTCTGGTTCGGTTCTGACTTATTCTAGCTGAGTCTGGACCGGCTTTCTTACTCTAGTCAAATATAAACAGGTTAAACTTTGGTCACGTGAACAGATTTAGCAAAAATAAACAAAAGCCTAAAAATATTAAGTGATTTTTTTACTGAATGTAGAGATTTTAAAGGTGTGAAACACTGAAACCAATTTTTAATGATTATTTCTGATCCTAACGGGTCTCTCTGAGTGTTTCATGCAGGCTGAACATAAAAAGTCTCCTACAAAGATCTGCAGTAGCTTCTGATAGAAAATAGTCTCCTACACCTACCTCCTGCAGTTGCTTCTGGTAGGAAACAGAGGGTGAAACTCTAGGAATAGAATCGCCTGACAGATCTACGTCACACACACCAGGTGGAGTCTTAATTCCAGTGTTGCCTTGAGTTTCACCGTCTATTTTCTATCAGAAGCAGGAGATCGGTGTAGGAGACTATTTTATGTTCAGTCTGCATGAAACACTCAGAGCAGGGGTATTCAAGTCCGGTCCTTGAGGCCCAGTCTCCAGCACGTTTTAGTGGTTTCTCTGATCCACCTGTTCAGCAGCTCATCGGGCTCTGCAGAAGCCTGCTAATGACCTGCTGGATGCCGGTGTCGGTACAGGATCTGCTCGGGTGCAAGATCGGCTCGGGGTCCTTCAACTGCCGATGACGTCACAGAACGGCAAACCCACTCGGACCAAATAAACTACACATGTATACTGTTGGAAAGAATTTAGCAGTTTCGTTATTAAAATAATGTTTTTTTAAGACGTAAGTTTGTGTTTATAAAGGTATTTGTAAAATAAAACACTATATTGTATTCATAATGTTGAACTCCTCTTTGAGCACATCCTTTGAAGGATCATAGGTATTAGCAACACCTGTGAAATTGTATTTGCAGGAAAGAAGTGTGTCCCGTTTATTGAAGTATTTTGTGTTTAGTTTTTGACGTCTTGTCCATGCGTAGTTCAGTTACGCCCATAGCTGCTAGCCAAAAAGTTTTCTGGCTTTACTAAAATACCTGTCTGTACTTATTTGATTGATGGTAGTTTAACTTTCTATTAGACTCCAAATGTAATCATTTGGCACGTTTCTAATTCATAATTTGTAATAATGTTTTCGGCGATATTAGCATTAGCGTTCCTATGGGTTTTTCCATGTATATTAGCATTGCGCTAACCACTCGCTGCCAAATTGCAGCCTTTGCGATTAGAAAATCTCCTTTTGTCACATCGCAATTTAATTGCACATGCAGTTAATCGTTCAGCCCTAATATACATACAGCTCTATGCTAAAAGTGTATTTTCAAAGAGGTAATGATGGATTTCTTTGTAAAAGTTGTCCATCTTTCCAACAGAAAGATTCGCCTGGACCAACGTAACGTGATTGCGTAATTCCATAAGGTTCATGTTCAGCCAATCAACTACTTAGATGTCATCGGCAGTCGACGGACCCCGAGCCAATTTTGCACCCGAGCAGATCTTGTACCGACACCAGACTTCCAGGCACAGAGCTGAATACCCCTGACTTAGACACACCCATTATAATCAGACCTAATTATTGAAACATGGATTTTCTGTGATCCGCACCTTTAAAAGTCAACAAGAATATAACGGCAACTTCATAGCAAGATTATTTCTGAGGCTCTTATCTGGAGCCCTCCCACCCTTGAAGCAGCACACCTTTAATCTGTTGGATATACTCGAGGCTGTGTAATCTGGCATCTGCAGGTCTTGGACTACTGGGTCTTTGGTCGGATCTTCTGTGACATTTGGGCAGCGGTGGATGTCCTGTGCTGCACAGCGTCCATCATGTCTCTGTGCGTCATCTCCATCGACCGCTACATCGGTGTTCGGTACCCTCTGCAGTACCCCATGTACGTCACCAAGAGACGGGCACTGCTTGCCATGCTGGGCATCTGGATCCTCTCTTTCGTCATCTCCATCGGCCCGCTGCTAGGCTGGAAGGAACCGCCCTCCCAGGTATGGGGACGATACCCGGCATGCATGCACTGGGCTGTCGGATCAGCTGTTTCTGAACTCAGACTGGAGCTCAGATGATCCAGTTTTTAGTTACGGTTCCATCAGAAACGGCAGAGCTCAGAGAACCAGATCCTGTGGCGGTTTCTCTGATAACCGGTATCTGCTGACTTCCAGGGTTCCTTTAGCACTGACGTCTGGAATAGAAGGAGAATCCGGACTAGTTTTGGTTCTGTTTCATCTCAGGAGATGTAAAAGCAAGATAAACTTTACTTATAAAGCCCATTTCATGACAAGTGATTCAGTGTGCTTCACAATAATTCCACATTCATAGCAGCTAGCCTAGAACATCCATCCATCCATCCATCCATCCATCCATCCATCCATCCATCCATCCATCCATCCATCATCCATCCATCCATCCATCCATCCATCCATCCATCCATCCATCCATCCATCCATCCATCCATCCATCCATCCATCCATCCATTTTCAGCTGCTGATCTGGAGTCGGGTTGTGGGGGCAGCAGCCTAAGCCGAGAGGCTCAGACTTCCCTCTTCCCAGCTACTTGGGCCAGCTCCTCCAGGGGAATCTCAGGGCGTTCTCTGGCCACCCGAGTGACGGCGTCCCTCGGGTGCGTCCTGGGTCTTCCCCTGGGTCTCCTTAAGGGTTGGGCATTGTTTGAATTTGAACAATTCAGATTCCAATCCCTCATTTCGATTCCAGTTCCTATCGATTCCCGATTCTGATTCTTTCAAGAGGCAGGATCCCAAAACATCACGCTTTAAATGAGCCAGCTAACCACAGGTCCTAGTTGATGAAATTATCTGAACTTCAATATGGATTTTATTTCTATGAACAACAACATCACCTTCATTTAGACAAAACATGTTTTTGAGAAAGATAGAAAAAGACTTGCAGCACAGCCAGCTTGTTTGTTTCTGACCACGACCAAAGTCTTAGAGCTGAAGGAGCCTCTAGGTCAGGGGGTCAAACTCAAATTCACGCCGGGCCAAAATGAAAAAGTGGTACGAACTCGCGGGCTAAACTCAATGCGTTTTTTAAAGGTGACGACAAATGTGCCCATTTTCCTTTATCTACAGATCTGTACAGTTGAACCTTTTCATTTAGAAACAAACTTATGTTTGCATCAACTCTGAATGTAGAATAACCAAGTTACACACGAGCAAGTCGATTATAACTAAAGCACTCATCAGTGATATTCGTTACTTATGCCTCATTTTCTTTTTCTTTTTATTCCTTAAAATGTGTATAGAGCTCCGGACCCCACGTGACTCTCAGTTAGTAGACGCCATATTGGCAGGTAAAAGAAGCTAAACAAACACAGATCTTAACCATGAACATCAACGGAATCGGCTTGGATTTTACTTTGTCGGAGTTTACTTCACACTTTAAAACCGAAGAAATTGTTTTATATAGTCAGAAATTAAATAGACTAAACATCTCTGACCCTTACCGTGCCCCTGGGATACTTTTTAAAAACGCCAGAAGCTGTCGGAGCGGACTTCTTACTGGACCTGGCCGGCGGAGGAGCTGGCTCAGGCGGCTGGGGAGAGGGAAGTCTGGGACTCTCTACGCTACTGCCCGCTCCGACGCCAGAAGCTGTCAGAGCGGACTTCTTACCGGACCTGGCCGGGAAACCTCTTGGGATTTACCCGGAGGAGCTGGCTCAGGCGGCTGGGGAGAGGGAAGTCTGGGCCTCTCGACGCTACATGCCCCCGTAACCCGACTCCGGATACGCGGATGAAAATGGATGGATGGATGGACAAATAACAGATTTACACGTAAGTAGTTTAAATAGAGTGCTGTGCTGTTTGAATGTATAAACTGAACACCAAGAGAAATCACTAGTCTGATTTTTTTTCCGTGAATAAAATAAATATGTCAGGCAGGAGCGTCTCAGGATCTGTCTGAGAGCTGTCTCGGTGAGACAGATAATAGCAATCCAAAGTGCTTTTTATGTGTGATCTGACAATTGATCAACCATTGCTTAAAAATTAAATACAGCTCCACCTGTGATCATGAAACACGTAAACGGCAGCACGCAGAACTCACGAGGCAACGTTTTACGTGATGTTTACTTGTTGCTATTAGTAATAAGACAGAAAAAGCCACGCCAAAATAAGTTTAGGAAGCCCACTAAGAATCGTAATAAAAGCATTTAAAGTAAATACCACACACAGTTGAGGAAACGTTGGTTTAAGTACCTGATATGAAGCGGTCGCTGCATAAGTGAAACCTTTACTCTCAGGATCCCACAGTTTCATTTCAGCCCGGTCACTAGCGCGTTTTATTACAATCATCCAACGTTTGCGGCGCTCCGGATCTTGGGGAATCCTGTAGATGGCTCATTCCTTATGTCGTCCGTGTCTGTTCTGCATCCTGGGGCACAACAGGAATCTACCATATTTCCTGTCTGATTGAGTTTTCTGACAATAACAAATAGTCCAGCTGCCGGCTTCTACCTGCCAATATGGCGCCGTTTTGATTTGAACTGTTGCATGCCGGGAGAAGTGACGTCAACTCCCGGAGCTCTATTGCTGGGTTTCACTCACGTAACGTCTGCAGCTGTGCAAAACTCACAAGTGGACAGGAAGTGATACGACACACCGTGATGGATGAAAGCTACGAAGGCTTAAATGAGCTGGAACAGACGCGATATCACGAAAAAATACATCCTTTAGGTTATGACCCATAGAGTTTTGAAAGTCACACTTTTCATCCACTGTGGAGGATTTACCCAGCGCTGAAGCGATCAGCAACACAAACTCTAGCTGCCTTCCTCGTATCACACTGCAAACCAAACGAAAGCCTTTTACTGGCCTGGAAGCCTGCAGCTGTTTTATTTCAGGTTGGTTCACCTGTTAGTGATCCGGAGAAGCTTTAAATGACTTAGGGTTGTCACGGTGTGAAATTTTAACCTCACGGCTATTGTGACCAAAATTACCACGGTTTTCTGTATTATCGCAGTATTTTTTTTTAAACGTGTTACATTTTCAGACAACTAGATAAACCCTGTATATCAGAAAAATATTGTCCTCAGTTTGTGTCTAAATTTTGCCTAAAATGTGTTATTTTGTAATTATGTTTTTTATTTGTTTACATTTTTTCCCTTTAGACTTTAAAATATCAATATTTGCCCATAACTTCTTATTTTTTGCCTGTTTTATGTCATAATTTAAAAAATATTACATCAGATGATACTCAGTACTCAAGTAGCTTTCTAATCAGATACTTTTTTACCCTAACTTGAGTAATAAACCCTATATCAGGAAAATATTGTCCTCGGTTTGTGTCCTTCCAGTGAGCTTTGCAGATGTGGGAAAATGTCATCAGGTAGTAATCATAGTTAAATTCATAATTATTCTCGGAGAGAGACCAACTCTTATCTGCCCTTGGAGCCCCGTAATGCATAGCGTCATTTCAACATGGCGGTGTCCGCGACACGGTTTATATGCAGGTAGCGGCGCTGCGGATGCTTTATATGGCGACTCGTTGCGTTCTCCCTCAACCCAAATCATCGGATCACGCATTTTAGCTAAAACGCTAACGTTAGCTTGCCTTGCGTTGACTGTAGAGTTGTGGGTGATGGTCACGCAGATGTGTCATGAGATTTGAAGCGTTGCTGCCTTTCACAGACACTTTTTCTGCACGTGCTGCAAACAGGATAGCCGTCTTCTATCAACTGTCCCTCGGCATTCTTCAGATATCCAAAAGATGCCCGTACTTCCCACTTTGTCTTCTTTGAGGGATAATAAATGTCCTGAGTGCTGCCGTCTCCTCCTTTGGCCATTATTTCAGCTTTAGCTTCAAGAAAGTTTTGGTTGTAAACAACAAAGCGCGCATGTGCTGCCCGCAACTTCAGCAGATGATACGGTGGCTGGTAAGGGTCACCGCGCCTACACCGCAGCCACGGTAATCCACCGAGATAATATTGTTTTTTAAAAAACAAGACGGTTATTATTTTTGTCAACTTTTTTACCAGGGTTTACCGCTACACCGGTTACCGTGACTACCCTAAAATGACTATCGTCTTGTTTTTGCTTGGGTGAGTAGTGAGGTCTGCTACTTTATTCATTAGCTTATGATAATAATGCTATCGCTAACGCTCAGTATGTGCTAGGATCTACTTGTAAATAACTTTTTATTCCTTTTAAATCCAGATTTCTGGTCCGTTTGTTTGATTTTAATAAGGTATAAACGCCACTTTACAACACTAAGCTAACCACTAAAAACATTAGCACCCTGAAAGAAAGAAAGAAAGAAAGAAAGAAAGAAAGAAAGAAAGAAAAAAAGAAAGAAAGCCAGCCAGCCTTTGTATAGCGCCTTCCACTTTTTTATTGGAGAACACCAGAGAGCTGCGTCCAGAGGGTTTATGTAACGAAGGTGAGTATCTAGGTGAGTAACAGAATCCAGAGAAGTTTCTGCACCAGTGAGGATCCAAATCCCGAGGCAAACGTGAGCATAACAAAATTACAAAAATCTATAAATTCCAAAATTCACAAGTCACAAAAAACACTAAATCACTGGAAGGCTGGAAAACTACTGAGTTGTAGTAATCATCCCGCGTCGAGGTGTGTTCTCCCACTCCTTAAGTAGCTGGAACCGCTGATTGTTAATCTGCCACAGCTGGAAGCCTCCCTCTCCTGAAACACTACTCAAAGCTGGAATGTTTGAGAGGAGTACTCACCCCAACTCATGACAATTAGACGGAAAAGCGTTGTTATTATAGAGCGGGGGCAAATGTTTGTGTGCGTCGCGGGTGGGTTGGGTTGTTGGGTTGGTTGGCTCCCGGTTAACCGGCTATTAGCCGTTAAGGGCGTCAATAACCCGTTTAAGACATTTAGGAAAACCCTAGTAGCAACCCAGCCAGATATGGTGGGCGGGTCCTATCGTGAAGGGCCCGGAAGACAAACAACAGAACCTTAAACTTTGCTCATCAGCAGTGAGGACACGTGAAAACAGTATAAAACTGTTAACCAATGGTTTTTATGGCTGTTTAAAGGAGCATGGGGCATGATGAAGAAATGAAACTCATTAGCGACGCACTCGGCGCTGTGAGTAACTGCAGCCCGGCACGAGAGCGCGCACAAACTCTTAACTAGAAAAAAAAAGTTTCAGTGATGTACGGCCAGAGCGCGGCTCGAACAAGGCACCGTGTCGAGCGATGAAGTAAGTAACATTGTTACTTTAGTCTAATATTTGTAAAATTCCATGACAACATTAGCTTTTTAATTTAGCCATGACACTCGTGATGTAAAGCAAGTGCTCCTTCCTATGAAATATTCATAAGCCAGTTTTATGACTGGCGAGCAAGACAGTAACATGATGCTACTTTATCAGCATAAGGCTTTGTGACTGCAGGTGATTTCTGATGTTTTTAGACCAATTACAGTTATTATTTTGCACTAAGCTTACTAACAAGCTAATGTTATTGTTTATACATCATGTAAGAACATCCAATTTCAAGTCGCTGACATCATTTGTGAAACCAATTTCATTACAGGACAGGCATCACAACAATGTAAATAAGAACATAAATATCAATGTTTAGTTCAAAAATGCATCAAAATAAAATCATAATATCAACAAGACCTACAGGGTAATAGTCATTTTTCATTACTGTCATTGATTTTCAGGAATTCACATTGGAAGGAGTGATGGAAGACAGTTCAGATGGAGTGTGCCCGAGCCTGCCACAGACTTTGATGTGTCGTGGGAAAGTTTGAGACCAGGGGCTAAAGGAAAGGGGAGAGGAAAAGGTCACTCCGAGGGTCGGGGAAGGACACGCTCAAGGTGTGAGGGCAGCAGGTTGAGGTCCAGAGCTCCTTCAAGAGGACCAGGGTGCCGGGGTAGGCAGCGAACAGCTTTCAGAGAAGAGGACCGAGACCGACTTGCACAGCTGAGAGCTGCCAGTATAGCTGAGATGCAGGTTGGTTGTAGCCATTTGTGTAAAAAACTAAAATAAAATAAAATAATAGAGATGCCAAAAACGAAAACATCACTCACTGGAGATATGAATCTAGTCATGTAAACATATGCTCTTTAATTTCTAGACAGCTTTACAACACCTGAGCCAGGAGGAGAGAGATTATATTCTCTAGAGAGTGGTGACCCGTCTTCCAGGGGTGATGCTGGATATCCTGGAGTTTCGGCAAGAGACGCCAGGACACCGTCTTCCTGATCGAGGGCACCCTAACCCAAAAATCCAAACCGTTTATCTACAACTACAGTAGTTCCAAAACAGCACAATACCTCAAAATAACTTTAGCTGAAGACAGCATTTTCACCCAAAAATAAACAAACAGTTTGTGCAATATATTTATTTTTATTTATGTACAAAAAAGTTCTGTTATTTGCATTTGTACATAGTATTTTTCTTAATTTCTAATAAATCTGTGTGCATGAAAGAAGTCATTCCTGTCTTTTGATGCTTCACGTAGCTGGGGCCTTTATGGAGAGAGGAGAACAGCAGCATTAGATCATACATAGATTACATGAGAATGCAATTCTGGAAACTCTCCAGTTCTGAAGTTGACCTGTAAAAAAACAAAAGCTACAACTTTATAGATTATTAGGAATCACACTTTTGATTGCCTTTTCACCCACAATTGTCATTTCTATATGTAAATTGTCAGCTTTGATATTGACACTTTAGCTTTTTTGCTTATGAAAATGTTATTAATATACCTAAAGGTCAGATTGGTGACATCCTTCAACCAGCGTCTGTTGAACATGATTCGTTGAAGAGCATCGTCTGGTGGAAATCATGGTACCATGAGCTCTTTATCACTGGTCGTTGCATCAAGTGGTCCATGGTCACATTTGCCACGGGTCCATTCATGCTTCCCTGTGACATGGTGAAGCACACCCACCCACATGTCCTAACAGAAAAAATAAGTTTTATTTGAAAACTTTACATGTGACAGAAGCGCTCACCAACAGAAACACGAGAGCTGGCACTATTATGAAAAGAAAGGTAATTATGTCAATGTGCATTGTTGTCTTGTTGTCCAAAAGATGTCACAATACTTACATTAAACATATCACGATGTTGTGCTTTCTGGCAAATGTACCAAAATTGGTTGACGATGTCCTTCAGCCACACAAGTAGGATGGAAATTCCCTTTAGGATCCCAGCCTGTGAACAAGGATAAAACAATTCAATCTTTTAGTTCTTTTTAAAACATAGGAGGGTTTTATTTACCTGCAACGTTTTGTTTGCGGCTGCAAACTTCGTCAGCCTGACAAAGTTTTCATAACAGTTCTATTCTGTTATGAAAACAATAAATAAAAGTAGAATTAATATATTATTTCAAGACTTTGGAGTTTAAAAAAAGAGTGTAGATAAGAAGACATTGCAACTCACATACTGTTGAGTAAGTTGTTTGCTTGGTCCTCATCAATTTGGACTGCATCCGTAGCTAGATCTATGGATTTGAAACTACAGACAACACAATAATATTTGTTGTACGTAAAGATAAATACTGGAACTTACCTGAAATGGTACTTGTCACGTTGAACGAGGTGGAGACGGCGGACCATGTGTGGATGAGCTGAGCAGGAGGTAAAAATGCAGGCTTCGGATAAAGTAAAAATGGTTTAATGGCAGGATGGGATGAACAGGACAAAACAACTAACAACAATGATCTGACAAAGGACAGGGGCAAAACATGTGGTATAAATACAGAGGGCTAATTAGGGAAACATGGGCAGGTTAACGAGGGACAGGTGAGAACAATAAGGGTAATCAAGGCAGGAGAGGAACACAGTCAGGAGGGCAGGGGAAGATCGTGACAGTACCCCCCCCTTAAGGGCGGATACCAGACGCCCACAAGGCTACACAACACAGGAGACAGGGACTCGAAGACTCGACATGACAGGAACGAGACTGGACAGGGACTGGACAGGAATGAGACTGGACAGGGACTGGAACGGGAAGACTTGACTTGACTGGAACGGGAAGACTTGACTTGACAGGAACGGGACTTGACTTGACAGGAACGGGACTTGACTTGACAGGAACGGGACTTGACTTGACAGGAACGGGACGGGAAGACTTGACAGGAACGGGACGGGAAGACTTGACAGGAACGGGACTGGAAGACTTGACAGGAACGGGACGGGAAGACTTGACAGGAATGGGACAGGAAGACTTGACTGGAACGTGACTTGACTTGACAGGAACGTGACTTGACTTGACAGGAACGGGACTTGACTTGACACGAACGGGACTTGACTTGACAGGAACGGGACTTGACAGGAACGGGACTTGACTTGACAGGAACGGGACTTGACTTGACTTGACAGGAACGGGACTTGACTTGACTTGACTTGACTGGAACGTGAAGACTTGACTGGAACGTGAAGACTTGACTGGAACGTGAAGTCTTGACTGGAACGTGAAGTCTTGACTGGAACGTGAAGTCTTGACTGGAACGTGAAGACTTGACTGGAACGTGAAGACTTGACTGGAACTTGAAGACTTGACTGGAACTTGAAGACTTGACTGGAACGTGAAGACTTGATTGGAACGTGAAGACTTGAACGTGAAGACTTGACTTGACTTGACCAGGCGTGGAACCCAGGCAGAGAACTGCAGGAGCAGGCGTGGAACCCAGGCAGAGAACTGCAGGAGCATGCGTGAAACCCAGGCAGAGAACTGCAGGAGCAGGCGTGGAACCCAGGCAGAGAACTGCAGGAGCAGGCGTGGGACCCAGGCAGAGAACTGCAGGAGCAGGCGCGGGACCCAGGCAGAGAACTGCAGGAGCAGGCGTGGGACCCAGGCAGAGAACTGCAGGAGCAGGCGCGGGACCCAGGCAGAGAACTGCAGGAGCAGGCGCGGGACCCAGGCAGAGAACTGCAGCAGTAGGCGTGGGACCCATGCGGAGAACTGCAGGAGCAGGCGTGGGACCCAGCAGAGGCTGCAGCAGCATGAGACCTGCAGGCATAAGCCCCACAGCGTGGACCAGGAAGTGGAGAATCTGTAGAAGCGACGCCAGGAAACCAGGATCGGCGGCAGGCACTCGACAGCCGGTCAGAGCAGGTGCACGGCACGATTAGCTGGATCTCAGGAGAGGCTTGGGTGCAGGGAAGCAGGAGAAGAGCGGGGAGACCAGCCCTACCACCCCGGAGAACGATGTCGTGCGTAGGTGATGTAACTCCCTCAAAGCTCCAGGATCCGCGGCTTCCATGACAAAAACGGGACAGGGGCAGAAAGCAGGAGAGGAGAAGGGCTCGACCACCACAGGAAATGAACTGGATGCACCGAAACCCACCCAGAGGCTTGACCACCCCGGAGAACAGGTAGGATGCGCCAACACCCTGGGCCAGAATCTCCTTCTGCTAAAGGAGAAAAAGCAAAAAATAAATCCTCCAGGGAGCAGGTGTTAGCTCACCACAGGTCCAGGTTTGGTCAGATCATTCTGTCACGTTGAACGAGGTGGAGACGGTGGACCATGTGTGGATGAGCTGAGCAGGAGGTAAAAATGCAGGCTTCGGATAAAGTAAAAATGGTTTAATGGCAGGATGGGATGAACAGGACAAAACAACTAACAACAACAATGATCTGACAAAGGACAGGGGCAAAACAGGTGGTATAAATACAGAGGGCTAATTAGGGAAACATGGGCAGGTTAACGAGGGACAGGTGAGAACAATAAGGGTAATCAAGGCAGGAGAGGAACACAGTCAGGAGGGCAGGGGCAGATCGTGACAGTACTGATTCTAAAGAGATAAATGTGGAGCCTAATACATCTGTCATTAATTATTTCTGCAAATAACAACAATCTGCTGTGAATTGACACTTCACAACATAAATAAATATATATAATGACCTATATTTGCTTACCTATTGTGTTTTTATCTTTTTTGCACATAGTACAGCAGTAATTTCCTGCATATATGGCAAGACTTCTCATGAACAAATTTACCTTTCTTCAAAAGGATCCAAATCTAGGTCATCAGCTAAGGCCTCAACACCAGCCATTAGAAAATCTTCCCTGTTAAGATAATGTCAGAAGTGTTTGGTGGTGTGATGTTAGTTCTGAACCAAGTGTGGATATGCAAGGTGTAATTTAATGTATGAAATATCATAGCACAAAAACGTGAATATTTGTTTTACAGAAAAGATACTAACCCCTCAGACACAGGTTCAGTTGGAGATAATCGATGCAACATTTTAGCTGCTGTTCGCTTACTGGGTGTCGAGGTTGACCTCACATTACCTCCCTGAATTGCAGTTTCAGGAGCCTGCTTCTTCCGGTAGCTGGAAAACACATTTTTAAACAAAAATGTCAACAAGTTGGTTGAGACTCTACACCTTCTGTTTACATAGATCAATAATGGCTAAGCTTCTTTACCTGTGGCACAACTAGTAATATGAAAATGCAGGTCAGTTCTAAAAAAATTCTATTTATCATTTTCACAAACATATTTTATTCTGACCTACATTCAACAGGACACATTTAGAAAAATAAACACAAACTTCTGCACAACTTTACTTTTAGTAAAACGTAGTAATGGCTGACTAGTTATTTACTCTTTTGTAGCACAGCACTAACGTTAGGAAAAGATATTCCAATGGGGTTCTGTTACACAAACCCCACGAATAACATTATCTACTGAAGTAACAGTCCTGCTTAGAGTTTTGTTGGGGTTATTAGGAGCGAGTAATTAGTAATTAATTAATTACTTTTGGATTCTTCAATAAATTCTGTAAATATGGCAATATTTACTGATTTATTAATTAATTAAGATATTCTTAGATATACGGGGCACCATTCCCCTTTAACCGGGGAAAAATTGAATCCAAAACTCTTCTCAGTCTTTCTTGAAGTTCGTAGAATCCTTGGAGCAGAGACTTCTCTTCGACACAACAAAGCTACTGGAGACGAAAATCTGAATTTTATAACGTTTAATTAACAATTTGTCAAATGAATAAACAGTGGCATAAATGAATAATAACCATGTGATATAATTGAAGATGGATGTGTTTGCGTGTGATGGAGGATGTATGAATGGGGTCCTTTGTTCTCACAAAGGAGTAGTGTGTGTGTGTGTGTGTGTATGGATTCAAAATGGAGTCTTGAATACAAGATGGCTGACCCCTTTGTCTGGCTAAAGTGTGGGTGGCAACTTGCACTTTAACTTCCAAAGCACTTAGAATCAGTAGTAACTTAACCTTAAATCACTCAAAACATTTCAAAGGATCATGAAACAACACAAAAGATTAATCACAAGTTAATATCTTTTAGTTTATCAGCCTGGCCATGGCCGAAACCCTTTTAAGATACCAAACAATGATCAATAAGCAGTTTATTCTTTCACAATGACCCGAAGGACGTATTGGGAGCGAAAGAGGAAGACACGAAGCTACTTTTTAAGCAATAGCGCGGTTTTATTGCTTATTCTGGACTATAGAGGAAACGGGAGAAGAAAAGGAGAGAGAGAAATTAGTTTTCTGATCACCAGAACAGCAAGGCGTCCCCAGCTGTTTGATTTGATGGTTCTCCGTGTTTCTCCGCAGTTTGGCGTCGTCCGTCGGTTTGATGGTTTTCTCCTTTGTTTCTCCCCACGAGTGTTTCTCCAACGGGCTGGACACAAAGAGAACGAAGTTTCTTTTGGGCTGAGTTTGACAACTTACAGCGTCTCTGAGAGCTGGATGGAGCTCCGCTCGTTCCCAGTCAGGTCCTGATGGAGTTGGAGTGTAGTTTCCAGCAGTTCCGTGGCTCAACTTGGGCACTTAGAGCTTCCGCGTGCTCAAGTTGTCGGAGCGTTCGACAAGCGTGTCCTTACCGCCAGGTATCCTGGGCAAAAGAACGAGGTTCCTTTGTCTTTCCTGATGATTTATAGTCTTTGAAGTCGCGGGAAAACTCCAAGCTCCCGCCTCCCGCAGAACGTGTTTCTGGTATTAGGCGGTGACGTCATCACAATGCTTCCGTGTGCAAAGCATCATGGGAAATGAAGTTTCTTGGCGCTGATGTGATTATTTGCTTTTCAGAGCAATTTAAGCACAGTCATTTTGGAGAAAATCACTGCATAGTAATTTCCTCATGAGGTCAGACCCTCAACATTCCCCCTTTTGGTTTCGGGGATCGCGCCCAAAGCTCGATCGTCGGAAGCACAGATGGGTTTGTTCCTCATGAACGTAGGTCGACTTGATTGTCGGAAGCACAGGTGGGTTTGTCCCTTAGGACGTTGGTCTCCTTGGGCGCCTTTGTCTTTGGTCTTTGTCTTGGATCCTGGCGCCTTTGGTCTTTGTTCCTGGTCAGGCACAAAGAGGATAGGAAACGGGATAGTCCCCAACGCGCATAACGAGAAGAAGCCACTCACGCAGGTGGTACGCAATGATGATGTCGTCCATGCGAGAGGTAGTAGTGTAGAAGGAGGAAGGTCGGTGGGCGGTTAACTCCACGAGGGGACACAAAGGCATCTCACCGCCGGCCATATAGTTCAGTTTATGGAGCACGCGGTGATGTACGAGGTCCATAGTTCGCAAACGCGCATTGACCTATGTGGTCCCAAGATTCCCCCCTTTTTGGTCCAAAGGGTGGATCAGGACAGTCTTTGGGCTAAAACAAGGACCATAAAACTAAGAGGTACTACAATGTGCTGGTGCGTCAGACAGAGTCATTGACAGACTGAGCTGGGCCGGCACATAACCACTAGTTAATATGTGACCAAGTACGAAACAAAAATACAGAAAACCCAAAAAAAAAAAACATATAACATCCAAGAAAATTCATAGCAACCTTGAGGTCTCATACAATACATTCTTAGGTCATACATTCAGTGTGTAGCTTATAAAGAATGTGACATACTGCAACACTCAGATAAATATGTGAGGTAGACTAAAATGAGAACTACTCTTAGGGTTACAGAATAACAAAGAAAATGTTGCTCACCCCCTTTAGACAGGTGTGGTACATTCGCGCTTGGAGTCTCCCCAAACGCGGTCACGAGGCACACCGTAGGTGAGCAAGTGCATCTTATCTTGGAGTTTCTTAACACGCCTGTAGGCAGAATAAGCTATCACGGCTGTGATGAGCCATCCCATCCCCAGGGCGACTAATGAGCAGATTAAGGTGGTATAATCTGTGTCAATGTAGCGTCTTGGGTATCTATTCATGGGCGTCAAAGTAAGTTCACGCGGGTTTTGTGTGAACTTAACAAATTTGGTTCCTTCAATCAGTAATTGTTGGTCAATTTCTAAATCGAAGGCAAAGTTATAACCCTGGAAAGCGTCCATGATCTCAATCTCTGAGTCATGCTGTTCGAGGTTGAGATGATGGAGTGCCAGGTTTCTAGTTCAAGGTGGAAATGCCTACCGTCCTTTCAAATACCAATGTTAAGCATCGACTTAAACCTATAGATGTGAGGTGTCACAATTATGGGAACATGTAACAGGAAACCGAGTTCTAATTTTTCTGCATCAACGTGAATGGGAATTGCACTACCTAGGCTGTACGCTAGGTGGATTTGTGAAAGGTGCACAGTAGAGGGGTAGCAGCTGTCAAGCTAACTTTGAGCAGGTCCAGTGGTACCAAGTACGGGGAAATACGACTTTCAACCAAGCTGTCCAGCGTGGAACTTACTTCCCTGAGCAGGTCCTGCATCAAATCTCTCACCACTCGTATGTACACAATATCCTGAGGTATGGTTTCAGACAAAGTCTTGATTGCACGTAGAGATTCATTAATCAGAGCAGAATGTAGGTTGAGAGTAACATGAGTACCCTGTAAGGTTTTAGTAGGTACATCCTGTTAGAGGTCTAGGAGGAGTTTCTCTTGGTTAGTGAAAGGGACGGCGGGGGGCCTGGTTCTTTGTCGGTTAGTACATGTTAGTGGGTTAAACGTGCACTTTCCCCCCTTTCCATTTCCATGCATAGAACTATGTGGAGACTACGTCGACCTCCTGCGGGGAGTCTGGTCTCTGTACCCGCGGGGATGGTTTGACGTAGGGTTTGATTTGGTTTGCATGCACCCATTTGTAGACAGGCTCCTGTCTCGCTTTGGTGATGCGTAACCTGTATGCAACTGGAGAGAGTTTTGCCACGATCTCAAATGGTCCTGACCAGCAGGGCAGGAGCTTCTTAGCTCTGCGTGCCGGTTGGGCGAACCGAAAGTAGAATACTTTGTCACCCACCTCGTATTCGCGGCTGGTTGTCTTTTGGTCGTAGTAGGCTCTAGCGCCTTCTACGTTGGTCTCCAGTTTCTTCTGAGCGTGCGTGAAAGTAGCTCTGAGGTGTGTTTTCAAGTCTGCCACATACTGATGAGCGGTATAGGCAGTGGCAACACTGACATCCTCTGGGTGATACAGGAGGTGCAGTGGTAGAGTCATCAGTCTGCCGGTCATCATCTCAAAGGGCGTAACCCCCGTGGATCGCTGGGGAGTAGACCGTATGGCCATCAGGACCAGAGGGAGCTTAACGTCCCAGTCCTTCCCAGTGGAGCAGACATACTTTTTGAGCATGGAGACGACCGTGCGGTTCATCCGTTCGACCTGTCCGGATGACTGTGGGTGATAGGGAAGGTGGAATCTCACTTCCACTCCCAGAAGTTCAAACAGGGACGTCATTACACTGGATGTGAAATGAGTTCCCCGGTCAGAGTCAATGCAGAGTGGAAGTCCCCATCGACTGAAAACGTGGTTAATCAGCAGTACAGCGGTTGTGACGGCTGTATCGTTTGGCGCTGGAAGGCACTCCACCCACTTCGTGAAACTGCAAGTTACAGTTAGCATATATTTGTTTCCTCTTGCCGATCTGGGAACCGGTCCAACCCAGTCGATCTGCAGGTGGGACCAAGGGAAGGTTATTCCCCTGCGTTGCAGTGGTGCTCTAGCAAGCGGCTGGGAGGGTTGAAACTGGGCACAGACGAGGCAGCCTTGGACATAGCTGTGTACATCCTTGGACATCGACGGCCAATATGCTACTTCTGTCAGTGACGCGAGGGTAGCTTTTGCTCCGCAGTGACCTCCAACCGGAGTGTCGTGGGCGTAAGCAAGCATCACTCCTCTGTGGTCAAGTGGAACAACCCAGCGCGGCGGGCTGTGATCGTCACGCATGTAAACTAACAAATCGTTTTGTAGTTTCAGGTGCGCCAGTTGACGATGCAGGGTTACCAACTCTCGGCTTGCGCCAGTAGGTGGTGACGGTTGTTTAGACATCGGGCCCTTTTGGAGAAGCTCGCGGATGAGCTTCAGGTCAGGATCTTGTTCCTGCATAGTGACTAGGTCTGCGTCCTGTGGTTGTCTGCCTAGAAACACGGGTACCCCAACGGTCCGAGGTTCGTCTGCCTGTTAAGCATGGCGACGAGTAATCGCGCAGACCTCGTGAACGGCCTTGGGTGGAAGCCACTCGTCTTTGAATTCCCAACAGGTTCCCTGGTCAGCACCGAGCTTAGCAAGGCGGTCAGCTTCGTCATTACCATCTTTCTCCGGACCTATGGTCCTGGAGTGACCTTTGACCTTTTTCCAGTAGACCATTATGCCTTTCTCAGTGGTGAGCAGATCACACGCTAGGAATAACTCCGAGTGTTTCACGTCTCTGTTCCTGGCATTTTTCATGTTGTTCTCCTTCCACATGGGGAAGTGAGAAATGAAGCTGTGTCTAGCGTAGTTTGAATCAGAGCAAAGGACGATTTGAGTAATGTCCAAGGCTGCCGCCTGCTGGAGGGTTATCAACACTGCAGCAATTTCGGCGTACTGACTAGACTTTTGGCCCAACCGGTAGTGATTTGGTTGCTTAGTGTCACAGTCCACCCAAACGACTCCAACCCCAGCACGGAGCTGGCCTTCGTGAAGGTAGGCACATCCGTCAGTGTAAACTTTCGGAAGCCCTTGGCAAACATTCTCATCAAAGTAGCAATGATTGGATGCGGTTGGGTAGACTGCGGCAGGTGTGTCCAGGGGGCCCCTGACGGAGTCAGAGTCACAGTGCTGACAGCCTGCTAGCCCTTGTCCTAGTGCTAGCTTGGTGTTCTGACCATACTTGACCTCAATGTTGTATCCTTGGAGCACCATCATCCACGTCGCAATGCGGCTGTTTGACACTCTTCCTTCGCGCAGACGCTGGCTGTTTAGGAAGGTGACAGGCTGATGACACGTTTCAATGATCACTTTCTGTCCACCGATGTAACTACGAAAGTGTTCGACGGCCCAGACTGTAGAGAGGAGAGCTCTCTCGCAGTCTGAGAACTGGAGTTCCACCTTGCTCAGAGGCTTGCTGGCGTATGCCACAACTCTCATGTCCTGATCGTGTTTCTGCTTCAAAGCAGCGCTCAGGCAGTGAGGGGAGAAAGTCGCCTCTATGAAGAACTCCTTATCCTTGTCTGGGTAAGCCAGACAGGGTGCGGACGCCAACTTCTGTTTTAGAAACTGGAAGGAGTCTTCTTGGGGTCTGTCCCACACGAAAGGTGTGTCGTTCCGAAGCAGCTCAGTGAGGGGCCTCGCTATTTCAGCGTACTCCTCAATGAACTGTCTGGAGTAGTTGCAGACTCCGAGGAAGCTCCTGAGTTCAGTCAGATTAGCTGGGGCTTTGATGTCCTGAATGGCTCTAATGCGTCCCGCTTGGGGCTCGACTCCATTAGGGCCAACCAGCAGTCCAACATACTCCACTTTGGTTCGACACCACTGTCCCTTGAGAATCGCCAATTTAGCTCCGGCGTCAGCGAGCTGTTGCAGCATGTGACGGAGTTCGGCCAGGTGCTCCTCGAAGGTTCGACTCCTCATCAAGATGTCATCGACATATATGAGGTTCCCTCTGGAAGCAGCATCTGACATGGCTTTGTGGAGGAAGATGTTGAACTCGGCAGGTGAGTTAGAGTAGCCAAAGGGGCAGCGGTTCCAAGTATATTGGCGATTTCCAAAGGAGAAAGCCAGTTTATACTGGTCCGCCGGCTCAACCTTCATGGTCCAGAAGCCGTTGGCTACGTCAACCGTAGAGAAGAAACGAGCATCTCTGACTCTGGCTAGCTCTTGATCTAAATGGATCATAGGCCACCTGGAGAGAGGTACTTGTTTGTTCAGTGCACGATAGTCTATGGTGAGACGCCATTTCCCAGTCGGTTTCAGAACCGGCCAGATGGGAGAGTTGTAAGTGGAGTTACACTCTCTGATGATGTTTTTCTCCTTCAGCTGATTGAGGATCTCCTGGATCGACTCATAAGCAGCGAGGGGAATCTTGTACTGACGTACAAAAGTAGGAGGGGCATTCGGGTTCGTTGGAATGCGAACCGTGTGCAGGTTTGTGAGTCCACAGTCCAAGGAGTCCCTGGATAAGATGGACTGAAAGTCATAGAACAGGCTTCTAAGCGCTGCTCTCTGCTCCTCTGACTCCAGCGCATCCGCTTTGTCAAGCTGCTGGCTGACTTCGGCTTCAAAGCCGTCATAAGGTTCAGAGGAGGAGGGTCTCTGGTGTTCCGGGCTTTCAACCGGTGACTCAGAGGGTTGAGTATTTATTGCAAAAACCGTTAGACACTGACCACCGTCAGTATCTAAGGTTGCACTGCAAATGGGTTCCTCAGGAAGGGCTTCATGCCGCTTGATGGTAATCATTTGTGAGGGGAAAGTACTGAATGTGTCTGCACCAACCTGTCTGTCGTTCAAGAACAACGTAAGTTGTCCAATCACGGGGACTGAAAGTTCGAAGTCATGGAATGAGCTATCTATCAGCATGCCCAAGGGTTTTCCTGCCGGCATGTGGATAGGACTCTGGGTCGGATTTTCGACCAACAAGTAGACAGAACGATTGTTCAGCTCCAAGAGTGGCGTGCCACAGACGGCTAAGTTGAGCTCCAAGAAGTGTGGTGATGGCTGGAAGAAGGCCTGTGTGCCTGGCAGCTTCTGATGCTTCATCAGAGTCAGACGAACAGGCACTCCTTTGACCAGTGGGGGCAGAACCGTGCTGGCCTCAACCACTGCACGGCAGGCCTGTGGAATGGTCTGACTGGACAGCAAGTGTTCATGGCCTTCTGAGCAAGGCTCAGAGGATGGTGTGGCCCAGGCCCAAAGGACTTGATTGCAAGTGTCCTGCTGGGCACCGAGTCGAACCAGCAGATCTGCTCCAATGAGTGCAGGTGGATCAAGCTGTGGTATGATGCTGAATGTATGTGTGAGCTTTGCTCCAAGCTGGATAGTCAGAGAGAAGACCTCTGGCGCTTTCAGGAGCCTCTGCGGCCAGGTAGCTGACAAGAGCCGGTGGCTACGTGTCACACTGAAAAGAAGGGGGTCCTTCTGACGCAGGTGTTCAAACGTCTGCTGGCTGATGGCTGACTTTTCTGACCAAAGAGAAAGGCGAGCATCTGAGATGTGGGTGCAGTTGATGGTAAGACCACCAACTATGTGTGGTGCATATGGCTGCAGGCTGACGTTCTTCAGCGAGCAGAGAAAAGATGAATGTGTGCGGAGCGGAGTTCCAGGAGCGGTTTCGTGCCTTTGCAGGCAGACATCGTCTGTGGGAGCTGTAGGGAGGGGCATGACCTTGGAACAAGGGTTTTGCGGCTCACTTAGGCTGACTTCAAGAATGGAGGATGGTCGGCTGCTATCTGGGTTCCAGGGCTTCGGTGTGTCCACCTGGGCCCACAGTTGACCCTTCTGGCAGTCGATGAGGGGAGCTAGACGTTCAAGCAGGTCCTGACCAATGAGAAGTGGTTCAGTGTCTAGCTGGCAGATATAAAACGGGTGAACCAGAGTCATGTCTTGGAAGGTGATATCCAGCCATGCCCGGTGAGTGATACACTCCCGGGTTTGGGTGTAGCTGGTGATTTTCAGGTCACAGGGTTCTACCTGGACTGGTTTCCCGAGCGACCGCATGGTGTCAGACACGCGATGGAACAGCGTGGAGCACATCAGGGTGATTTCTGAGCCGGTATCCAGCAGAGCATCAACCTGTATGCATCCACCTACGTTGGTGCTACAGTACAAACGGCGAGCATGATCATGGTTTGTTAAGTCACCAAGGAACTTCAGAAATTTAGTATCTGGTTTCTCTGGGGGGTAGATTTCAGGAGACTCCTGTGATCTACCAGTAGTGTTCCCCCAGCTGATCAGGTAGGTCCTGGCCACGCTGGGGGGTTGAGCCACGCCTAGTCATGCGGACGTTGGCTCTGGGTCTGGATTCTTAGAAGAAGACTTTGGTGCAGGGGTCTCATCTGCAGATCTCAGCTGTTCCTTCTGTTTAGCTAGGAACTGCTGAAACATTTCCTGGAGGTCGGCTTTGGTCAAGTACTCACCTGCAGACTCGCGTTCGGGACCTACCTGTGGGCGGCGCTCCTTAAACCTTCCACTGTTCCGACCTGCCTGCCGTTGGTTTTGGTTGGGCCACTTCCTGTCTGATTGTCCAGACCTAGGTGGCTGCCAATTAGCACCCCCCTTCCCCTGTTGAGGAGATTGGGACTGCTTTTGCGGTTTAGCAGGTCTAGGTTTAGCAGATTTTGGCTTAGTGGGTGGAGCTTCTGTGCCTTCGAGCTCCAAACGCGGCTCGGCGTCGGGAGCTAGGTGCATGATGCGGTGATGTGCGTCAGGCTTTTGGGGCTTCCCGCCGGCTTCCCAAGCCTGTTGGGCGTACCTCCTAATCTCCTGAGTTGTCAGTTTTTTCATCCGACAATACATTGAGACTTCGGAGCGAACACACTCGTGCAGGTTGTGAATGAACAGGGATCTGAAGGCAGGGTCTTCCTCGAGCCCAGGGCCGTTTCGACCTTGGCAATAAGCACTTTTGAGTCTGCGATAATACTCTCTGGGGGGTTCGTTTCTCCCGTGTTTGATGGAGAAGGCCCCCATTGTAGCTGACGCAGAGTCTGCATACGTGGCATATTCATCTCTCAACGCTCGGCAGAGCGAGGAGTACCGATCTCGAATGTCTGATGGTAGAGTTTCCATGAAACCGTGCACCGTTCTAGATGTGGTTTTCCAAATTAGCTTGAGCTTTTCCCTTGAAGAGGGTGCTGGAAGATCAAGCAGACAACGTTCTATCTCCCTGAGATAATCATCGACGTTGGATTCAGTGGTGTTAGGATCAAAGCGTTCTATGTCTTTAGCTAGCGATTCAATTTGACGTACACGGAGTCCTGACTCACGGTACGGCGCGTCATCCTCTGACTCTGACCCACGGTCTGTCTCAGAGGGCGCTGGATATCGTTGGTGTGCTCTGGGCTCCCAATGTTGACTCCTGGGGCCCAAATCCGGGTCCGGCATGCTGTGGTGGGCTGCTGGCACGTCACGTGGGTGTCTTGGGAGGTCCTCTTCCCGGGGCACGTCTGCGTAGTGCAGCCTGCGTCTTTCAACTGGGGCTTCTGCGTAATACGCTCTGTCCGGGTACGGACTGGCGTATGATGCTTTGTCCTGCAGCTGGTTATCGGCATGCCAAATACCGGAGTAGCTCGGATGGGTAGATGGTTGAGGTGCAGGATGGGCTTGTGCATAACCCCAGCTGGCACCTTGCACCCTTCGTGGACTGGGGGAGCGGTCTAAATAGAGGTGCCGCTCAGCTGGTTGACTTCTCACTGATTGAGAAGGCCGTGAAGATGAGGGTGGTGTTCCAACCTGGGGTTCGAGGGCGAACTGCCCTCGGCCCCTAGGTGGTCCTGAATGCCCTAGAGTGTGTGTAGGGAACGGGGCTGAAGGTTGGGACAGATAAGCTTCATCTCTCCCCTGCGGCGTGCGTCCGTCCAGAGAGTCATGGTGTTTCCCCCCTTCCCACTGTCTGTTGTCATCAGCAGAAGGGGGCGGGGTCTTCTCCCCATCTTCCCCAGCATCTGTGCGGGTGTCGTCTTCCTCGATCAGCCTTCCATTTCGCTGTTTTTCAGCTAGCATACTCTGGAGGTTCATGATCTTCTGACCACGTTGAAGTCCTCTCTGATAGAGGATCAGGGCTAACTTAGCTAAGTGAACCTGGATTGGTTTTGTACCATCCGGGTTTTCTATTTGATCAATTACAGCTTCTAGCTCGTCGCTACGCTGTTCTTCAGTGAAATCCCTAGAAGGGTAGTCGGGTTCTCGAGCAACCGCGACCAGTTTGGACAATATTTGTCCAGAAAGTAGGCCAGGTTCACATTTGTGGGCCGCAGCGCCACCTGGTTGCTGGGAGTTGGTCAGTTCACTATTCTGTCCCTCCATTTTAACAACTGAACCAAAAATAGCCTAGTAGAGCTTCTGCAGATAGCTCAAACTGCACCTTTTGGCAGCAAACTGCTAGCTTTGTAGCAGAAAAAACACTAAATTGACCTTTGTGCGCACAGGTTTTAGCGTTTTAAGATTGCACGGAATGCCGTGACTGATGAAGTGCACCTTTAATGAAGAACTGAATTTTAACCTAAAAGGTTAACCAGAATTAATTACACGTTGCACCTTTAAGGAAAAACTGAATTTTAACCTAAAAGTCAACCAGAATTAATTTACACGTTGCACCTTTAAAGAAGCACTGAGTTACTGGTGAGAGTTCGATGCAGCTTCCTGCTCAGCGAAATCAGCACCACTCTGTTGCTGGTTCAAGGCTGAACAACTGATTATTTTTAATTCAAGCTCTTTGGATTTATTTGTTTGTTTGTTCCGGATAGAAATCTCTGTGTATCCAAGCCTCACACGGGCTGCACCAATTAATGTTGGGGTTATTAGGAGCGAACAATTCGTAAGCTTTAACTTACTTTTGGATTCTTCAATAAATTCTGTAAATATGGGAATATTTACTGATTTATTAATTAATTAAGATATTCTTAGATATACGGGGCACCATTCCCCTTTAACCGGGGAAAAATTGAATCCAAAACTCTTATCAGTCTTTCTTGAAGTTCGTAGAATCCTTGGAGCAGAGACTTCTCTTCGACACAACAAAGCTACTGGAGACGAAAATCTGAATTTTATAACGTTTAATTAACAATTTGTCAAATGAATAGACAGTGGCATAAATGAATAATAACCATGTGATATAATAAAAGGATGTATATTCAAAATAATGTTCAAGGTGTTTTGTGTGTATGTATGTGTGTGTGTGTTTCTAAAATGGAGTCTGTATGCAAGATGGCTGACCCCTTTGTCTGGCTAAAGTGTGGGTGGCAACTTGCACTTTAACTTCCAAGGCACTTAGAATCATAAGTAACTTAACCTTAAATTCACTCAAAACATTTCAAAGGATCATGAAACAACACAAAAGATTAATCACGAATAATATCTTTTAGTTTAACCACGTGGCCAAGCAGAAAACATTTAAAGATACCAAACAATGATCAATAAGCAGTTTATTCTCTATCAAAATGACCCGACGGACGTGTTTGGGAACGAAAGAGGAAAACACGAAGCTACTTTTAAGCAATAGACGCGGTTTATTGCTTATTCTGGACTATAGAGGAAACGGGAGAAGGAAAGAATGAGAGAAAGAGATGAGTTTCTGATCACCAGAAGAGCGAGGAGTCCCTCCCTCTTTTGATTTGACGGTTCTCCGTGTTTCTCCGCAGTTTGGCGTCGTCCGTCGGTTTGATGGCTTTCTCCGCTGTTTTGGCGTTCTCCGGGAGTGTTTCTCCACGGGCTGGACACAAAGAGAACGAAGTTTCTTTTGTGCTGAGTTTGACAACTTACAGCGTCTCTGAGAGCTGGATGGAGCTCCGCTCGTTCCCAGTCAGGTCCCGATGGAGTTGGAGTGGTTTCCAGCGGTTGCGTGGCTCAATCTTGGGCACTTAGAGCTTCCGCGTGCTCAAGGGAGTCGGAGCGTTCGACAAGCGTGTCCTTACCGCCAGGTATCCTGGGCAAAAGAATGGGGTTTCTTTGTCTTTGCTGAAGATTTATGGTCTTAGTTCGGGGGAAAAGCTCCACGGCCTCCCGCACATGCGCAGAACGTGTTTCTGGTATTAGGCGGTGACATCATCACAATGCTTCCGTGTGCAAAGCATCATGGGAAATGAAGTTTCTTGGCACTGATGTGATTATTTGCTTTTCAGAGCAATTTAAGCACAGTCATTTTGGAGAAAATCACTGCATAGTAATTTCCTCATGAGGTCAGACCCTCAACAGGTTGGACAGTAGATCAGATATGACATAATTCTAAAGACTCATCTTTGGTTTGGAAAATGTCCGTTCTCTTCTGTGGTACATAGAAACTGAAGCGTGATCACAGCTAACATGCTACCGCACGCATCCATTTATCTACAAACACATGCGGCGTGTCGTCCACAAAACGTAGAAGTGATCGATTACTCCTTAGTTGCTTTTAGCTTCTTCAAACTGATCAGGAAGCCATATGCTAAACACCGTTAGCTTAGATAAGTTTCTTGTTCATCTGCACAAAGATTTGTTAGATTACCTAAATCAGTATTATCTAAATCCATAGGTTTTATTTTCTTTTATTAAATTGTGGAGATACAGCTCTGATATGTTTACCTACTCGTTACTGAAACCTACAGCAGACATAAGGAGACCAGCTAATACAACACTTACCTGCTCACTAGAAAATGAGCCATGTCCGCATCCTTTTCAGGCCCAAATTGAGTTGAACCAGCCTCCATTCTTCCAGAGCGTACCCAATACATATTCGGGTTCCTGACCGACTTTTATATTTTCTTTTTGACTCTCGAGATGCCGCTGATAAAACCTTCTTCTTTGTGCCACTTTAGTGGGCTTTGAGTTGCGCTTGGTCGTTTGCTAGTTGTAAAATCCATTTCCAGGGTTCTTCCTCTTCTGTTTGAGGTTTTAACGTGGCTAGTAGTGAAAGACGCATTACCGCCACCTAGCAAGCTTCCAAATGTTTTTCCGGGTTTGAACCTTGTCGAGAACGCGCTTGAAGCGTCAATTAACGTCACATCCGTAAAACAGCGCGGGAAATTCGGATCAGGAATGTTTTGCATTTTGCAGCACACAGCCTGATTAACAAAATGGAATGATAAACTGGTTTCATCATTCTTTTTAGTTTAAAATGCTTGTTTTTGGACAATTTCTGCCCCATGCTCCTTTAAGCAACAGTTTAATAAAACAGTAATCTCTTAGCTGGTAGAACGTGATCTCTGTAAACTCCAGCATCGTTCTTTCAGCTCCTGTTTCAAGCCGAAGATTACTGATCCACTTCTGCCGTCTTCTTTCAGTACTTTATTTATTTTATTAAGCTTTTTGTGGCGCTTTACATTCAGGACTTAAAAGAAACATTTGTCTTTGTCCCGATTACAGTGATTGTAATAACCGTAGACCTGCATCTGGTGACGTAGATGCAACATCATGTCGAACCAGCAAGTCTTTTTATTTTATGTTTTCTTGTTTTTATTTTTTTCTCTTCTTTTTTTGCTCCTGTATCGATTGTAATGCTGATGTGTAGGGCTGAACGATCTATCGTTTTTGGACCAAAATTGCGATTTCAAACAGCACGATCCCGTGACCGTCAAAGCTGCAGTTTTGACTGATCCAGGTTCAGTTGTGTAACTTTTTTTACATCTGGGGTTTCCCCCTGTGTTATGGCAGCAGGTCAGGGCCGGCTCTAGGTAATTTGGTGCCCAAGGCGAGAGTGCCCATTCCCCCCGCCCCCCCGCCTCTCACCCAAACCCAAGTCCACCCACCCACCACACATTGGAAAAAGCAACTCCACAGTTATTCCTTAGTTACTAATTTTTATTTTAAATATTCACACAGCAACTCTTTAAAGTCAACAGCCTGAAGAATAAATGTAAGCTTGAAAGATAAGTAACCTGAGAATATTACAATAACCAACAACTCGAAATGTTGTGCAAATGTCATGGGGGGGGGGGGGGGGGGCTAAATCAAAAGCAAAACTCAAATATCAAAGTGTCATCATAAAGAAAGTTCTACTTTCCATTTTGTTCAACTGCTGTGGCCAGTCAGCAGATCCATGGGGCCAGCAGCTCATACATGTTCACAGACATCTGTTGAAGCTGATGATGGTGTCTCTTCAGGCTGTTGGATTGGAGCACTGAGTCTGCTGGTGTTGGGTTCTTCTTCTGTGAGAAAATAAACACACACACACACACACACACACACACACACACACACACACACACACACACACACACACACACACACACACACACACACACACACACACACACACACAAAGCAACTTAACCCTCTGATGCATGAATTACTTAAGAACAGCGCCACTTTCTCATTCAATATTCCTCAGTCATGTGCAGTGATGCTTTTCATTATTTTATTGATCTTTTTTCAATCTGTTCTATGAAAACATAAATACAATTATCAAAAACAGGTGGAAGTGAGCGCATCCATGGGGAATATTTGAAAAAACTTATGTCTCACTCTCAGGTGCTCTTCAGCATCAAATAAATGTAGAATATGAGGAAGAAGAACCGGTGATCTGAGGCACTCTGAGGTTTTCATTTATTAAACAAGGAAACACCGACGCGTTTCAGTACCAACTTCTTCAGGGCATAAACCTTCATGCCTTGAAGATGATTCACTATGTCACAAAAACTAATGTCCATCTTTTTTTTTTTTTTTTTTTTTTTTTTTTTACAAATTTACAGCCTAATTGACAATAACATCTTAAGGAGACAATTTCAGATGTCTTCAGATTATTTAATATTCTCAATGCTAAATCAATGCTGCACTCATTGTGCCAAAAACAAGTGTCTGGTGTGGATTCAAATAAATTAATTTAGCATATCGATGTGATAAGCCATTTAATTTGAAAAAGTCCGTTTCTACTGCTGATTACAAATAGCCTAACAAGTAACTTACTCACCTGGTTCTAGATGCTGAGACTGTAGCCCAGTAAATGTTCTGCTGCGTGATGCCTGGATGAAGACGCTGCAGTGTAAACAAGAAAGAGACGAAATAAGATCTCATGCTGTGTTTAGGCAGTTCTCACTCCCCGCCGGGCCCGGCGGCAGCGGGGGAGTCCCCGCCACGGCCGCGGAGGTGCCGCCCGCCCGATGTGTCGGACAAAGTTGAAAATTTGCTACACCCACACCTAGCGTTCTTCTGATATGAAAATATTAAATTCATATTGTATGCATACTTAAAACTTGAAACTAAGTTCATAAAAAGGCTGCAATCAAGCTCCAAAAACCAGTAAAAAAATCTTACATTCTTCATCATCACAGTGAGACTCAACATTGTCTCACTGCATCTGGACACGACAATTCAAAAGTAAAATTAATTGGTTAAAGTTACAGATACTGTATTGTGTGTGTAAACAGCTAGCGAGGGTCTGTCTGTGGACCGTGCGTGGCAGGAGAGGCAGTTAGCTAAAATTGTAACGCAAAAAGTTCCTTTGCCAAACTTATAAAGTCCACATACCTCTGCTTTGGGCCCGTTTTTATTCTTCCTCCTTCCTTCGCTTTCGGAATGCTGATTCCCGATGGCTTAGGTGTTCTTTTCATCGTAAAATACCAAAAGTTTAAATGCGACGACAACAGGATGTCCTTCTACAGTGCCACCCACACACGTGATCTACGGCACCCTTAACGGTCAAATGCATCGGAGCGGTGGCCCAAGCGGGAGCTCGAAATGCAGCCAGATCGTTAGAATTTAAATATTGATGTTTTAATTTCATGTCATTTCAAAGGGGAATTTTGAGTATGTAGAGAGCGCATTTCATATTACAAACATAAATTTAATAAACTTTTTTATTTTTTTTTAATTTTGCGCCCTATCCATCAGATGGCGCCCCAGGCGGCCGCCTTTGTCGCCTGTCGGCAAAGCTGGCCCTGCAGCAGGTAAAAGCCAGCGCGGGGGAGGGGGGTGGGGTGTAACGTCCAGAGCCGAGCCCACCTCCACAGCTGCCAGAGCTGCATGTTCAGGTCATTTTCCTGTTTTATGTTCCCACACACAGCGCTGCTAGAGCCGATAATAATGGCACCGTAGGTGAGCCCGGGACAGAGAGAGAGAACGTCGTTGAGTAGGGGAGAGAGAGAGACTCCTCCCACATCAGCAGGTTCAGGCTGATTTCTAAAGCTTGGTTTATGCTTCACCAGCGCGAGTGCGGAGTCGCACACTCTAGTTGACTTGAAAGCTCAACTTCTCTTTTAAAGATGGTCTGAATGTTTCTGACGTTAGTTCAAACAAGCTAAGGTGTCAGAATGCGTGCGTCTCTCTCACGGAGCTGACGTTTTAGTGAAGAAGAACCATCAGACGGCTTCAGCCTGCCGCGGTAATTAGGGCTGTCGCGGTTGAGGAATTCCCCCTGCGGTGATTCAGGGTGGCTCAATATTGCGGTGTACGATATTATTGCAGCACTTTTTTTATTGCAGTACTATCTATTTTGCTAAAAGTTTGTTATTTACTAAATTACTGAACTCACGGCAATGTTTGCCTTGAAACTTGGTGTTTACACATTTAAAAAAGGTTAAAAATTGCCGTGCCTTCTTTTATAACACTTCACTGAATGCAGATCAAAGGGCAGTAACAACACAGATGGCAGTAACGTTTGTTTCTCCGACAGTCGGAGTCCGACTGAACTTCAAAACAACAAAATTCAGGAGAAGGCTAAACTTTTAAATGCAAATTTGGCTGCAGCATCTAACAAATAAGAAACAAGTCCCCATTTTGTTTAGTTGTTTAAAATCAAGCATAAAAGATTACATGTACCGGGCGCGCGGGCGCACTATCATTTCACTTTCACACACACGAACAATGGTGATTTATAGCTCGGTCACTATACGCACAAGGAAAACCAGCATGTTAACCTTGAGAGAGGATCTGAGAGGGGTGGCAACATTTCCAGCAACACTAAAAACCCTCTCGGATGGTGCGCTCGTTACACTAGCACACACATTCTTGCGTGCGACTCTGGCGAGCAAAGGGAATCTCTCCCGGTTGTTGCTCCACCATGTCAGGGAGGTTTCTTTAGGGTGGATGCATTCCTCCTGCAGGTAGCGAGTGAGCTCCAGCTCGGCTCAAACTCTCTTCAGGACGGCTGCAGAAGCAGTGCTTGTCTGGGACTTCAGCAGGTCTCCGAGCGTTTATTATTATTTTTTTGCTGCTGGTGGCAGCTCTGTCTCGGCCAAGGACTCTGGCTGCGCAGCAGCTGACGTACTGAAAACCAAAGTGCTCCCAAAGGAGCGAAGTAACGTTTCGTTTTGATACCAGTGCAGCCATCCTTCTCAACATGCATCATTGAGTCGAATCCAGTTCGGTAATAGCGGTGGCCCATGATGCAGCGCGGTGGGTTTCTTAATATTGCGATATTTCATTTTTGCGGTTACCGTGACAGCCCTAGTGGTAATGCAGGAAAACTGTTTTTGTTATTTAATACATTAAAAAGCTATTTCTACCTACTGGTTTCCTCCATGCATTCTGGAGTAGAACATGTTTTTATAAAGCTCCTCAAGATAAAAATCACAAGTTGCTTCACATCACATTAAAAATAAAAATAGATTATAATGGGAGAAAATATGAATAGCTTTAACTGTTTTTATTGTATGATTAAATAGTAAATAATAATGTGAATGATTTGTTGTTCTAGATTAGAATCTAGACCATTGTTCACTTCATCTACAGGATGGCTCGGCAGCCTAGTGTTGGACCTTAGTTTGCAGAAAATCGTGAATTGAACTGAAATCGCAATTTCTGCTAGAAAAATTGTGATTCAGTCTTTTCCTCAAATTGTTCAGCCCTACTGTGGTGACACCAAACTTTCCTCACTAAGGGACAATAAAGGGATTTTATATTCTTTTCATCCATCTGTGATCTTTCCACTTCCTGTTTTAAAGTAGGTAAAATATTTTTAACAGGCCAACAACAAAAATAAAAAATAGTCATTCTCTTAAATTAACTTTCATGCTTTGGAGCAGAAAAAGTACATAAAAACCACAATAATCCAGCTCCGTGTGCTCCACTCTGATTGACTGATGCTCACCAGGGGTCTCATTTATCAAACATTGCCTAGAATCCTTACTAAAACCGAACTTAAGCTCAGCAAAAAAATGTTCTTACGCCAAGTAGGTTTGTGATCTATCAAACATGGAGTACGCACAGTTGCACGCAATCTCCGCTTCATAAATCGGAGACTAACGAGAATGTTTCTCAGCTGCTTTTTAGTCACATCCCGCCCTCGCCACGCCCACTTACTGCCATAAATAGTCAATGCAAAGTGCCTTGTGGATCTCATGCATGTACATAAGCCGGCTGTTGAAGCATTTCGATCCCGACCGCAGATCAAAGAAGCGCTTTCACAAGAAGAAATTGAAGTACTTGTGGGTGAGGTGGAGAAATGAAAGGAAGTGCTTTTGCAAACCAAATAAGAGAAAATCCACGGAGTGGAACAGCGTTGCTGAAGCCGTCAATGTTGTGAATTCTTCAGAGAGATCTGTGGCGGATATGAAAAACATGTTCCAATCGGGATACGATCCCTAGACTCCAAGGTGAAAGTCACGCGCGCTAACCAGTCACCCAAACAGAGATCTCCCTAGTCCAAGTAGCCAGGGCGCATGATCAATCAGGTCACGGTGAGAGGACACACACACTGTCACAGACGCATGACATTCTGTCTCAATCTGTCCCCGTGCTGATATTCTGTATTCTGCGCTTCAGGCTGTGTGTGTGTGTGTGTGTGCGCGCGCGCGGATGTGTGTGTGTGTGTGTGTGGGGGGGTCTTGTTCTGTGTGAAAACGAAGCAGTACAAGTGATAATGCTGCAGGATTTCATAATTGTATCTTCTCAGCAGCAGCACTGCAGGTGCTCTCCATGTTCAACATGTGTGTAAGCCAGGTCCTTAGTCAACTTCAAGTTGTGCACATTTTTCCGCTAAGTTTTCATTCATAAATCCCAAAGTTTACGTGTAAAGTTGTTTAGGCAGTTTTCCGACCCTGTTTTGTGCGTAAGCAAGCTTGATAAATGAGGTCCCCAGGTCCAGCCACACACCTGCACCTGTGGGGTTGGCTCTGAGCTGCGTTGTTCTGTTCATCTTCATCACAGACAGCAGCTGCTCACACAGATATATGTGCTGCTGAAGACGGAGAGCATCTGAGCAGCTGGACCACACAGTTGTGAAGTTTGAGTTTGACCCTCACAACAGAAGGTTTAGTTTTCATCAGAACAGGTTTCTGATCCAGGTGTGATAAACCAGCGTGACCTTCACTGACCTCTGTCCCTCCCGCAGGACGACACGGTGTGTCTGATAACCGAGGAGCCGTTCTACGCCCTCTTCTCCTCCCTGGGATCCTTCTACATCCCGCTGGCTGTCATCCTGGCCATGTACTGTCGGGTTTACGTCGTCGCCAAACGCACCACCAAGAACCTGGAGGCCGGCATGATGACAGAACGAGCTGAGGACTCCAACGAGCTCACCCTACGGATCCACTGCAGGAACCAGCAGATCCAGGACCTTTGCCCCTCCTCCAAAGCAGGAGGGGGTGGAGTTTCAGCTGGGCGCAACACTCTCACCGTCAAGCTGCTCAAGTTTTCCCGTGAGAAGAAAGCTGCAAAGACTCTGGGCGTGGTGGTGGGCATGTTCATCCTCTGCTGGCTGCCCTTCTTCCTGGTTCTGCCAATCGGTATGTTCTGCCGCCTGGTTCTGTCCCACAAACAGGTTACATTTTACAAAATATATTAGTGCCATCTGGTTCAGCGGTGACTCATCAAAACATGTCTGAATCATTTAAATAAATTAATTGATTTTATTGAGTTTATTGTAAAACGGTACTAGAACTTCTGGCTGGAGCATGTAGCGACAGTGGAGAGAAACATTCCCTACGTACCAAGTAGTGTTTCTATGACTGCAGACGCTGTGATTTCTTAAGCTTGATTCATAATTTTGTGTCTGCGTCTGTACGGAGACACGCATTGCCAAAATGCGTCGATGCAAGGGCTTCGACGGGCATGCAGAGGCCCCCATAGGCATGCCCAAATCTTTATCTGTGCATCAAAAATGTGACTGAGACCACGAGCTTGTGATTGGTCAGGATGCCGCTTCTGTTAAATTTATCAGCGGCGTTACCGTAGCGGCAGACACTGAACAGACTGAAGAACGCCGCTCGCAAAAAAGTCCAAAAACACGAATGTTTATTCACCCGTGAAAGGAGTACAAACATATGGAGCTAGCGTTTTTATCCACGGATGGAAATGACCAGAAATGTGGGTTTAAAGGTGCTGACCGCATGGAGCAGTGGAGGAGAGTGAGACAAATGTGTTCGTATTAAAAAGGTCTCTGAATATATTAAAACAGTACAAACACAAAAGTCAATCCACCATCTTAGACCGGATACGTGACTGTAACGGTGGCAGGACATCCCAGACTACACCCTCTGTAGTCCCGGCGGGGTCCCAGGGGACGGGCAAGTCTGAGGAGAAAACATCTCCGTCAATGCTTGCGCACGACTCCTCACTCGAGCTGAGAGACGTATAAATCAGGCTTTAGTAGAGATTATATTTCTTAAAGGTGTGGAAATCCCTTTTTTTATACATTAGCAGTGGTCTCTAGTAGGACTGAGAGCCTTGCGAGTCGTACCCTGGATACGAAAAGCCTTTGTGCCCGTTTTAGGATCAAGAAATGTCCAGATCCGAGGAGAGCTTCAGGATGTATAGCCTTACTTCTCTCCTTTGACTGGCTAACAGCAGTGCACCTCTACCACTGACTCTGTTTGCTTGGCAGCATTCATGTTTTGTCTCCATAAATAACACCAACTTAGAGTGTTGGAGTTGCTAATGCTAACGGTTAGCTTCTACTACGTTTCCTGGGCGTGAAACCATGATGATTTAGTGACTAAAGCATCGCAAGTCAAGATGTGTGTTTCCATGAATGTTAAGTGACAGTGTGACGTAGATCTGTCAGAGCTGTTTAACATCTGGATGTTTAATGGGGACTGTTGGGAGTCGCCCTCTCGTGTCAGCGACCGTATCCTTGTGAAAACAGGATGATCTGGTATTTCTGCCGTTTAAATCCACATTGCTGACATGAAAGTTACCATCTATAAGGGTTTGAGGGTCAGCCTCAGAGTTTTTCTCCTTTTGTCATGGGGGTTAGTGATATTTTTGTCTTTCCTTACCCTGTTTTGTGGAGATGATGGGATATTTTCCCGATTTTCTGATATCTGTTGTGTAGATGTGTCTGATCCCGGGTTGTTCAGCAGAGGAGAAAATCTGTTGAGCAGCTGAGTGCTTGGTTGGCAAGAAATTCCTTTGATATTCCTTTTTTGCCGGCTCCTTGTCGCTGTGTGGTGTTATCATGATGATTCCTGGATGGGAGTGCTGGCCAGCCAATGCCATCAGTGATGTTTCAGTTAGCCGGTTGTCCTCTGCTCGCTACCCAGGGACATGATTTGTTCTCTGGCTTAGCACCAGGAGTCTTTCATGTAGGACTGGCCTCAGATTACTGAGGCAGAGCCCTCGTGCCTTTCCGCAGACTGGGATCTTCTCGAGAAGTTTCTGGAAATCTTCGGATGAAAAGGAAGGCGTAATGCTGCCAAGTCACTGAAGATCAGGCGGTAGGGGACTCCTTCTGTTGTAAGTCTGGGATCACCAGTGCTTCCTGTCGGCTCCTTTAAACCACAGGAAGCTGGTTTCTACAACAAAAACCAATAAAAGGTTCAAATGTAGAAAAATAAACTGAAGTAAACTAGATGTTATCGGTGAATTTGGTGTTTATGAAGATTTAATCTAAGAAAATCTGGTTTCTTTTCATCTCAGAGTAAAGTCACATCACACAGCACTGTTTCACTGAAGCGTTGACGTTGGGATTTAAGCATAAAGAAGCTGGAGGTGGCCAAATCACGTTTTTACAACGCAAAACTTATAATAAAATAAGAGATTTAAAGCTGCTGGAGATGGACAACAGCCCCCTCCACTCTGCACCAACAAATGGATACAGATGACTCAGAAGCACCCAGAGGGAAAGGACATAAATGTTCTACAAACACATTAATGCCATAATTATATACGGTAGGTGTTGAGTTTTCAGGCATCAGTCCAACAGCAGTAGAAGTCCTCCGAGTTTCAGGTCTGCTGAAGTGACGCAGCGTTTCCTCTCTGCTGAGTCGTGGTCTGCACTGCGTCCTCAGCAGGGCGGTGAGGACGGACTGCAGCGCTGCAGATCTAACGGGTCCAGCTCAGTCAGATGGTCCTGAACCAGACCTTTGGGTCAGAAAACAACACAACCACGACCCTTTATTCAGATTGAACACATCTAATGTGGTCAAGTTCAAATGCATTAAAGGAGAATAAAGCGCCGTTCAGACTCACATTATTAAGATTTATTATTTTAGGAAGATTTTTGTTTATTTACTCCCAGCTGAGTCGCTTAAAGCTGCACTTTGTCATCTTTTCAGCTTCTGAACTAACAACTAACTCCAGTTCAGCAATGGCAGAAAAACGAACCACAGCTGTAGTACTGCTACTGAAGTTTTTACTGCAGAATATCCTTCAGGATTTACTCTTCAGTTTAATCTCTGGAGATCATCTGAAGAACTTAAAATGCGAAACAAAACCTGAGTTTTAAACAGTTTTTTATTGAAACTGACTTGAATTAAAAATGTCTTTAAGCTCAGATAAAAATGTAGTTTCACAGTTTTGGTTTTAGAAACAGTAAGTTAAGATTTAAATGTTTAGTTTCAGTCTTTTTCCTAAAGAATCCAAACCAGTTCAGTCTTGCTCTGCAGAGAAGTTTGGACTCTGGGATCGGCCGGGCCTGACTTGACCAATCCAGGCTTATTTGGTCTCTAAAGCGCTTTTCTTCATGTTTAGATGTGTTTTGTGATCACCTGCTGGACTTCCCTCAGACCAAACCAAAACAACTTCCTCTGGCTTCTTGTGGAAGAATCACCAAACTTGGTGAGATGTAGTTTTCAGCAGGACACAGATGCATTCTGGGTAGAGGTTACATGTCGTTCTCATGGCGGATGTCTGCTTTTACACTGAAACTCTTCATATATAGTCACAGATCAGAGCCTGAGGCACAGGAATGCCTTACAAGTCAATGTTCAGGGAGAAATAATCCACCAGCTCTGGACTCTCCCAGATCTCAACAAAATCCAAAACCTGATCCTACCAAATCCTCCAAAGTTCCTCAAATCCTCCGACATGCAGCAGGTCAGCTCCTCTGGGCTGAAGGAAATGTTTTCTTCTGTTTAACATTAGAATCTGTTTCCGTTACTTTCATCAACAACTAAACATTTACAAGTAAACTGGCTTAAAGCTGCAGTCCAGAGTCCTCCCCTTTAGAATTATGCATGATTATTGTATCTGTAAAAGTGATAGTCTTAGCCTGTTCTGTGGTATTATGTTAGCAATATGTCTTTTTGCCAAATCTGCCCCTCCTTCCCATAGAGCCCAGTGCAGTTTAAACTGACCATCGTTCAGGATTAGCCAATAGCGTTAGGTGTTTGTTTACATACAGAAGTCAATTGCAGAGCATGCATGGGCGTTTGAGGACGCACAAAGGAAAATGCAGAGTTGGCAACACTTAGAAAAGTGCATCTACATGGTAAGTAATACATATAGTAATACATATAGCAATATATATATATATATGTGTAGATATCTCTCTCTCTCTCTATATATATATATATATATATATACATATCAATATACATATATATATATATATATATATATATATACATATACATATATATATATATATATATATATATATATATATATATATATATATATATATAAGAAAATCATTTCTATAGCGTCTCTCAAGATAAAAATGAGGCGCTTCACAAAAATCAAAAATTAAAAATATAAAAAAGAATTTTGAAAATGGTTAAAATATATTTAAAATGAGCAAAAAATAGACAATTGTGATTAAAAAAATGTTAAGAAAGAGAGAGAGTGAATAGGAAAGAGGGAAATCAGTGGATCCTGAGGAAGGTGGAATAGGTGGGGAGAGCAGAATAAAGAGAGAGTGGTGGAGAAGGTCATACAAAAGCCAGCTTGGACAAGTGAGTCTTCAGCTGCTTTTTAAAGCACACTGAGTCCACTGATCTCAGGCTCAGGGGGAGAGAGGTCCAGAGTCTGGGGGCCACAGCAGCAAATGATCAGTCAGTCACCTTTGACCTTTAGCCTGGTGCTGCACAACCAGTAGGCTTTGATCACTGGACCTCAGGGACTTGCTGGGGGTCTAGGGACTAAGAAGATCACCAATGTAAGATAGTGCTTGTCCATGTAAGGCCCTATAGACCAGAACCAGGATCTTGAAATGAACCGTGAAGTTGGCTGGCAGCCAATAAAGCTGGAGGAGAAGTGGGGTGATGTGGGTGTGTTTGGAGGACTTGGTCAGAAGCCGAGCACAGGCATTCTGAACCACCTGTAGACGGTTCAGGGAGGTTCTGCTCAGACACGTGAAAAGAGAGTTACAGTAGTCTAAGCGTGAGGAGATGAAGGTGTGGAGAACTGTCTCAAGTTCAGAGCGGGACAGAATGGGACTCAGCTTAGCAATGTTCCTGAGATGGAAGAAGGAAGAGCGAACAAGAGAACTGACATGACAGGCAGGGTGAGAGCTGGGTCAAAGGTCACATCAACATTCCTGACGGAAGGTTTGGTGTGAGAAGCAAGCTGACCAAGAGAGTCTCTGACTTTGGGAACCAGCTTGTCTGGGGCACAGATGAGGATCTCAGTCTTATCTTCATTCAGCTGTAGAAAGCTCCCAGCCATCCAGGTTTTAATAGAGTCTAAGCAGGTGTGTAACAGCTGCAGCTTAGACATCTCATGGGGCTTAAAGGAGATGTACAGTTGGATGTTGTCTGCATAAAGATGGTTGGAGATTCCTTTGAAGGAGCTCAGGATGTGCTGAAGAGGAAGCAGATAGAGGAGGAAGAGCAGAGGCCCCAGCACAGAACCTTGTGGGACACCATGGGTAAGAGAGATGGTGGAGGACCTAAACTTGGAGACGGCCACAGAAAAGGAGCGCTCAGAGAGATAAGAGGAGAACCACTCCAGAGCAGTTCCTGATAGGCCTACCCAGTCTCTCAGCCTCTCCAGTAGCAGGTGATGGTCAACAGTGTCAAAGGCTGCAGTCAGGTCCAGCAGGACCAGAACAGAACAGTCCCCTGCATCACTGTGAGTCAGAAGGTCATTAGAGCCCTTAAGAAGAGTTGTTTCAGTAGAATGAGCTCTACGAAAACCTGACTGGAAGCTATCATAGATGTTATGTTCATCAAGAGCAGCTGTGAGTTGTTTAGCCACAACCTTTTCCAAGATCTTGGAGATAAACGGAAGTTTAGAGATGGGTCTGTAGCTGCTATGGAGAGAGGGGTCAAGACTCGTTTTTTTAAGAAGCGGGTGGATTACAGCGTTCTTAACGTAAGCAGGGACCCGACCAGAAACCAGAGAAGCATTAATTATAGAGAGCACGCTGGAACCGATGGACTGAAAAGCACTTTTAAACAAAGATGAGGCTAAGATGTCAAGGGGGCATGCAGAGGTCTTCATAGAGTTAACTAGTTTGGTTAACTCAGGCAAAGAAACAGGAGCAAAGCTATCTAGGATGATGGGCCTGGTTGGAGTCGGGAGAGGCAGCGATAAGGCTGAAGGAGAGATGCTAGATCTAACCTTATTGACTTTGTCCACAAAGAAAGTTCTCACAGTCTGCAACAGAGTGGATGGAGGCTGTAGGAGTGGCAGGAGAGTCGATGCTGCTGATGGTGTTAAACAGCACCTTGGGGTTCCCTTTGCTCTGGGACACCAGGTTGAAGAAATAGGAAACCCTTGCATCTCTGACTGCAGAGTTAAAGGATGTCAGAAGATCCTTTAGGTGCAGCAGATGGATGTGGGTTTTCTTCCACAAGCACTCAATCTTTCTGCATTGGCGCTTTAGGCTGCAAAGCCTGTCATTAAACCAGGGAGTAGGGTTCACTGCAGGAACTGATCTGGTTCTGACAGGACAGATGTTGTCCAGAATGGAGAGGCAGTGCTCGTTAAACTGAGAAGTTAAGGAATCTGGGTCGTTATCAGAAGAACAGGGTGGATCAAAAGCAGCAGAAAAATTTCTAGCTGTGCTCTCATTAAAAAAACGAGAACTAACCATACGGCGAGCAGGAGGTGGGGACGCAGAAACTGACAAGTTAAAGAAAATGCAATGGTGATCTGAAATATAAACGTCCTCAGGACAAATACTGTCAGCATTTAGACTCAGGGTAAAAACAAGGTCTAGAGTGTGCCCCCTGGTGTGTGTGGGGCCAGAAACATGCTGGGTAAAGCTGAAGGAGTCCACAAGGCTGGAGAAAGTCATCGCAAAATGATCAGAGGGATCATCAACGTGGATGTTAAAGTCACCCACAATCATCAGTCTGGACAGCTTCACAGTGGAGGATAGAAAGTTACTAAACTCCTGAAGGAAAGAACCATTTGGACCAGGTGGACAATAAACCACAACACAGTAGAACAGGTCATTACGCCCGACTTTAATCAGCTGCAGTTCAAAGGAAGCAAAGTGACCAGAGGTTGTAGAGCTACATACCATACCATACCACCTTTATTTATATAGCACTTTAAAAACACAGCCATACGGCTGACCAAAGTGCTGAACAGTCACACAATAATAGAGATTAAAAAACATAAAACAGTACTATAAAATACAGCCAACAATAAAAAAAGACAAGCCGACTAAAAAAGTACCAATAAAACCAATGAAACCTTACAATGGACGATAAAATAAGAGTAGTAAAAGCCAAACTAACAGCTAACTGTTAAAAGCAAGGGTAAAATAGTGTGTCTTTTGTCTAGACTTAAAATCTGCCAAGGTGGATGTCAGTCAAACTGTGACTGGAAGTTCGTTCCACAGTTTAGGACCGGCAACAGAGAAAGCTCTTTGTCCACATGATTTGTAACACGCATTCGGGACCTCGAGGAGCAACAGGCTGGAGGACCTGAGTGTTCGACCGGGAGTATAAATTGAAAGGTCAGATAATTGCACGGGGCAAGACCATGGAGCAAAGTAGCATTTTATTTTGGACCTTGAAAGTGATGGGCAACCAATGAAGGGGTTTGAAAACTGGTGTTATAAGCTGGCGCCTGTCAGTTTGCGTTAGGAATCTAGCAGCTGCGTTTTGAACGAGTTGAAGTTGGGCAAGGGTTGACTTATTGACACCCAGCAAAACTGCATTTGAGTAGTCGAGCCTAGATGCGATGAAGGCATGAACAACTGATTCCATATTTTTCCTAGATAAAACAGCTCTTAATTTGGACAGATGGCGGAGTTGGAAAAAACAAGATTGGACAGTGGTATTGACCTGGGCGTCCATCCTTAGAGATGAATCCATCTTCACACCCAGGTTTGTCACTACAGTTTTTAGATTTTGAGAAGTAGATGAAAGATCTGGGGTTTGGAATGAGCTAGATCTGACCGGATTAAACAGGATCAGTTCAGTCTTGGAGTCATTGAAATGCAGAAAATTTGTGGCCAGCCAACATTTGCCTCTCAATATTGGATGACAAGATGGCTGACGGGAGAGTCTCATGAATTTTCCTCCTACCTACCAACAAATATCATGGAAAGAACTTAACATCCAAGAGATTGATCAAGTCTCTTACATTCTTAAAGAAGTCTTGCTTCTTTTTTGGGAGTATTACCTAAAATTTTGAAACTTTGAGTCCTTTTTTCTTCATCACATGTGCTCTACAAGTAACACTGGGCCTACTGGATTACCTCAAACCTGGAATTCTTTTTGTCTTCTAAGAATTTAAACAGATGATCAAGAAAAATGGCGACAAAGAGGCTATCAGAAAATATTGAAGAAATTAAGAAGTCCCTTAACTTCATGTCGGAAGAACTGAGTAAGGTGGCAAAGCAGCAAACAGGACTAATGGACTTAATTGAAGAAGTAAGGCAACTTAAGACTGTGATTAAGGAAAAAGATAAGAGGATTGAAGAGTTGGAATGAAGAGTTGAAGATCTGGAGCAGTATACAAGAATGGAAGATGTGGTGATTTCTGGTCTGAAGACAAATCACTACACCTATGCACGGAGTACAGCAGGTGACAAGGAGGGAGAAGACGCACCTAGAGCTGAAAAGGATTTGCTTGAGCAGCAAGTTATTCAGTTTTTTAAAAACAAAGACATTCCCTTGGATAGTAAAAATATAGCAGCATGTCATACTATTTCACAAAAGCATAACAAGATGCCAACTATTATACTTCGATTTGTGAGCAGGAAATATAAAGTTGAACTGTTGAAGATGGGAAGAAAATTAAAGGGAACCGGAGTGTACGTGAATGAGCATCTTACAAAGAGAAATGCTGACATCGCACGACAGGCAAGACTTTTAAAGAAGGAAAGGCACATCCAAGACACCTGGACAAGGAACTGTAAGGTATTCATAAGACAATGGGTCACCAGAACAAGCAAAAGTTGTTGTTGTTAGAGATGTTGCAGATCTTGAGAGATTTAAACAAATTAAATAGAATTCAGTGGAGAAATAGAAGTACTTTTGTTGCTGACTGTGAAATGGACAAAATCTGATAAGTGTGAGAAAAAAAGCTATGTATGCAAATGTGTGGAACATTTCATGAGTTAGATAATATTGATCCAGATATCCACCTTTATCACAATGTTGATATGACATGTGATTATTATAGTGGGGAAGAGTTAGATCCTAAGATAAAAGGTTTCTCGTTAATTCACTTTAACAGTCGGAGTCTTTACAGTAATTTTTTTAAAATCAAAGAGTATCTTGATCAGTTTCAAAATAAGTTTGCTGTGGTGGCAATTTCAGAAACATGGTTGAATGATGACAGAGAACTGCAGGATGGACTAGAGGGTTATGAAATGTTTTGGCAAAATAGGAGGAATAGAAGAGGAGGAGGGGTCGTTATATTTGTTATATCATGTCTTAAATGTAAAATTGTTAACAATATGACCGCTGTGGTGGATAACTTGATGGAATGTTTAACTATTGAAATTCAAGTTGAAAGATCTAAAAATATATTAGTTAGCTGTATTTATCATACACCTGCATCGTGCATGGATCAGTTTATGAGAGAAATTTCTGTAATACTGGAGAAACACAAAGAAAAGACAACTTTATTTTGTGGTGATTTTAATATTGATTTATTGAAGGCAAATGATCACAATAAGACATCTGAATTTACTGATACAATGTTTAGTTTTGGGTTCTATCCGTTGATTCTAAAGCCCAGCAGAATAAAGATGGATAGTGCCACTTTGATTGACAACATTTTCTTTAATAAGATAGATGGTAAGATACACAGTGGACTGTTAGTCACGGATGTAAGTGATCACTTGCCTGTCTTTTCAGTGCTTGAAATGAATAATCAATTTAATATTCGAGAGGAAAAGATTGATTACATTGGTAGAATAAAAACACCAGAACACATTGCAGCTTTTAAAAGAGAATTAGAAAATTATGACTGGAAAAAGGTTTATGTGGAAGACACTAATGATGCATATAATGCATTTCTAGACATATTTTTGTCAATCTATGACAGCCATTGTCCACTGAAAAAGTTTTCTGAAAATTTCAAAAAGAAAAAACCATGGATGACAAAAGGTCTGGAAAGAGCATGTAAAAGGAAAAATAAGTTATATAAGATTTTTTTGACAAATAGAACTAAGGAAAATGAAGACAAATATAAGAAATATAGAAACAGATTAACAACTATTTTGCGATATGAAAAGAAAAGTTATTATGAAAAGCTGCTTCAAAAATCTAAAAATAATATAAAGGCTACCTGGAGTGTACTTAATAAGATAATAAAAAAGCAGAATAATATATGTTTTCCAACATGTATTGTAAAAGAAGGTAATGTAGCGATTAAGAATATTGAGAGTATAGTCAACGAATTTAATGATTACTTTGTTAATGTAGGTCCCAATTTGGCAAAAGAGATTTCTGTACCAGGAAGACATGATGACAAATTTTTAAATTTTACTTCTTATAAATGCAACTCAATGTTTCTTGGAGGAGTCTGTGAGAGTGATATTATAGATGTGGTGAGTAAATTTAAGAGTAAAAAATCCATGGATTGTGACGGCCTTGATATGTCATTAGTTAAAGAAGTTCTTCATAGTATCCTTCAACCGTTAACTTATATTTGTAACAAATCATTTCAAACCGGAATTTTTCCAGATAAAATGAAAATTGCCAAAGTGATCCCAATATATAAAAATGGAGATAAACAGGTTGTGTCAAATTATAGACCAGTATCTTTGCTGCCTACATTTTCAAAGATTCTTGAAAAACTATTTGAAAACAGACTAAATTCTTTTCTTGAAAAATATGATTTATTGAATGACCATCAGTATGGGTTCAGAAGAAATCGATCAACATCTCTAGCAGTAATGGAATTTATTGAAAATATTGCAACAATTGTGGATAAAAAACAGATTGGAATAGGTGTGTTCATTGATTTACGCAAAGCCTTCGATACGATAGATCATTCTTTACTGTTACAGAAATGTGAAAGATTTGGTTTAAGAGGTGTTGTACAACTTTGGTTAAATAGTTACTTGGAAAGAAGGTTCCAATATGTGAGTATTAATAATATGAAATCTAAACTTAGACAAGTAACTTGTGGAGTTCCGCAAGGATCGGTGTTGGGACCAAAGTTATTTTTACTTTATATAAATGATATTTGTACAGCTAGTGATATTTTAAAATATGTGATGTTTGCTGATGATACAAACTTATTTTGTTCTGGAGATAACATAAAGGAATTACTGAAAACAGTGGAAATAGAATTGATGAAGTTAAATAGATGGTTTGTATTTAATAAACTATCACTGAATGAAAGTAAAACAAAATTTATGTTGTTTGGAGGTATTAAGAATAATATTGAAGTAAAATTAAATCTAAATAATGTTGAAATTGAACGAGTAAATGAGACTAAATTTTTAGGAGTAATAATTGATGATAAACTTTGTTGGAAGTCTCACATAGATCACGTGAAACGGAAATTATCTAAGTCTATTTCTATTCTTTATAAAACAAGAGATTTATTGCACAAGAGCTGCCTTTATTTATTGTACACTTCCCTTTGCTTGCCTTATATGAGTTATTGTGTGGAAATTTGGGGGAAAACATACAAAACATATCTGGATTCAATTTTTAAATTGCAAAAAAGAGCTATTAGAATAATAAATAAAGCGGGATATAGGGAGTCCACAAACCAATTTTTCGTAGGATCAGCTATGTTAAAATTTAAGGACATTATATATCTTAAAACTTTAGAAATGATGTATAGAGTGGTGAAAAAGAATGTTCCAATTTGTATTTTAAGTATGTTTAAATTAAGAGATGGAGAATATGATTTGAGGGGGTCTTATATGTTTGAAATACCTAAAGTGAGAACTAATGCGAAGTATAGATGTGTGTCGGTTTTGGGAGTGAAGTTATGGAATGGACTTAATGATGAACTGAAGATGTGTTATTCTTTGTCGTTTTTCAAGAAAATTTTAAAAAATTGCATCTTCCAAAGTTATAGAAACTTAGTTTGATGTCCAACCTTGTGTTGATTTGATTTCTTGATTTATCATTGTTTTTTCTTTAAATGTTATGCACCTTAGCTATCAGCCTTGGTTAAGGATTTGATTATGTCTGTGGGAGTTAAGGATAGGCTAATTATAAGCCACTAGGCTTCAACCTATTCCTTTTTTCGGTTGCTTGATTACTTTTATGTAAAATTGATAAATTGTTGTTGTTGACCGAATAAAAATATCTATCTATCTATCTATCTATCTATCTATCTATCTATCTATCTATCTATCTATCTATCTATCTATCTATCTATCTATCTATCTATCTATCCATCTATCTATCCATCTATCTATCCATCCATCCATCCATCCATCCATCCATCCATCCATCCATCCATCCATCCATCCATCCATCCATCCATCCATCCATCCATCCATCCATCCATCCATCCATCCATCCATCCATCCATCCATCCATCCATCCATCCATCCATCTATCTATCTATCTATCTATCTATCTATCTATCTATCTATCTATCTATCTATCTATCTATCTATCTATCTATCTATTTCACATCACGTAGGCTGTCTAGAAGAGGCTGGATGGATTGCTGGGCTTTCACCGACATGTAAATCTGACAGTCATCAGCATATAAGTGATATTGAACAGAGTGTTTTTTTAGGATTAAGCTGAGGGGAAGGAGGTAAAGACAAAACAACAAAGGCCCCAGAATAGATCCCTGCGGGACCCCATACGAGAGAGGAACAGAGCGAGATGAGATGCTGTTCAACACCACTCGTTGGGACCTGTTAGACAAGACCTAAACCAATTTAGGGCTGGACCACGTTTTGCAGCAACCTCCTCTAAGTGTAATAAAAGGATGTCATGGTTGACGGTGTCAAAGGCGGCAGACAGATCGAGAAGTAATAACACAGCATAGGAGCCAGAATCAGTAGCCATAAAAATGTCATTGAAGATACAGAGGAGAGAGGACTCAGTGCTGTGCAGGGGTCGAAAACCTGACTGAAATACATCTATTATATTATGATCGGCTAGATGAGTTGATAGCTGATCATAGACCACCTTCTCCAGAATTTTTGCCAGAAATGGAAGCTTGGAAATAGGGCGATAATTAGAAAGAACTGAGGCATCAATACCTGGTTTCTTTAGAAGCGGCTGAACCACAGCATGTTTGAAAACGGGGTACAACACTGTAAATAAGACTGGTATTGATAAAGTGTAGGATATAATGACCTATTGCTGGGAACACCTCTTTCAGGAGGCGCGGAGGAAGGATGTCGTCTTGGGAACCAGATGGTTTCATCAACAGAAGCAAAGATTGCAGGCATGGAAGGGAAATAGGTTCAAAGCTGAGGAAGGGTGCTGTGTTAAAGGTTAAGGTAGGAAGGGTGTGCAGAGGGAGTGATAAGGTTTCCTCTATCAGGGCCAGCTTATCAGAAAAGAAATCTAGAAACTGATCCGGGATATTTGGTGCAATGACTGAGCAGTTGGACTCATGAGGAACGAGAACCGAATTAATAGTTTTGTAAATAACTTTATGATTGGACTGGTTTGCAGAAATAATTTTCGTCTTCGTCTTCGTCTTCCTCCGCTTATCCGGGTCCGGGTCGCGGGGGCAGCATCCCAACTAGGGAGCTCCAGGCTGTCCTCTCCCCGGCCTTGTCCACCAGCTCCTCCGGCAGGACCCCAAGGCGTTCCCGGACCAGATTGGAGATGTAACCTCTCCAACGTGTCCTGGGTCGACCCGGGGGGCTTCTGCCGGCAGGACATGCCCGAAACACCTCCCCGGGGAGGCATCCAGGGGGCATCCTGACCAGATGCCCAAACCACCTCAACTGGCTCCTTTCGATCCGGAGGAGCAGCGGTTCTACTCCGAGTCCCTCCCGAATGTCCGAGCTCCTCACCCTATCTCCAAGGCTGAGCCCGGCCACCCTACGGAGGAAACTCATTTCGGCCGCTTGTATCCGCGATCTCGTTCTTTCGGTCATTACCCAAAGCTCATGACCATAGGTGAGGATTGGGACGTAGATCGACCGGTAAATCGAGAGCCTGGCTTTCTGGCTCAGCTCCCTCTTCCCCACGACAGATCGGCTCAGCGTCCGCATCACTGCAGACGCCGAACCAATCCGCCTGTCGATCTCCCGATCCCTCCTACCCTCACTCGTGGACAAGACCCCGAGATACTTAAACTCCTCCACTTGAGGTAGGACCTCTCCCCCGACCCGGAGGTGGCAAGCCACCCTTTTCCGGTCGAGAACCATGGTCTCAGATTTGGAGGTGCTGATCCTCATCCCAGCCGCTTCACATTCGGCCGCGAACCTACCCAGCAAGAGCTGAAGGTCAGAGCTGGATGAAGCTAGGAGGACCACATCATCCGCAAAAAGCAGAGACGAGATTCTCCTGCCACCAAACTCGACACACTCCACACCACGGCTGCGTCTAGAAATTCTGTCCATAAAAGTGATGAACAGAACCGGTGACAAAGGGCAGCCCTGGCGGAGTCCAACCCTCACTGGGAACAGGTCCGACTTACTACCGGCTATGCGGACCAAACTCACGCTCCTCTGGTAAAGGGACTGAATGGCCCTTAACAGAAAGCCACCCACCCCATACTCCTGGAGCGTCCCCCACAGGGTGCCCCTGGGGACACGATCATAAGCCTTCTCCAAATCCACAAAGCACATGTGGATTGGTTGGGCAAACTCCCATGCCCCCTCCATCACCCTTGCAAGGGTATAGAGCTGGTCCACAGTTCCACGGCCAGGACGAAAACCACATTGCTCCTCCTCTATCTGAGATTCAACTATCGATCGGACCCTCCTCTCCAGTACCTTGGAGTAGACCTTTCCAGGGAGGCTGAGGAGTGTGATCCCCCTATAGTTGGAACACACCCTCAGGTCACCCTTCTTAAAGATGGGGACCACCACCCCGGTCTGCCACTCCCTAGGAACTGCCCCCGATGACCACGCAATGTTGTAGAGACGTGTCAACCATGACAGCCCTACAACATCCATAGCCTTGAGATACCCAGGACGAACCTCATCCGCCCCCGGGGTTCCGCCGCTGTGTAGTTGTTTGACTACCTCAGCAACTTCTGCCCCCGAGATCGGACAGTCCATCCCCAGGCCTCCCAGCTCTGGTTCCTCCTCGGAATGCGCATTGGTGGGATTGAGGAGCTCCTCAAAGTATTCCTTCCACCGTCCGACTATAGCCTCAGTTGACGTCAGCAGCTCCCAATCCCCACTGTAAACAGTGTGAGCGAGTTGCTGCCTTCCTCTCCTGAGGCGCCGGACAGTTTGCCAGAACCTCTTTGGAGCCGATCGATAGTCTTTCTCCATGGCCTCACCAAACTCCTCCCACGCCCGAGATTTTGCCTCGGCAACTGCCACTGCTGCACCCCGCTTGGCTATCCGGTACCTGTCTGCTGCCTCCGGAGACCCACAGACCAGCCACGCCCTGTAGGCCTCCTTCTTCAGCCTGACGGCTCCCCGAACCTCTGGTGTCCACCAGCGGGTACGGGGGTTGCCACCACGACTGGCACCGGCCACCTTACGACCACAGCTAGCAACAGCCGCCTCGACAATCGCAGAGTGGAACAAGGCCCACTCGGACTCAATGTCCCCCACTGCTCTCGGGACGTGGTCAAAGCTCTGCCGGAGGTGGGAGTTGAAGACCGTCTTGACAGGTTCTTCTGCCAGGCGTACGGCCGCAGGTCAGATGATATGACTACAAAATCTATCATCGACCTGTGACCTAGGCTGCCCTGGTACCAAGTGTACCGGTGGGCATCCTTATGTTCGAACATGGTGTTCGTTATGGCCAAACTGCGGCTTGCACAGAAGTCCAATAACAAAACACCGCTCGAGTTCAGATTAGGTGGGCCGTTCCTCCCAATCACACCCCTCCAGGTCAAGCTGTCATTGCCCACGTGAGCACTGAAGTCCCCCAGCAGGACAATGGAGTCCCCTGATGGAGCACTATCTAGCACTCGTCCCAGGGACTCCAAAAAGGGTGGGTACTCTGAACTGATATTTGGCCCATAAGCACAAACAACAGTCAGGACCCGTTCCCCGACCCGAAGGCGCAAGGAAGCTACCCTCTTGTCCCCCGGGGTAAACCCCGGGAGAAATAATTTTAGAAAAGTAATAGCTTCTGGCATGCATAACTGCTTGTTGATATTTGGATCAGAGGTCTTGCAAAATCTGATATGAAATCTGGAGGCGTTCTTTTTTCCATTTGCGCTCAGCCTGTCTACAAATTTTTCTCAAACTTCGAGTATGAGAGTTGAGTCAAGGGTCCGATTTATGTTTGGAGTGAGCAGGTTTCAGAGGAGCAACAGAATTTAAGACTGTAAGACATTTATCATCAAAAAAAGCCATTTGATCATCCAGGCTAAGCTGACTAGGCAGATCAGACACAGAAAAAGCACTGACAAAAGATCCTGCTGTTTCAGAGTTAGTGATGCGCCGTAACGAACGTGATGGACAAAGTGAATGATAGTTTACAGGTAAAAAAAATATCAAACGAAATAAGCATGTGGCCAGACCAGCAGACTTCTAAAAGAAATAACAACAGACCAGATGAGAGCACAAGGTCGAGCGTACATGAGTTGGAGCATTTACAGACTGGGTCAAACCAAAAGCATCAATCAGACTAAGAAAATCTGTGACTAATGGTTTTTCCAGACTGCAGATATGAATATTAAAGTCTGCAGATATGAATATTAAAGTCTCCAAGAATGAGAACACGTTGATACGTTCTCTTCCTGGCACTCGCGGAGTACAGACACTTCTCTTTTTGCTCCCTTATCTTTTTTTCCCAAGGCTCTTTGTCCTGTTTGCCCACAGAGCACTTCTCTGCATTTCTTATGAAAAACCCTATTTTTAAACATTGATTTGATAAATTGGTCATTCAACGTGATTGATAAGATTTTTTCAACAATGAGAACGGAGCAGGGGGCTCCCACATGCCCACAGGGGACACACCCGGCGGGGTATATGCTGGATTCCTGGAGGGAATGGAAGATCATATGCCTCTCCCAGCTGTCCATTGAGGATATCGAAGACGTGTGGATATTCGGCCTGATGATCACTGGATTTCTCCTGATTGGAGTGGAAGGATATCTGGTTTTCTGGAAATTTGGGAAGACCGGAGCGATTGGAGGGCGACTCGCATCCACGGAAAGCACCGTCCGTGTGGAGACTTCTCAGACTGGGATGTTACTCGAGGTGAATCGTAAGCTGGACAATGTTCTAGCTGCGATACCGGTATTAGTGGGCAAAATGAATGTCATCTCGGAGAGAGTCACCAGATGGTATGGACAAGTTTAAAAACCCAAAATTGGCTTCGCTGAAGGACTGGAATGATCAGTTTAAAGACTGAAGGCAGAGAGGAAAATTATCTCAGCCTGACCGAAACAAAGTATTGATTGATTGATAGCTAGCGAAAATCTCAGCTAAGAGAGTAGAGACATCTGTTATGAAGTTCTTATTGTATCTGGGGGGTGGTAAATTAACAGACAGAGGAGGGGGGGAGAAATTGCCAGTTCAAAAGCACTCAGTTCAAAGGAGGTAATTTTGGTGGAAAAAGAAAAAGGATTAGAGGTAAATGAAGATTTGAAAATAGCTAAAAAGCCTCCTCCACGGCCACATTGTCTTGGAGAGTTTATGAATGAACATGCAGCGGGGAGAGTCTCCGCTAGAGCAGCTGACTCAACCGGGGCGATCCAGGATTCCACGACGCAGAGACAGTCCAGCGCTCGATCACGGAAAAGATCTCTTAGTATAAAAGCTTTATTTCTGATGGATCTTGCATTTATAAGAGCAAAGCTGATGGAGGTCTTGCCTTGATGTACATTCCGAGCCGTGGAGTAGACTGCCGATGACGTCGGTACTAGGAAAAGGTTGGCTGGGCAAATTCCTCGACAGCACAGCACCATTGGCACAGCTGTGGGCCCGCCGGATCCCCGGGCAACTCCAACGGGATCAGACATGGAACTGCCAGATCCAGGGATCGCCAAGAGTAACATAGACTGGGCCCCACGCCGACAGAAATCCTGAAGGAGGCAGGTGAGCAGGCCAAAAAACCTCTAAGCCTCACCAGTCGCCCGGCTCGACTGCCGCGACGGTGACGTTTCCAACCACGGAAGCGACACAGCATCCGACACAGGTAGAGAGGAGGTCCAGGAAGCAGCGGGCAAGAGGTATGATGGAAATCCTTCACGGCAGGTGGAGAAAGGCACATTGCCAACCGTATGTCCGGAAGAGTAGAGCGATCATACTTAATGATTGCAATTATGGGGGAATGAAAGTTGAGAAATATCACCAAAAACAATAGAAGGAGACTGCGAGGTGGACGGCCAACCAAAAACACTGGCGTCATTTTGCTCAGAAGATGGCGCCATGGAAGATGGTTTCTGAAAACAACAGCTAGGCCTCCACCACGACCAGAACTCCGGGGCTGGCTAAGAAAAGAATAACCACTCGGGCAGAGTTCAATCAGACCAGAATAATCAGATGTTTGCTGCCAAATTTCAGTCAGAAACAGAAAATCCAGGTTTTTAGAGAGAATTAGATCATTGAGCAGGAAGGACTTATTGTTAACAGAGCTGGTATTTAATAGAGCCATGCTGAGTGAGGTGGAGGAATCAGAAACTACAGAAACAGCTGGAGTTAGTGGACGTAAATTAGCAGGGTTTGATCCACGGTGTTTATAAAAACCACTTATGGAGGGAACAAGAGGAGAAACCACTGAGGAATGAAGATAAACTGACCTTAAAAAACTTGGACGGAGAAACCGCGCCGCAATGTGGAAGTGGGGCTCAAGTCGCCAAACAAAGGACAAGAAGCTAGAAGAACACGCCGATGTTTACTAGATAAACCACTCTTTAAGAGAAGTCTTATTCTCACCTGGATTCCTGCTCGTTTACCTCTTTTCCTCCAACGTTTTACCGGGACCGGATAAACATCGCTGGAGGCGTCCTGGTTGGGATTGTCGTTTGGCTCCGGGCCAGTGTGCCACTCAGATAAACAAACAGGGATGTACGTCCTTGGTGCATCTTGGGCGATCGTGAACGAACGGAAGGACAAAAGAGTCTGGCAATCATAGGAGATGGTAGCAGGGACACTACTGAAGAGGATCACAGACAGGAGCAAGGTGGAAAAGAGGAGGTTAGTGGAGAAAAGTTTGAAAAAGTGGCCGGTGACTGTGGCTAAGTCAAGCGCAGGCACCATCTTACTACAATATATATATAGAGAGAGATCTCTCTCTCTCTCTCTCTCTCTCTCTCTCTCTCTCTCGCTCTCTCTCTCTCTCTCTCTCTCTCTCTCTCTCTCTCTCTCTCTCTATATATATATATATATATATATATATATATATATATATATATTAGGGGTGGGCCGTTATCGGCGTTAACGCGCTGCGGCAAAGCCAGACTCTTATCGCGCGATTAAAAAAATGACGCCGTTAATCTATTCTCAAAGTTGGGTTGGGATCTGGGTCTATACTAAGTAAGCTATGATGACTTTCACATTGCCCGGATGGATACCTGGTTGGCGCGGATGTATACTCGGCGCGGATCATCGTACGTATGGACGGACGCCAGGCTCGCGGATTTTAATGTTCCCTATGCAGCCGAACAGTTGCACCTTCGCCACCAGCAGCGCTTCTCCCTTCTCATCGCGCAGGACAAGTAAATAATTTATGTACTTTCACCAGAGTTTAATCCATAAATCTGACTTTCATTCTTTTTATTTTGTTTTGTTGACCTCCGACATTTCCAGCCGGGCTTTCCCCGGGCCACACTTCACCGTCTGCGGCCGAAGCAGTGCTCGGATGTGAGAAAACCGAGACAAGACTTTCCCAGACAGGTGCGGTTTCCAACTAAGTGTTGGGGTTATTAGGTAGCGAGTAATTAGTAAGTTTTAACTTACTTTTGGATTCTTCAATAAATTCTGTAAATATGGGAATATTTACTGATGTATTAATTAATTAAGATACTCTTTGGGTATCCCGGGGCACCAACCATCCCCTTCAACCGGGGAAAAATTGAATCCAAAACTCTCATCAGTCTTTCTTGAAGTTCGTAGAATCCTAGGAGCAGAGACTTCGCATCGACACAACAAATCTACTGGAGGCAAAAATCTGAATTTTATAACATTTAATTAAACAATTTATTCAATTGAATGAACAATGAAATAAATGAATAATAACCATGTGATATAATTGAAGATGTATATTCAAAATTATGTTCAAGGTGTTTTGTGTGTGATGGAGGATGTATGAATGGGGTCCTTTGTTCTCACAAAGGAGTGGTGTGTGTGAGTGTGTATGAATTCAAAATGGAGTCTTGAATACAAGATGGCTGACCCCTTTGTCTGGCTAAAGTGTGGGTGGCAACTTGCTCTTTAACTTCCAAAGCACTTAGAATCAGAAGTAACTTAACCTTAAAATCACTCAAAATGTTTCAAAGGATCATGAAGCTTCACCAAAGATTAATCACAATTAATATCTTTTAGTTTAACCGCTTGGCCATAGCATAAACCATTTTAAGATGCCAAACAATGATCAATAAGCAGTTTATTCTTTCAAAAATGACCCGACGGACGTATTTGGGAACGAAAAGAGAAAACACGTCTGATAATTTGAAGCAAGTCACGCGGTCGACTGCTTATCTTGGTCTAGAAGAGACGAGAAAAGGTAAAAGTTTAAATGAAATAAAACTTGCAGGAGCAAAACCTCTCTGAGCGAAGGCAAGGCGTCCCTTGTGTTCGCTTGTCAGATGTGATTTACGCTTCTCCGTTGTTTCTCCGCACGAGTGTTTCTCCAACGGGCTGGACACAAAGAGAGCAAAGTTTCTTTTGTGCAGTTTGTAACTTACAGCGTGAGCTGGATGAAGCTGGAGTTGAGCAGAAAAGAGCAGATTTTGGGTTTCCAAACCCAGCTTTTTCAGCAGTTCGGTATCTGATCCACTCACGTTGATTAGAGCGTGCGATGAGCGTCCTTACAGCCAGTGATACTGGACAAAGAACAGTTAAGTTTTGTTTTCGTCTCCCTTTTATAGAGTCTGGCAGTTCGCGGGCTGAGACTGTTGTGAACCCGTGCTCCGCCTTGGTGGTGACGTCATCACATTGCTTCCGTGTGCAAAGCATCATGGGAAATGAAGTGTCTTGGCGCTGATGTGATTATTTGCTTTTTCAGAGCAATTTAGCACAGTCTTTTTGGAGAAAATCACTGGACAGTAATTTCCTCCTGAAGTCAGACCCTCAACATAAGTTTAGCTCTTTTAGCAGCTGTTTATTGTGATAAAGTGATAAATTGTTTCTACAGGTCGTTGTTCATGTGGCTTCGACTCAAATTCACCTGTAATAATAAACGTTTTACTCATAAATTTTTTTATTTGTTTAGAAAAGTTGAGCTAGGATAACTCCCCTTGCCGTTTTCAGAGACAACAACAGCAACAGTTGGCTTCTGCTCATACAGGTGAGCTGTGGCATCATTTCCAGCTCTCGCTCCTATTCACCAGAGGCGGTCCTACATGCAAACTAAAGGGGAGCATTGGAAGGGCCCCCCAGAAATTTAACCCCCTCCCCAGGCCAGATAGTTTGTGTGTGTGTGTGTGTGTATGTATGCATGTCTGTATGTATGTATGTGTGTGTGTATGTATATATATATGTATATATATATATATATATATATATATATATATATATATATATATATATATATATATATATATATATATGTATATATATATATATATATATATATATATATATATATATATATATATATATATATACTTTTTTCTTTAGCAGGCCATATTGTGCAGAAGAGAAGATCTAGTTTGTCACCAGACAATGTGAACAAGCTGGTCTGCTTGAGTGACTGGTGGAAGAAGGAGAAATAGAGCTTGGACTGATTGACCAAATGCTACTGACTGTAAATAGTTAATCATGACCTATTCTGTAGACCTACAGTGCAGAATTTGTTGAACTGAATAAACAGCTATTAAACACAAATACTTATTCATCATTATTTATTTTCATCATCAGTTATTGTAGTAAAACTGCTTTCAGTCTGTGATGCATTATTGAAACAAGAAATACGCCTCCATTCTCAAAGACTTGCTTTTATTCATTATCTAGGTAGCACACACATATGCCTTTGGCAGAATTTGAATGAGCCATTTTAATCTAGATTAATTCCAAGATTATAGTGAGATTAATCTAGATTAAAAAATTAATCTATGCCCACCACTAATATATACATACATATATATATATATATATATATATATATATATATATATATATATATATATATATATAGAGAGAGAGAGAGAGAGAGAGAGAGAGAGAGAGAGAGAGAGATCTCAGTAGTGCGGCTGTTGTAACTGGTTCTGCTTCTGCTGCATTCAGTTGCACTTGACTTTCTCCACGCGGGTCGCGCTCTTGTCTTTCTGTTTTTTATTGGTGATGTTGGAGACATCTTTACGGTGGGTTAACCAGGTTTAATATTAAAACTGGTTAATCCCTGCAACCCTAGTCCTTTGATAATGTTTTTTTAAACATGTTGTATTCTTGTAAACAGGAAGTTACTGATGTCACCTCCAGCACCACCCCAGGCTCAGCTTTATCTGTTCTTTGTCTTCAGGCTCGTTCAACAGCAACCTCCGCCCTCCTGAGACTCTGTTCAAAGTGATTTTCTGGTTGGGTTACTTCAACAGCTGCTTGAACCCGATCATCTACCCGTGTTACAGTCGAGAGTTCAAACAGGTAACAGGATACGTTGAGCGAAAGCTTGTTGACCCAAAGTCTTTCTCAACACCCTGCTGTGTGTCTGCAGGCCTTCATCAGAATCCTGCGCTGCCGATGGAAGAGGAAGAGTCAGGGCTGGCAGGCCTACTACAACTACCGCTGTCAGCAAGGATCAAACAACTCATCCTTCCTGAACGGCAGCCAGCAGACATTGTCCTCTGTCAGCCACAGCCCCTGTTATGTCTCCTCCAAGCTTCGCCCCCCCGCCCTGGCCCTCCTCAAACAGACACCCACCCCCCAGCTCAGCAGGGAGAGCATCTCTCACACAGGATGCTGGGATACCTCAGGTACAGCTGGCAGGGCGAGGAACGAACTGTGGGAGTGTAACCAGAAAAGAACGACTCTGACGTGACCTTTGAACTCAGCCTGAGACAATTGCAGGGGCTTCTTCTAAAAACACAATTAGGTGATTCGACTTTGTGTCACCTGGGACTGCAGCTTCTCACCTGCTAACATCATTCTGGTTCAGACTTTTATTCTGAAGGTTCCTGACAAACATCCAACAACGTTCATGTGAAATCCAGAAACATCTGATCTTCTGCTTCATTCTTCTCCACCAGGGAAGAAAAATCCTCATTTAATAAAAAGAGAACAGAGGTTTCATTCTTTACTGAAAACATTTGAAGGACATTTTTATTAAAAATGTAACCTTGGAGCAGCCAAAACCAAGAAATGTTTGTTTTAGTTGAGATTAAAAAAAGCTTAAAATAATATTCCAAACCGACTGATAAATTCAAACTACATTTCTCCAGAACCATAAGGTACTAGTTTAATTTAGTCATAGCTATGCCCGTTTTATTTATGTAGCCCTTTTTCACAAAACTAAACTGGTATTTGTGGATCTTTGTGTTTTTAAGATGTAATACAGATGATTGAAACTCTCTGGTTGTGATGTTTTTAGTTGAAGCACTGTAATGATCATAGTAACTCACGTCTTGGAACTATTTCCCACCTTTAGTTTAAGGCTCGGCAATAGCTTTAATCACAGTGCCACCTGGTGGGCGTGTAAGAGTGCAAACGTTTTGTACCTTTCACATCTGGTGTGGCTGAGATACAATAAATGTTCATGTAATCAGTTAGAGGTTTTCATCATACCTGGAGAGTTACCACAGTTACAGTATACGCAGACGTCTCGTGTACTAGCTGACCGCCATTTTAGATGGGTCTCCAGTGTGTCCCCTAGGAATTTTTCCAGCTGTGGTGGTGGGCCGCCGGAGGGGCTTGGGGATAAATTATGACACGTCTCTAAATAAAGTAAAATTTTCTAGTGCAGAGAGGAGACAATCCATAGAAGCACTGATTTGATCTCATCTCAGAGAAAAATAGAACAGGTTAGATGCACCTAATAAATAAAATGACTATCAAACTCAGGAATCTGTTTCTTTGCTTCACTGTTCTGGTGCTGAGAATATCACTAATGTGGATCAAAGGAGATACACAGATGAATGCACCTCTTATTTATTATTTGGAAACTACATTTACTGCAGCTGGCAGAGGCAGAGATTTTTTCTATTGATACACGGAGTTTACAGAATCAGTTTAAATTTTAATAGGGGAAGACTGCAGGAGGGAGCGGAAAAAATACAGGGGGTCCCCAGCAAAAACAAGAAACTTTACGAGTCTGATGAAACCCGCTGGTTTCCCATTAGGCAGTCACGGGGCAGCTCCAACGACCCAGTGGCTGTGCTGGGTCAATGTTATCGAGCTCAGTCCGGCTCGGCCGTGAACGAGCTGAGGCGACGTCGTGCTTTGCTTAAGTGTTATTTTTCCCGCTTCAGAAGAAGCGTCCAACGTGTTTTTACGATTTCTCCGAGACATGTCACGTCGCTAAGTTGTTAGCACCGCGCGCTAACACGTCAATAGTGCAGCGTAGCCTGCTGGAGGTTTTAAGGGTTAAGATGAAAACACCCGACCTCTCAGGCTGCTCACACATCTATCTTAAGTTGTCGCTGTTGCGCTCACATCGTAATACAGTATTAGAAGCGGTTAAAGTCAGACATGAAAAAATAAATTAATTTTACATAAATAAGTGATGCTTAGCCTGGTGGGGGGGAGGAAAATCTGGCCTAATAAGCACTGGAGGAAACCCTGTCAAGATCGTCAACACTCATTTATCTTAATGCTATTGAAACATGTAAACCAAAAAGCATTATATCCACTGCTACCTTTCTAATTTTAAACTCCGTAACTTATGCTGTAGCTTCACCTTGCCCTGCCTGCCGGCTGTGATCACAAGCGACAACATAGCAGTTCCCGCTGCTTCTTTGGGAAACAGCGCCTAAATAAAACTTGGGATCTTGTAGGCATGGCGGTGGGATTTCAGCCGTGGCGGCCCGCCACGGCTACACCTATGTAAGGGAAACACTGGTCTCCATTCGCACCCAGTGCATTTATTTCTGCTGAGGAAGGTGCTTCCCCAAATAAAAATAATTTAATCAAGCTTGCTCAGAAAACCACACCATACATGGCATGATACAAAAATAAAATAAAATAAATAATGGCTAGAGAAGTCACTAGTAATTCCACGTCATTAGTTTTCCAAATGTACGCCGGTTGTAATGGTGGGCTGCAGAATTTGAGTGAGGAGACTCATCCAACATGGCGGCAATGCCTCCAGCACTCCTCCGACTTCCCAAATTGAAACATTAGGGCAGCAGTCACAAGCTAACGGATATATGTAAAGGACACGGTCCGTAAGTTATTCATACATTTAGGATGCGGGCTTAACACTTGCTGAACTTTGTCCGTCAAATTGTTCTGTTGTGAATGAGCCCAGACTGTCGGGTCGAGGTGGGGGCCTATTGACTATGTACTCATCCTCTCTCCCCCTCAAGCACCTCCTGGGCTCATCACCCCCCACCAGCTTCGAGGTCTCTGTTTTTGAACTCAGTCTCTCCCCTCCAATTCTTTTTATTCTGTGTTACCGACCACCAAAATATAACTCCGCTTTTATTACGGACTTTTCTGACCTTTTAGCTGAATATCTCCCCAGGTACGACCAAGGTATTATCCTTGGTGATTTTAATATTCACGTTTGTTGTCCGTCGAATCCTCTGGTGAGAGATTTCTCAGATGTTCTGGGTTCATTTGGCCTCCAGCAACTGGTCAATGTTCCTACTCATGATCACTCTCACACACTGGATTTAGTTTTATCATTTGGACTGAAGGTGCAGGACTTGGTTGTTCATCCTGTCAGTTTCTCAGATCATTTTTCAGTTGTTTTTAACATCTCTGCCATGTTGCCTGTGGTGAGAAGGCAGGCTCCTCGCTACTCAAGGCACATCTCTCCCTCCACAACTGCCTCACTATTGTCCATCCTGGAGGTTGAATTTTCCAATCCTTCCTCATCTGGGATCACCACAGATGTGGATGGGCTTTTAAATTCTTTTAATTTGATTTGTTCTGTTGCCCTGGACTCAGTCGCTCCCCTTAAACTTAAACGGAAGAAAACCACCTCTGATCCTTGGCTGAACAAGGAGACACGCAGCCTCAGGCGGCGCTGTAGGGCACTGGAAAGAAGGTGGAAAAAGGACAAGCTACTAATCTCACATCAGCTTCTGATGGATGCCCTTGACCTGTATCAGAGAAGTGTTAGATCTGCCAGGAACAAATACTTTGCATGCATAATCTCTCAGCATCAGGGTGATCAGCATAAACTTTATAGCACTGTCAACTCCATCTTGTCAATAACTGAACCTGGTAGTGTTGATCCCTCTGTGTCATTGTGTGCTGAGCTCCAGACCTTCTTTCTTAACAAAGTCCGGGACATTAGGGATAGTCTTGTGCAACCAGGATCTGACTGTCCTGATGTACCACCAGCACCTCCCTCATTCTGTGATTTTACTTCCATATCTCTTAGTGAATTGTCAGATCTGATTGAAAATATGAAACCAGCAGGTTCTCCCGAGGACCCTCTCCCCCCGAAGATGGTGGGCGAGATCATCCCTATTTTGGGCCCCACAATTCTAGACATTTTCAACTCTAGCTGGGGTGTTTCCTACTTCTTTTAAAAAGGCGGTTGTGCAACCAATTTTAAAAAAAACCTGGTTTAGATGGCTCAAACCTTGCAAACTTTCGGCCAATCTCCAAATTACCGTTTTTGTCTAAGGTCCTTGAAAAGATTGTCTATTCACAGATTACAGCACACATGAATAGCTTTTCTCTGGATGACGTGTTCCACTTCACAGTACCGAATCAGCCCTTCTTCGCGTGACCAATGACATCCTGGTGGCTTCTGACTCTGGGTCGCCTGTTTTGCTCCTACTATTAGATCTTTCTGCAGCATTTGATTCCGTTGACCACGATATTTTGCTGGATAGACTTGAGTCATGGGTAGGGCTAAGGGGTACCTCACTTCAGTGGTTCTGCTCATATCTGTCAAACAGAGTTTTCAAGGTCCAGTTGGGTAATTGTTCCTCTGCATTCCTCCCACTTCCATGGGGAGTCCCGCAGGGATCTGTGCTTGGGCCCCTCCTGTTTTCAATTTACATCCTCCCCCTGGGTTTCATCCTGAGGAACTATGGCCTGGGCTATCATATTTATGCAGATGATTGCCAGATCTACCTGGCTTTGAAAAAACCAGACTCCATCTCTCTTCTGGACCAATGTTTGGCTGAAGTGAGGGTTTGGCTTGCCAATAATTTCCTTAAGCTAAATGATTCTAAGTCTGAGGCACTCCTGATGACCCCTAACAAAACAACACAAGTATCTTCTGATTTGGCCACTCTCCCTTTTGACCTCAAGCAGTGTGTTACCAACCTTGGGGTGAAAATTGATACACAGTTTTCCATGGGCCCTCAGATTAACGCAGTGGTCAGATTGTGTTTTTATCAGCTGCGCAGACTAGTCCGCTTAAAACCGATCCTGAAACGAGCACACCTGGAATCCGTAATCCATGCTTTTATCATCTCTCGACTGGATTATGCAAATTCCATTTTAATTGGTTTACCTGCCTCCGCTCTTAACTGGCTTCAAGTCGTACAAAACGCGGCAGCCAGGTTTTTAACAAACACTCCTAGGAGAGAACATATCACACCTGTACTGGCGCGGCTCCACTGGCTACCCGTAAACTTTAGGGTCAAGTTTAAAATCCTGACTTTTGTTTTTAAGGCCCTGAACGGTCTGGCACCGGATTACCTGTCGGATCTTGTCACTAGGTATGTGTCAAACCTGGCGTTGAGGTCTGCTGATTGCCTGCTGCTTTGTGTTCCATTAATGAAATACAAAACGCGGGGGCAGCATGCTTTTGTCTATGCTGCTCCAACAATATGGAATGCACTTCCTCTTTCAGTGAGGCTGGCACCATCCCTCCTCCGGTTCAAATCGCTGCTGAAGACTCACTTTTACGACCAGGCATTTTTAAATCCCTGACTTTTATTATTGTATTATGTGTCTTCTTATTGACTGTAATTATCTGCCTTGTTGTGCATTTTATTGTTGACTGTGTATTGTTTTATATTGTGTTTTTACTTTTTATTCTGTACAGCACTTTGGTCGGCTGCCATGCCGTTTTTAAATGTGCTTTATAAATAAAGATGGTATGGTATGGTATGGTAACACTCTTAGAAGGTTGGTGGCCCTTTAAAGAGCTGTTGGGATGCTGCGCAGGGAGTCTAGCGGATGCGACAGGCCAGCTGGATGTCTTTGGGCATGATGGTGACCCTCTTGGCATGGATGGCGCACAGGTTGGTGTCCTCGAAGAGACCGACCGGGTACGCCTCGCTGACCTCCTGCAAGGTCATGACAGCGGAACTCTGGAAGCGCAGATCAGTCTTGAAGTCCTGAGCGATCTCACGGACCAACCGCTGGAAGGGCAGCTTCCGGATGAGCAGCTCGGTGGACTTCTGGTAACGACGGATCTCTCTGAGAGCCACGGTAGGGCCTGTAATGGTGAGGCTTCTTCACTCCGCCAGTGGATGGAGCGCTCTTACGGGCAGCCTTCGTAGCAAGCTGCTTCCGGGGAGCTTTACCTCCCGTGGACTTACGAGCAGTCTGCTTGGTTCTAACCATGCTTCTACAGCTAGCTTGAATCTATGAGCAAGAGAGCGGTACAGCTTTCTGGTGGCAAGAGGTCGGCTCTGATTGGCTTAGACTTCAGGTCACATGATCATGAGCTGTATCGTTATTGGTTTATAGTGTTTGAAATTTTAAAATCCAGTACCACAGAGAACCTGGTCAACGGCTTCTCAACAGAAAAATGTAATTGAAATTCAGGAAAACTACAATAACAGGTTTCTTCTGTCCTTAAAAAGAAAATGTGGCTCAAACAGCTTTTTTCTCTCTTCAATGGGTTTAGTTTAAGATACATCAGTTTTAGTTAATACGGGAAAGACAACGATTTGTTTATTTAGGGAAGCTTGACTGTGCTGACAGACATTATTTCAGAGGAACTGTTACTGTGGAAATACTCAAAAATGTATTAAAGTTGGCATTTCATCGATTAGTTTCAATAATTAGGTCAACAAAGTAGTATGTGTAGAAAAGCTGCCTATGGTAATATTCGACTTGCTGTCCTTACCATAACTTCTCAAAAATGAGTAATGCTTAACCTGAAAATCTCTTCCCTCGCTTAAGGGTTTGTGTCTTTGCAGCCAGAAATTTTGAAGGAAATCTGAGCTTGTAGGAGAGCCAATGAAAAAGAGAAACCTAGATGCATTCTATAATGAGTTTTTTCCCCCAAAAGTCCTTAACTTTATGAAGAGTAAACATGCAATGAAACTTCTTAATATATTTGAAAAGAATGATCTGCAAACCAAGTCATAGCTTTTCAAATTCTTTTTAAAAATTGTTTGCTTTCTATGCAAAATTCTTTGTTGTCTGCAACTGATCCTTGGAAATCTCAAATAATTTACGCCATGTTTGTAGATCAAGTTCAATTTAAAAAAAAAAGTTGTAGGAGACCCCTTCTAGCCAATCAGAGGTTAGCTTCTTCCTTGAACATACTACGATTCCAAATGACGCTACGCAGAAGAACGAACACAAGTAGAAGGAGAAAAAATCTGCTTATTATGAGTCATGGATTTTAAACATGTCCGTGAATATTTGGGCTCCCTATACAAGCCTTATTTAACAATAACTGTAAGAAAAGCAACACAAACTGGTTCAGGAACCACTGAAAACAAGGAAACTTGCACTTTAGACTGAAGTGTGTGGCTCTTAAAGGTGTAGCAATCGATGTTTCTGAAGAACCGCCCACTCAACGTTCTTTAAAATGCGCATGCGCACCCCTCTACCAGTCCTTGTTTCCAAGCAACTGCCGGCTTTGCACCTGTTGACTCTAGCAACTTATTTTTTTCCCACAATGTCAGATTCTCCACCAGTAAGTTATATTCCATGTAGCATTACGAGCATCTGCATAGCTAACTATAGAATTATAAAAAAGCTATCAGTGGTTCCCAAACTTATTTAGCCGCGCACCCCCTTCTATGTCCCGACCATGTCGACGCACCCCCCCCCCCCCCCCCACATGGGGCATGGCTCTCTCTCTCTCTCTCTCTCTCTCTCTATATATATATATATATATATATATATATATAGATAGATAGATAGATAGATAGATAGATAGATAGATAGATAGATAGATATCAGATGTCAAGCTAAACAGACAGGGTTAAAAAAATTCCCCATCACTTTCATTTTTTAAATAGTAATTAATAAACATTCAATACCATTACAATTTCCTTTGATTTCATTTTAAATATTTAGGTAGCACATAAACAATGCAGTTTAACGGTTTTCTTAAAGTAGGAACGTTTAACCTGTGCGGCCAGAGCGCTCTCCTTCCTTCTGCTCTGCGTAAACCTGAGCTGATCACCTACTTGTGCGTAATCAAATGTCTATAGGGGAAAAGATATAGCCATGATGTTCACTTTTGCCTCAGACCGACTTATTGCTGTTTTATGGTATGGCTGAATCTGTGATCCGCTGTCATGCGGACTGGAACAACAAATGCTGCAGTAACATGAGATGTGGTCAGGTTCATGAGAAGTCACTGGCTGGAGCGGACCCGACTCATCCCAGAAGCTAATATCTTAATTTGACCTTGAATTAAAAATATCCTCTTAAAAGTTTTTAATCACGGTGGAGGCAGCGTTCATTTCTGCCTTCAGTCTGACGGCGCGCTGGGGTTAAAACAGCGTGTGCGCTTATTGAATCTGTGTGTGTGCGCGCGCGGCACAGCTGCTCAAGTCACCGCGTCTCGTGCTATTTAAACCAATGTTGTAAAATGACTTCTGCCCAGCCCAGATGTGCTCACTTGTGCACCCGTGAGCCGTGGTTCAGCCGGAACACGTCTGACCTCTGACAGACGCGCTCTGAACTTCAGATCGTCAGCGCGCTGTTAATAGCCTGAATGGGAATCATTTCTTGTTATTTTGTTACATCCACAATGTTCTGTGTGTGAGGTTTACAATGTCAGAACACCTGCATGAGACAGGTGTTAATTACAATCTGCCAGAATGACTCACCACCTTCAGATTTCTCCAACACCGTTAAAAATGATCAAATACGGAACATATCAGCGTGCGCAGGCCAGAGTGCTGAAGCTCGGCGCATTGTTATTATGAAGCTAGGGCACATGCGGAGGACACACAAACACACACGCGCGCAAAAATATACTTTTCAATTACATTTATTGTGCCCACTTACTTTTTCTTTGGCCCACCCACAAATGAGTTTCTACGCTAATGGTGACACATGACAGACTTCTCTGAGCTCCGCAGCCATTACACTTTTCACCTCGCGCACCCCCAGAGGTGCGCGCACCACACTTTGGGAATCCCTGAATTAGCATATAAGTTATATTGTTTTGCTGATTGGTTTAGAGCTTTCCTGAGGAAAGTCTTGTTGGTTCTGATACGGATACGAGCCCGTGCCCGGTCCATTCTGACCAAGATCCAGGATGAGGGGTGCACCTAGAGACCGAGTGAGACAATCCAGGGCCGGAAGAGCCACAGCTTCAACCACCCGCGACAGCCGAGAGCAGGAAGGAGGCGGCCGTGTCAGAGGTCGACGTCGAGTTCGAGGTCAAGCTAGAACCCATGGGGGTCTGCTTGCTGACCTTACATGGGATGACTTAGAAAGGGTCCAACAACTCCGGCAACAGCTGGTGGCAGTGGAAGAGGTATGCGTGCATATCTAACTACTAACTTATCATAATTTTGTGCAAAGAAAAAACGCCCAAAGCAAAGCCTTTATTTTACATTTGCTCCATTACGAGTCCAATTATTTCATCTGTATGATTATCCCGATTTCGAATGTGTGAAATATGTTATGTGGATTTATTCTAACGTATTCATCACATACTCTGCTCCATCCAACATTATGAGTTACATTGTCTTACAGTGAATACACAGAAAAATGTTGTGAATGTACTTCCTTCACTTTATTCCAAACATTTTGCACTCAAGGTCCTTATGCCTGTAACATGTAGTATCTGAAAGTTTTATGAGTCCTTTAGCCAAGCACAACAGTTTAAAAGTGTGATTTTGCATTCACAGGCTAGGGTAAAGAGACTGACGCTAGAAGAGTGCCAACAGCTTCTACAAAGATGTCTCACACGGGAACCTAGTCTCATCTTTGACCTGATGAGTCTCACCCCTGATCACCCTCAACCTGGACCTTGTCCTCCACACTCACCCAGCTGGTGTGTCTGTCTACAGTGCAGAAATATGGCAACACTGCTGGAACAAAAATGCTGTCAACAACCACAGAACTGTACATCACTGTTGCCACACATGGACTTATACATCTTGAATGAAGGTGCATTGAGACTGGCCAGACGAATCTGGAACGACCTTAGAGCGGAGGTTGACATCCACGATCCAGGAGAAAGCCATAGGCAGTTCCGCTATGCTGCATACAGGAACTTTATTGTCCGGCAGTATGGCCTTCTGGGACCTGGTGTTAGAATTGTAATACCTTCATGTTGTGTGTGGAAAATTAGAGATTGTTTCCCAGTTCCAAATGGACAGTATGTAGGCTTTCTTCCATCAAGAGTGTAAAACATTTGTAGATGCCTAATAAATCTTTTTGTAATTTACCTCAAAAAGAGACCTCAAGAGCTTCACTTGCACACTCATAACCTGATTAATTACACGGGTGTATTCTGACACTTCAAATATGTAATATTTCCAGGTTTTAATAAAAAAGTCTTCCAAGGTTTTCAAGGTGTTCAAACACAACTTTATTTTCTTTATTTATTAAATACATAAACAATTTACCTCAGCAAAAATTCATTAAACAATGTATGCGGGAATATAAACAAATGATTATGACTGTTTTTTATTAGCTCTTACGTATACAATCAATGTGTTATGAACGGCATACGTCCACCAGAAAATGTTTGACATGGCACTGTTGGGTATTTTTATAAATGTACCTTTTTGAGACCTAAAAGATGCCCATTACACATCATGAATCTCTGTGTTGGCTGTTCATAAAAAGGTTGAGCAAGGATGTTAATTGAGAAAACTCTGTACCTCTGTAACTTGAGAAGGTCCGCCTTCTCCCACCCTTTGCTTGAATAAAACCACTGAAGACTCTGAGGACTGGGGGAGTCGCCTGGCACCATAGCTCTGGAGAGAGTTATGTGTCATTTCGGTGATCTCCCCCTCATTTGGCTAATTCAGTGTAAAATGTCTTCCTTGTTGTCATGTGTGTTTATTTCAGGTTCCAGGGTTATGGAGGTTAAATATTATCTACCAGATAATTGAAGAATGCAGGTATGCAGAGCAGGTGAGGAGAAAGCTTTGAGGCTGGAGCAGAGTGGGGCCTGGTTGAGCCACACACATGGACATTACAAATAATCAATTTACTCTCTCTCTCTCTCTATCAAAGGGTGTGTCGTCCTTTAAGGTAATATGGGATAAAATTAAATTACCTATCAGGCACATTATGTAGAGCTGAAATTGAAGCACAAATTTGGTACCCTATAGATGTAGGTACAGTTGTAAACATCAAGTTGTCTCTCCTTGTCACCCACAGCATTTGACATCTCACGTGTGAGATGGTTGACCTGTAGAAACAAAGAAAGTAGGTTGGCAGCATTTCTAGATATAAAATTTTATCTATTTTGTAAGTAAATGTGTCCCATGTAACAGCTGTATACACAGAGAAGGATTCCATAAACCATACAATGGAACTCACCAAGCCCTCGGCTAGCTTTCTTTTCCTTCAGTTCTTGTACTGATGGGGCGGGGCCACCAGACAACAGCCCAAGCCTTCGTGGATCATCAGGTGCAAGAGCTCGCGTTTCTGCCACCCCCTAGGAGCCAACATTCTGGAATGGAGAATGGCGCACTGTAGATCTGGAATGTACTTGTAGGCTTTGGGTTTCTTGATGGTGTAAAGCCACCACATATTGGATCTTTTGTTAAAAATCCTGCTATACCTAGGAGTACATTAGGGGTTGTATGAACTAGTCGACTAGTCGACTAGTCGACTTCACGGCTCTGTAGTGACTTTTTATGCCTGTCATCAACTAGTCGCTGTCACGTGATAATGACTGACAAGATGCAGTCCTCGGAAAAGACAGCGGGTGATGAGCCCCTGCGCGTCTGGATCGAGGCGGAGGCGACGCGCTGTGCGGTACTGACACCGGCGGTAAAACGGACATTTAACCAAACTGTGACCTTTTCACTCTTGCAATTTAACCTTCCCCTCACCCCCATCCTAATCTTAACCAGTTTGCGCATGCAAAGCTCTGATCATTGAAGTGCGCTCCAGACATTGCGTCCTGAGCACCGCCAAATCAGGTGTCACCACCTCAAAAGCAAATTAAACACGCGATCGTTCATGTCGGCTCATTTCCTTTCATGTTTTCTGTCTGTTATTTGTGCCTGATGCGTTTCGCTGCTGCGGAGCGAGGCACATCACCTGTTGTCCTCCGGTGACGCACCCCCAAGATTCCACTATCTCCACTCCGCTCCGCTCCGGCATGAACTCCGCAGCAAAAACGGTCCCGTTGTAGTCGGCCGGCGAGCAGCGGCACTCCGCTGTTTTTTGCGGTCGGTAGATCTTTTAGAACCGCAGTTCAAAGGTAACTCATGAGGTGAATATATATGAACGCAGGTAGCAGTTTTTCTTTAGGATTGAGAGGAGATGCAGGAAGATAATAAACAGGCAGGACAGAAAAATAGTCAAATAAAAACATGTTCGCTTTTGTACCTGCTGGTTGCAACAAACAGACACCACTGAAGGTAATCAGAAGTGAGGAACAGAAAATCATTATTTTAATGTTTAGAGCAGCAGGAACTCCGAGAGGCTGCAGGCGCATCAGTGAGTTTGCGGCTGCTGCGCAGGGGGAGGGGGGAGAGGGCTGAAGCAGAAACTACCGTTGTTAAAAGAGATGTGTTAACTTAGAAAATGTGGGCGCAATTTTAATTGTCAAAAACTCCAGCGAACCTACCGACCGACCCCCCGACCCCCCCCCCCCCCCGCTTCCGGCGTATGACGTCATCAACGACTAGTCGAAGTCGACTCGACTTTCATTACTTGACTGTCGACTTTAAAAAAAATAAAGTCGTGCAGGCCCTAGAGTACATACAAACACGTTGTGATGGAATCCTTCATTGTGCATTTTTCTATTGGTAGAATAAGGAAGTCCAGCAGCTGCTTCATAATGTCATGATAGACTATGGACGTGGGCTGGCCGATTACATCTTCTTCTCTGAAGACTGTTGTTGCATCTGGTGGAGTGGCAAATTTCTGGCTTTCACATTCATTGTCTTCTGGGTCATCATGCACAGTCTGATCAAGGCCAATCACCGGGCAATCCTCTAAGGACATTCCATTTGGGAGTGTAACACCAGACCTGTAAATATAAAGAAAAAATATTAACATCGCCTGGAGAACAACACATTCTTCCAATCACTCAAACTGGCAGCTTTTCACACATTCCAATGGTTCAGCATGTGATGAACCTGAACAATAATGAGCTTTTACTATTCAATAGGATGTTGGTGACAGACATCACATCTCCGTGTGTTTGGGACACAGCCTGGAATGTCAAACTAAAGCCTGGTTCATGCTTCTCCATCAGCTTCGCAAGGGAGAGACACGCACGGATTGACGGAAGCGTTTTGCTCTCAGACTTCTCTGTCTCCTGGCGAGTGTTGCAAAGCAATTCCCCACCAGGACAGCAGAGGGCGTAGCGCTGTTCTGTTGTATCCTGTCATGTATCGGTCCAAGATGTGTGTTTATATTGTGTTTTATGTATATAAGAGACTTTTTAACACAGACAAATTTGTCTCTCATCCTCCTCCACCTCCTCATGCGCTCGCCACCTCTAAGCCCACGTTTCCTGTCATTTCCGTCCACAAATAAAACGATTGCTGCTTGCAGGAAGGCATTTTTGAAAAACAACATTTATGTTTACCTATATAACATTCATATGAAACTGTTCTAATACAACAAAGTACTTTCCATTAATAAATTATGAAATACAATAATACAAATACCTAACGCAAATGCCACAATCCAGGTCTTCTGCTTCCTCTTCAGCTGGGATTTCGTCCTCTGAAAAAATTAATTCATCGTTCTCATCTGACGATGACAGTGAATGTATCTCTGTACCAGGAGTCCAAGTAGCATCCAATGTGTCAACCCAGTCAATTCTAATGAAAGACATAGACCAAACAACAGAACTGATTTTTTACTATTGTATACAATCAAGACAAACATATTTTTCCCGTCAACAACATGCCACAGGACATTGCTCCAGACAAAAATAACATGTGCACATAACCATAAGCCTCCATAGCATTAAAACTTACACAGAATTTTGTAGATTGTTGTAGGTATCCTCATCTATGTCGACTGTATGTACAATAGCTGAGGCCCTAGGAAAAATATTATTTTGGTCATAATTTAATCATAAAATAGATAGTGATCTACAAAGTAACTACCTCGTACTATATACTCTGATTTTACCTTTCTTTCTCTTGAGGAACAGTTTCTTCATCACAGCTGGCCATTTGTTGAACCCCCTCGACAGAGAAATCAGCTTCTCTGTAATTCTCACACACACACACACACACACACACACACACACACACACACACACACACACACACACACACACACACACACACACACACACACACACACACACACACACACACACACACACACACACACACACAAAACTGAAATAAAAGACTTATAGAAACTATGGTGGGGAGACCAAGAGACATGAAGAAAACCAGGAGGGAGCTGGGGACAAAAAGGGCTGGAGCTACAAGGACACAGAACGTGAAGGGACACCTGGAGGGGCTGGGGATGACTGAAGGAAGACAGGATCTGGGAGGAATGATCTGGAGGGCTGCAAACAGGAGACATATGAAGAACACAAAGAGACACATAAATGAGATGCAGACAAAGGACACATGAGGGCGCTAGGAGACACAAAAGGAGAACCTAGAGAGGGATGGAGAACACAAGGAGACACATGAGGGGAGATGCAGACCATGACAGTGTTGATTCTGAACCTTTTATATCAGCTCATTGTGTTCATTACTTTACTTATTATTTTTCTTGTTTTGATGCTTATCATTTTTGTCTTGAGTTAATTCATTTGTAACCTGTTGGCCCTTATGACTAATGAGATGATTATCTTTCCTAGTTTACCCCTTTTCTATTACTTGATTTGTGATTGATGTAGCTTTCATAGTTAGTGCTGACAAGTTATGGAAGTGGATAACATTCCTTATTATTTTTGTAGCATTCAGTCAATATCGAGAAGGCCGGAACTGATGGTGAATGATGATTTATTGAGCCGTCCGTATCATCAACCAACCAACTTAAGAGCTAGGCATAAACAAATAATAAATAAATCATAAAATAAACCATAATGCATAACTGATTACATTGGTAGTCGTTTTCACAATTAATACAAACATATAGACACGTTCCGTTTTCATAACAACATTCTGAATTATAGTTACAAACCTTGTTCCCCTTATCAACTGAAGCTAGACAGAAGTATTCTTCAAACTTTCTTTGTCTTCTTCTCCGTGAACCGTTAATAGCCTATCCTTTGCTCCGTCTTTACTTCTAATAGATTTCCATTTGCTTCTTCTGTGTTGCGCCCGTTGCGCCTCCCTACTTGGCTACGGTTGCTATGACGCTATCAAAATAAAAGCCCGTATACCTTTGCCGTTGTTAAACATAAAGAAATAGTTCACCTTTACATTCACCTTTACACTCCCACCAAATTATTTACTATTGAACATATAAACACAAATAATTTTTCCATAACAATAACAGTAGTTTAACGGACACTTTGTATAAAATTCAAAAACAAAAAATAAATAAATACAAAATTTTCCAACACTTTAAAGCACTGTAGATTCAAACATTACAGTCTTCTAACAACAAGACCAACTTATGAACAGGGCGTTCTACCACAGACATTTTGCTGACACGTTGGCCCTTATTGTTTAGATTTTTGTCTGCAGAGGCTATTTTGACCTTTCTGACAAGTCCATCAGTGTCCTGCACAGTGTCCACGATTCGACCAAGTTTCCATTGAGAGCGTGGTAGCATGTCATCTTTGTCCATCACTATGTCTCCAATTGCATGTTTCTTTTAGGTGTGTGCCATTTTTGTCTCACTATAAAGTTCTGAAGGTACTCTTTTCTCCATCTGCTCCAGAACTGCTCAAGAAGGTACTGAACTTGGCGCCATCGCTTTCGTGCATACATGTCCTATTTTATGAATGTTCCGGGTGGAGGCAGAGCACTTGAAGTTTTCATTGTGATACACTTGTCCTTGCAAATCTTTGATGATCACAGTTTCAGCTATTTTCCTTTCAGCTACAGTGGTGAGTGTCTTTGATTTGTCCTTGAGCAGATATCGTCTGAGACGTGCAACAGCACTAACTGCACGGGACCAGGAGGAGAACTTTGTGAGGTGGTCACTGAGACTTGCATGTTTTACAGCTTGAGTGTTTAGGGTCTGCACCTTTCTCACCTCTGGGTCTCCTACTGGGAGCTCGATAGTCTTTCTTGTTGGAAGCTGTATTTCTCCTTTCCACAGAAACTGAGGGCCGGTGAGCCAGTTGGATGAAAGCAGTTCCTTTACAGAAGTGCCCCTGGAAGCCATGTCGGCGGGATTTTCATCAGTAGGTACATGAAACCATTGTTGCGGTGAGGTGTGGCTCCGTATTTTCTGCACTCTATTCGCAACAAACGTGTGGAAGCGCCTTGCCTCATTATTTATGTATCCTAAAGTGACCTTTGAATCTGTCCAAAAGAACTCTTCTACATCATCGTAGAGCAGCTCCTCCTTTAACATGTCGCTCACTGTGACTGATACTGTGGCTGCGGTGAGTTCCAACCTGGGTATAGTGGTGACCTTTGTGGGTGAGACACGTGCTTTGCCCATGACAAAGGCACAATGAACTTCTTTGTTTTTGTTTGTGAGTCTAAGATAGGTACATTGGCCGTATCCTGTGGTGCTTGCATCTGAAAAGTGATGTAATTCTCTTTTGATCACTTCTCCAAATTCTGCAGGAGCATAACATCTGTTTATCTGGACGTTCTGTAAATTTTGCAGGTCTCCTTTCCAGCACTCCCACCGTGGCCTGAGGTGATCTGGTATTGGGTCGTCCCAGTCTGTTCCTTGCCGGCACATTTCTTGGAGAATTCCCTTGCCGTTGAGCACATAAGGAGCTAAAAATCCGAGGGGATCATATATTGCTGCAACTGCTGATAGGATGCCCCGCCTGGTTGGGGGTTGGTCCTTCAGCATGATGTTGAACGTAAAGCAGTCTTTCTCTACATTCCAATAAATGCCAAGGGCTCTTTCTGTTTGTGTCTCTTTGAATGTCAAGTCCTTTGTTTTTGTATCTGTTGCCAGCTCTGATGTTGGGATGCTGTTTAAAACATCAGTGTTGTTGGATACAAACTTATGCAGCCTTAATCCACCCTTTGCACACAGCTCACGTGCTTCCTTTACTAGTTGAATAGCATCCTCAGTTTTTTGTACGCTGGTGACTCCGTCATCTACATAGAAGTCCCTGGTTATGAACTGTGAGCCTACAGGATATGCAGATCTGTTTTCCTTAACCAGATGTTTGAGTCCATAGTTCGCACACCCTGGGGATGAAGCAGCGCCAAAAAGGTGGACTGTCATCCTGTATGCTTGTGGCTGGCTGTTAACGTCACCATCTTTCCACCATAAGAAGCGCAAATAGTTGCGATCATCTTCCTTAACCTGAAACTGGAGGACTATTTTTTCAATGTCGCACATTAGAGCGACTTTATGTTGTCTGAAGCGCATCAAAACACCAGTTAAACTGTTGATCATGTCAGGGCCATTTAGTAAATGATCATTAAGGCAGGTACCATTGTGCTTAGCTGAACAGTCAAAAACTATGCGCAACCTGTCAGGTTTCTTTGGATGATAAACACCGTGGTGAGGTATATACCATGTCTCACCAGGTGATCCACTATCGTCAGTTTCTTCTGCATCACCTCTTTTGATCATTTCATTCATGAATTTCATGTAATCCTCCTTGTATGTTTGATCCTTCATGAGTTTGCGTTTCAGTTGACTTAGTCTGCTTTCAGCAAGTTGTCTGTTAGTTGGCATTTGTGGTCTTTTCCTGAACGGCAATGGCATTTCATAATTTCCCTTTTTCGTTTGTACTATGCCTTCCTCAAGTTTTTGGAGGAATAATAGATCCTCTTGTGACACAGTCTTTTCATTTCTTTCAGTGTCTTTGAAGTCTCTTTCCAATACACGTATTGCGTCTGCTGGAGTGGAAGGAGGAACCTCTTTAACGGTGCATCTGTGACAAAGCCTGGTTGCCATGTCTGTTTTCTCTTCAGGGTCTGAGTTGCCAACAATGCTCCATCCCAAATCAGTCCGAAGAGCATAAGGTTCATTATCTTTTCCTAAGATTACTTGTTTAGGTGCTAGAGCTCACGGACAAGTATAACCTATGAGGAGACTTATCTCACAACTGAGAAGTGGAGGGATTTCATTAGCAATGGGCAGCAAGTGACTCCACTGTTTGGCTGTTTCACATGTGGGTATGTGTTCTCTGTTAGCAGGGATGCAGTCCTTTGAATATGCCGTAGGAAGCTTTATGAGTGTGGCTGAGTTATAGCCTCTCACCAAGAGATCAGACACCCTTTCACTGCTTACAACTGCATTTTTTCCCATCATGGTAGTCAGTTTTAGCTTTACTGGGCAAACATCTGCCTGCAGCTCATGTGTTACATCCTGATCAATGAAGACAGCATCACTCTGCGTGTCTAATAGCGCATAAACCAGTTTTTCTTTGAGTGGGTTGTTAGCAGTTGACAGCCACACTGGAACTATCATTGATGTGCTGATTGTGTGTTCAGGTCTGGTAACATTGAGTGACATAGCCGTCGCTGCTGCAGGTGAGTTACCTTGAGTTCCATTATTTACACTCACATGTGTCTCCTTTTGTAGGCTGTTCCAATAATTGTCGTCATGAAGACAGGTAGGATGCCTCTTTGAGCAGGTGTCACAACTGAAGCGGCGTTTGCAGTCTTTGGCATTGTGACCTTGTTTTAGACAACCATAACAAAGTTTATTCTCCTTCACAAACTTTCTTCTGTTTTCTAGAGACAGTTTTAAGAAGTCTGGACACTTGTGGAGTGGATGTGCAATCTGACACAGACAACATGAAAACTCCTTTGATGTTATTATTATTGACTGTGTGTTACTTTGTTCCGTTGAATTTGTCTTAAAAACACTTGCTTTGTTCGCTTTTCGTTCTCTTGTGTTTCCTTTGTCGCTGTTAGTTTCAGAGTAACGAAGGGCATGAATGGAGGTGAATGGGTTACATGCAACTTCAGCTTCAACAGAGAGAAAGGACGCAAAGTCACTAAAACTTGGAAACTCACCACCTCCCATTAAAGTCTTTGTTACCTGTCTGTTCCATCTTGCATTTATCCAGTCTGGTAGTTTGTGCAGTAATTTTTGATTTTCCTCACAGTCGTTAAGTATTTGCAAACCCTTTACATGAGGCATAGCGAGCATGCATGCATTTAGGAAGTCCGCAAAAGTTCTTAATCCATCAGCATCTCTGGACTGCACCTTTGGCCAGTTTGATAGCTTCTCTCGGAATGATTTCTGTATAATAAAGGGCTGGCCGTATCTTTGGTTTAACTTGTCCCAAGCATCCTTATATGCGGCTTCATCACTCCTAAAGAAAGTCCCTTCAATGCATTTGCGAGCTGACCCTGTTACATATCTCTTCAAATAGTACAGTTTATCTGCTGCTGAGATGCCCTTTTGATCAATCAGTGATGTAAATGTGGATTTCCATTCAATAAAATGCATTGGGTCGCCACTAAAAACTGTTGGTTCTGGCGTAGGAAGTTTGTTTAATCTTATGCTGTCTTGAACTGCCTGTGCTAGCTGGGTAACACTGGGGGGAGCTTCCTGCACTGCTGGTGCCAACTCAGTAACACTAGGGGGGGCTGTCTGGACAGAACCAAAGGAGACAGCTGGTAACGGCTGTTTAGGTGTGATGTTTGGGCTCACCTTTTGATCTGTAATTGAATGTACATCACCCACTTTTAGTAAATGCCTGTCGTATGCTTCAAATCTGGCTCGAGCTGCTTTCACATCCCTTTGTGCTCTCAGGCGTTCTAACTCTGCATTTTGAACTGCCACCTGTTTTTTATGCTCTTTCTCTAGAGCCCTTATTTTTTCTTGGTGTCTTTGTTCCTCCAGCGCGACCTCATACTCAACCTCCTTTGCTGCTAGTTCTGCTGCTGCTTCAGCTCGTTTTGCTGTAAGATGGGAAGCTGAGGATCGCTGGCTGCGATTTGATGCTGCAGTGTATCCATATATGGAAATGGCGTAGTCATGCTCTAAAAGTTCACGTAAACGAGCTTTTTCACGATCTGCATCAAAATCTCCATCAACACCACTTATTCTTTCCAGAATTATCCATATGATCTCCTTAGTTACTGCTTCACATGCATCGATCTTTCTCCTTACGTCAGATGATGGTGCCATTTGGGTTCTATTTTCTGAATATAACTTTAATATATCATCTCTCCTTTCTTCTATTATGTCAGCAAGTTCTGACATCTCCTTCACTGTTATATCTTCCTTTAATTTTTCTCTCGTTTCACGAGCCTGTGCTTTCCATTGCTCATAAAGAACAAGCATTCTTTTTTCCTTTTTGATCATTTCTTCCCGTAGATATATCATTTTTTCTGTTTGGACTTTAACTCTTTCAGAGCGTCTTGGCAGATCTGACGTGTTTTGAATTTTATCTTGAAGTTCACTTATCATTTGTTCTTTGCATTTGATTGAATCTTTAATGTCCTGTCTCGCATTACTTTCATCCTGAAGTGAGTCCTTTAAGCCTTGAATTTCCCTTTGCAGAGTTGTAATCTGTTCAGTTGGGGCCGTTTGACTTACTGTTGCAGCCTGTAAGTCTTCCATTTTACTTTGCCTTGATCCGTTTCAATTCCTGACCAACTTCTGCCCTCTGCTGGACGTTGCGGGTTCTGCCGTTGAACCTTGAAACCACACCGTTCGGCAAGAGGGGGCGGTCAAGCTCTTACTGTAGCATTCAGTCAATATCGAGAAGGCCGGAACTGATGGTGAATGATGATTTATTGAGCCGTCCGTATCATCAACCAACCAACTTAAGAGCTAGGCATAAACAAAAAATAAATAAATCATAAAATAAACCATAATGCATAACTGATTACATTGGTAGTCGTTTTCACAATTAATACAATCATATAGACACGTTCCGTTTTCATAACAACATTCTGAATTATAGTTACAAACCTTGTTCCCCTTATCAACTGAAGCTAGACAGAAGTATTCTTCAAACTTTCTTTGTCTTCTTCTCCGTGAACCGTTAATAGCCTATCCTTTGCTCCGTCTTTACTTCTAATAGATTTCCGTTTGCTTCTTCTGTGTTGCGCCCGTTGCGCCTCCCTACTTGGCTACGGTTGCTATGACGCTATCAAAATAAAAGCCCGTATACCTTTGCCGTTGTTAAACATAAAGAAATAGTTCACCTTTACATTCACCTTTACAATTTTACTTCTTTTTATTTTTCCTTATTTGGTTTTGTTTTGCTTTGTTGCTTCCCTTTGTTTGGTCATCCTATTCGGATAAACAGGAGGGAATGTTCCATGCTGTAGTTCTTTTTTAAAACACAGAACAGTTTTGTTACCTGTTTTCCTGCTACGTTTCGTTTGCGGCTGCAAACTTCCTCAATGATGGTGGCGTCACTTCCTTCTCTGTTTATCCAAAGGAAGTGACGCCACCATCAGCGTCAGCCTGAGGAAGTTTGCAGCCGCAAACGAAACATAGCGGGAAAACAGGTGTAGCGTGAGGAAGTATGGGTTTTTCTGTGCCAAAGGTTGTATTTGCCCGGCTGGGTCAAAGCTGGGTCACCAGCACTTTCACCCACAGATTAAGACCTGAGCCACCAGCAAGTCTACAAGGAATCAACAACATCTAACACCTGCATCACCAGAAGAAGGAGTTCTCACAGGAAGTCTAGTCATAATAAAGAGTCTTACGCTTTCTTTGTTTATTAATGCTAAATAATCAATTCATCATTTTGCTCATTATAAATGTGTTTTAATCAAATGAATGATTATTATGCTCTGGGTAATCATAATAACTATAATGAATCAGTATATTTAATTAAATAATGTTTTGGGAGATGTTTAGTGATGACCTTCACTCTCGCTCACACAGGTCTGGATTCACAGTAACTCCAAAACACATTTACTCTGACGCACAAGTTTGCTTTGGGAAGAGAAGTGGTTTTTGGTAAGTTAGCCAGAACAAGATTGAGAACGAGAGAGAGCGGACGTGCTGAACAAACGCCAACGGGGAACGGAGCCCGCCGGCTCTTTTCTCCCCCCCACGCTATTTCTGTCAAGCCAGACAGAATAGCTGAAATGCAACCGCTAACGCAGACTCGTCCAGAGTCTTTGATTTCTGAGTTAATTTAAACTTGAGAAAGCGCATCTGCTAAACGCTTCATCAACGTGTACCGAGGTCAACTCTGGACTGGACCGTCAGCACACCTTCGTCTTCTCTGCCAGCCAAGGTGTGACCTGGATAACATCCTCCGAGGTCCGGATCCGAAAGGGAGTCCTACGTACGGTGAGGCTGAACACCATAGATAGCGTTCTGATGCAGTTTTTCTAATAAGAACTAAGTTTAATTCAAACCACCATTTTTTCACTCAGATTCGCATTTTCTCTCCCTGAAGCAATCTCATACACATACTGTACATGCATGCATTCATAATTCCATCATTCTCAAATCTTAGCACATCCAACACAAGGTCTATTTGTGCAAGCTTAAAATATCAACTGTTAAAGATTGTCCAACAAGGTTGCCAATGTTGATTATTTTTCCTATGATTGTCATTTTAAATCATTAGTTTAAATTGAAGAATTAAAACTCTTAAATTTCAAACTTGTCTCTTCATTGAACTGAAACACAGACACACGGATATGATCGTCAGTTTATCGATGAAAACAACCTTTGAGTCTTCTTATCTCTATAAAATTTGGTTATTGATTTATTAAAATTAATATCTCAAATTAATATGTAGAATGGTTCCTCTTTAATAAAAGAGCTATAAACCATTACACTACACAGGTAACAAAACTGTTCTGTGTATTAAAAAAGAACTATTACATGGAATTAGAAATACGACACAGCAAAAACACACCTAAGAGGAGGGAATGTTATGGAAAAATGTGTTTATTAATTCTTGATCATGGACTCAATCAATGTAAATGTATTGCTCTATGCCTCTCTGCATGCTCAGTCATTCAGAAACACCCACACAAGCCACTCACACACGCGCACACACACACACACACACACACACACACACACACACACACACACACACACACACACACACACACACACACACACACACACACACACACACACACACACACACACACACACACACACACACACACACACACACACACATTCTTGACTTCCCACACACACACAATCTCTCCCTCTCTATAAATAAAGTCTGTGACCGGATGTTCGGTTCATTATGCTTCGAGCATCTTGCCACAGTTATAAATGTTTTAATTGTTGTTCATTCTCTCCTTCTCTCTTCACTACAGGAAATGGGTTATTGATAAACATATCGATAAAATCCATGACAAATATATTTTGTGACACGAAACATGAAGAAAACTCGCTGCCTCTTGCTCAAAATAGTCTCGATTCTGAGACGTTTGGAGCCTCCCTAAAGGAAAGGAAAACGTTCTGGAGACTGAAAGCAAGTGTTATTTGGAGATAAGAGACTTCTCTTTCTGCTCCGTTAATACAAATGATGGATTAGTTTGTTTTTATGAGTATTTTGAGCCTAAAAGGCAGTGAAAAAAAACACAAGTGAGGCCATGTTTGAGTCTGCGGCGGAGCAGCGGGGCGGGCTGCCTCTCCACGGTTCTCATGTGTTTTATAAGTCCCGCCTCCTGCTCTCAGTCACGTTCAGAATAGGAAGTGCAAGAAAAGCAAACCGACGTGGCAGAAGAAGCTCCAGCAGCAGCGCCGGCTAAAGCCCCTGCCAAACCTCCCGCTAAAGCCGCTAAGAAGTCCGCTCCCAAGAAGGACGGACCCAACATCTCCAAGCTCATCATAGCGGCCGTGGCCGAGTCTAAGGAGCGCAAAGGCGTGTCTCTGGCGGCGCTCAAGAAAGTTCTGGCCGCCAAAGGAGTGGACGTGACGAAGGCCAAAAAGTGGATCAACACTTATCAACACCATCACTGAGCTGGACACCAAAGGCACCCTGAGCCAGACCAAAGGCACCGGCGCTTCTGGCTCCTTCAAGATCGCCAAGAAGGAGCCCGCTGCTGCCAAGGCAGCCAAGAAGGTGGTGAAGAAGAAGGCTCCCGCAAAAGCCAAGCAGACCACTGCAGCCAAGAAACCAGCAACAAAGAAACCACTTGTTAAGAAGTCCCCCAAGAAGGCTCCGGCCAAGAAACCAGCAAAATAAGTTGTTAAGAAGAGTCCGAAGAAGGTCGCAGCCAAGAAGCCAAAGGCTGCTAAGAAGCCAGCGGGGAAGAAAGCTGCTGACAAGATGCCCGCAGCTAAGAAGGCCAAGAAATAAGCTGCTGCTTCATCCCGCACTCGGTGCACCAAAGGCTATTTTCAAGCCACCACACTGATAAAGAGGCCATTCTACCGACATTGCAGTGTAATATACTTTTATTAGTCTTTTAGAAATTGGATAAAACAGCCTAAACTACAATGACAACCATGTTGTCACATAGATTTTAATGTTCTATATTACGGTTATTCTGAGTAGCACATAAAATTTCTTCTGCTAAATGAAACGTGCTATGTACACTGAACAAAAATATAAAAGCAGCACTTTTGTTTTTGCTCCCATTTTTCATGAGATGGACTTAAAGATCTAAAATTCATTCCAGATACACAATGTTACCATTTCTCTCAAACATTGTTCACAAATCAGCCTAAATGTGTGATAGTGAGCACCTGTGCTTTGCTGAGACAATCCACCCCACCTCACAGGTGTGCCACATCAAGATGCTGATCTGACATCATGGGTAGAGCACAGGTAGCTGCCTTTCCTAGAATAAGGGAGGGCTGTATTCAAACAGCCCACCAGAGGGCGCCAAAGTAAACTAAACACACACACAGATATGTGTGTGTGTGTGTGTGTGTGTGTGTGTGTGTGTGTGTGTGTGTGTGTGTGTGTGTGTTGTGCTCCCCTGCAGTCCAGAATCTCCAAAACCTGCATATGGGATGAGTTTTTAGCAGAACTAAGTAAAACTACATGTGTATTCTGGACCGTCCTGCCGTGGTCCTGACCTGTCCCCTCCGGACAAACCAAAACCGTGATGATGAAGAAATGTTTCTGCTAGGCCTGAAACTTAACTGGGCCGTTATTTATGGAGCTAGGATTGGAACAATATTCAATGTAACTTGTACCAAGTTTTGTAACTTGGAACATGTTTCATGGCATGTAACTTTGGATTCGTAACTTGTAACTTTAGTTTTCTAACTTGAAATTGTCAATTGGTACTTGTATTTCTTGTTTTGTAACAGGAAATTGTCATTTTGTACATGTATTTTTTTATTTTGTAAAATCCAACTTTTATTTTGTACATTTACTACTCATTTTGTAACATCAAACATTCATTCAGAAACATGAAACTTTCAGTTTTTACCTAGCAGACTTCCAAAATAAAAAATCAATGTACATGTTTGAAATCAAAACTCTCAAAACACACATTTCATTCTACAGGTACAAACCTTAAATGTACAATGTTACAGACATCGACATATAAATATTGGACAATGGGTTTCCATAGACTCCACTAACAGGTTTTTGAGGAGAAATGGGAGGTGGCCACCACCGCCAATTTGACCGTGTCACAGGTTCCATCAAGCCCAGACAATTCCACAAAAGGGAAGAGAGGTGGAGCTGAGGGTGGGGCTGTAAGGCTGGGATCAACTGACGACACTGGTCGAACTAGCTACAAGCTAACCTGAAGCTAACCCAAAGCTAACGCGGAGGTGGGAGCTAAGCTAACGGAGGTAGCAACCTAGCTACAACCGGAGTTAACTGTGCACAACACCAGAGCTTCTGAGTCAGAGATAGGCCGGGCTGACCGCTGGGTAAAACCGGGTGGAACACAGAGGTCTCCCGAGAGCTTCACAAGCCGGCAGCCCGCGCAGCAGACAGGAGCCGCGATCAGACAGAGATGCGCCGAGCTGCGAGGAGGGGAGAACGGGTGGAAAACATCGGTCTCCCGAGAGATCCACAAGCCGATAGTCGGAACCCAGCTCCACCAACATGTTATATTTGAACCCATTTTCTAAAGTGCAGCATTATGTTAAATGCACTGGGTTTTACCCTATTACATTTAAATTTCATGGTTAAACAGTACATGTTAAAATCTAAGCTCAGCTCGGCACTGACCTAAAATACATAAATATAATTTTACTTACCAAAAAAATGAAGTGTAGACTCCATGGGTGCTCTATTAGTGCAGTTAATGCCACAGCAAGTCATTTTGTCCAACAATTGCACAAATAATATCCAAACAAGAATACACAAACACAGAGACTAAAAATCCCAGAACAGTTTCCAGGCCAGACCGAGGCTCTACTGAGGCCTTTCCACGGAGCTAGCTCTGTGGTCACATGGGTCTGAGGCGGCGGTCATGTGGGTCTGATGCTCATTAATTATACAGAATTTTAGGCTTTTAATACACCTAAACAGAAGAGTGAGAAAAAAATTCACCCCCCTCAGAGTTGTCATGAGTGTAAACTAGATAATTTAATCAAAAAACATGTTTTGGTACCAGGCTGTAAACATGTTTATTTCTGCTGTGAAATTGGTATTTTTAACATTGGAGTCAATGACACCAGCCCCTAGTGGATGAGGGTGGAACTGCAATTTTTGGCACTTCCGGGATTGCTTCAATTTTTGAGCCGCATTGTGGGGGCTTGGTTACAGATCATTTTTTCTCAATTCTAGCGTCAGTGGGAGGAACTTGGGTGTAACCAATGAGAGCACGAGTCTTAGCTACCAATCACGTTTCTCGAATTCCTGTCCAATCATTGGGAGAGGAGGGCAGGGTTCTGTCAGAGCTGTAGAGAGAGTTACGACACTCCAAAGCCCCCTTCAGACAGGCCATGAAAAACGGAAATGTTCCGGACTCTGTCCGTAAGACGTTTGTGTCTGAATACAAACATCCGGATGACGTGTTCCGGAATTTATCCGGACGAAGCCTCTAGTAACAGGTCCTGACTTGTTACGGACAGGGTGGCTGCTTCAGACTGGTGAGGTAGAGTTCCGGACAAGGGGGAGGGGGAGGAGGAGGGGACCAGGGGACGCTGTGCGCACCCAGATAGCCCGCTGCTGTAGCATGCGGCGAACCATGGCAGCTCGCCTCCTACGGTACAGCCTAGACGCGCGACGGAGCGCTTCACACCGCTTCAGTGATTCCTTTAACCATTGAGCTTCATCATCCAGGTCTCTTATGCGTCTTCGTGTGCGCAGAATTATGTTTAAGCGCCTCGTGATTTTTTATCTTGAGAGGCGCTATAGAAATGATATTTTCTTCTTCTTCTTCTTAACATGAGTCCGATTCTCTCACCACCCCCCCCCCCCCCCACCCCCACCCCCCCACCCCGCGCCGCCAGACATCTGGAACTATTCCCTGCTGTGTGAACGCAGCCGAAAGGACAAGTTCCGGTACAAAAGTGGTGTGTCTGAAAACACAGTTCCGGTTAAAAACCGGATTGAATTGTCCACAAATGTTCCAGAATGTCTATCTGAAAAGGGCTCAATAGACTCCTATGGAAAGAATGGAATGCAGAAGTCACGTGGTGCATGTAGCTTCGAATAGTTCCAAACAGCCCCCGCTGCTGCATTGACCGTAGTTCATTTTAGGTGTTTCGGAAGGATTTTCTCCAGTAATTTGATGAAATGTGATCATTTAGTTGCATTGTGAAGCGTTAGCTAACCGCTTCGTACCAAAATAAGCCAACGATGGTATTTTATGTTGCCAGTTTTAGCTAGATAACCTTTAATGAGCTAATTGTGTGCAGCTTGTTGATTGTGAGCAGGAGGAGGAGCTGCAGACGGGTTTATTTCAGTTTGTTTGATTCTACGTTTTAAAATTATTCCCCACAGTTTGAAATAGGTTATAAACTGTGTACATTAGCTGTGTACATTAGCTGTGTACACAAGGCCGGATTAACCATATGGGCAACTGGGCAATTGCCCAGGGCCCACAAATTCTAAAGGGCCCAGGGCAGCAAGGGCACGAGCAAATTACTGTATCTGTAATCTCCCGCTTTATATTACCGTCCTGTTTTCCCCGGACATGTCCGCTTTTCACTCTGTCCGGGATGTCCGGGTTCTTGTATTGATGAAAATGTCCGGCTTTTCATCCAGGAGCAGGGATGGGGGAGCCGTATATACACATTCAGGGGAGCCGAAAAAAAGTGTTCTACCTATATTACTATATTATCATTCATGGACTCTTTTCAGCAGAGAGCACAGAGAGCGATGATCGGTGCGCAGCGCTCCAGGCTGCTGCGTCCAGCGCACGGTCCATTCTCAAAGTGGCGCAACCAAAAAACAATAATTAACACACGATCGTTAATGTCCGCACATGTTCTCTACTTTCTGTCTTATTTGTGCTTGAAGCGCTCTGCCACTGTGGAGCTCATCACCTGTGCTGCGGTGATTTCACCTCACTGACGTATCGAAACGCGCTCTCCGCTTTGTGGTCAGGAGATTCCTTTGATCTGCTCAAAAGTAACTGATGAGGTGAAAAAGTAAGAATCCAGGCAGCAGATTTTCTGGAGAGTTTAGAGGAGATGCAGGAAGAAGAGAGACAGACAGAACAGGAAAATATAGTTAAATAAAAACAAAAACAAAAAAAAAACGTGTTGAAAAGTAAAATGTAGGTAGATTTATCTCCACTACACGTTTTTACCTGCAAAACAATAAGTTCTACACATGTCATATTTATACATCTGATACAATTCAGATCACCTTCACAACTCAGTCACACACCCAGGGCCGTTTCAAGACATTTTGGGGGCCAAGGCAAAATGACCCCCCCCCCACCACCACCACCCCACCCCACCACCATAGCTGGGCTCCCCAGAAGCCTCTGCGTAATCCATACCCTCTCCAGGAGTGTTAGTTATACAGTGTTTATAGAAAGCCCCTCAGACATTACTGACATGTTCTAATATTATCAGATGAAAAACTAAATTATCAGACATGCTGTCTCATCTTCTGTTTTTCTAAACTTGCAAAAAGTAACAAAACCATTTGAAAGCCACTATTTGTGGGTTCTCTGAAAGTTTCCATGGAGTGTGTGACAATTTATTTTTTCATTGATCCTATCGTCTAATCTCACAGCTGAAACAAGCATCCTTGATAATCTGTACAGAGGAAGCATACCGATGCTGTACTAAAACAAAAGTTATAATTTATTATTAGTAAAACCTTGTTGCAGCACTAAAGCAGAAAAATGAGATTTTGCAGTAAATATGCTAATTATTTATTGTTTTAGTGCCCTTTTATTGGCAGAATCTGATATTAATTTAGTTCTTACAAAAAATGGGTCCCAACATGGTTTGTGTGGCGTTGCCATAGTGTGACGTCATAGGCACAGATCCCCTGTCCTCTTGTTTGGAAATGGAAATATGATCACCCTGTATTAAACAAACTGTCCACCCGGGCTTTTGCGCTGCACAGAGACTGTTCGCTTTGAACGTCAGTTGAGAGTCAGTCTCTTGCAGACTGACCAATGAAGAGAGGGCCTCAAGTTAAGACTCTCTCCTCATTGGTCAGTCCACACAAGGTGGGTCAAAGGTTACCCTGAGCGGGTTACGTGAAGTCAGGCATTCAAGTATTGAGTATATTTACTACATATTACAGTAATATATTCTGTATGTGACCATATTATGGTGATCCTCGGGTCGTGATGATGGGGCCCTTGAATATTGTTGCCCAGGGTACAACGAAGTCTTAATCTGGCCCTGTGTGTACATTATTAGTTTTATTTGGGATTTTTTTGTACAATACGTTGCTGGTTGCTGTATCAACACGAACATGCATCAGAAATGGAAACACAAATGGAGAGACCAATAATAAAGAAAATGTGATTGTGAAGACAAGTAATTATTGAATATTTTTCAGTTAATAACACTGACTGCAACAAACTGCTGAAGATAATTCAAGAATAGTAGTCGAACAATAACTTTTAAAAATTAGTCATTTTCCATAAAAATGCTTATTTCCACTTGCTTTACAATATTAGCATTTGCAATTTTGTTATTAAGTAAGGAACGACAAGAAATAAGAATTAATAACACAACTATCAATAATTAAATGTCAAAGAGTTACTAAAACAAAAATCGTATGTAACCATTAAAGGTTAAACTGTGTTGTGTGTCCATCTTCATGTTTTCATAGTGGCTGAGCGGAGAGCTGACCAGGAACAACGGTGGTGGCAAAACCCAGTTGGGTCTGTGATGGAGTGAAGCTCGCCTGGAGTGATTGCCATCTCATCCACAGTAAGCACACACTCTCTTTCCATCTCTGTCAGATTTTAAAACTTCAAACTGAGCATGTCACACACCTCTCCTAACACACCTGGTTCCAGTTTAATGGGCTGCATTTGTCTGTGCATGGTTCTAACATCAGGCAGAGGGATACTCATGTCCTGAAGAAACCTGTAGCCTGTTGAACCCACTGAAAAACGGAGTTGTACGGCCTTGTTTACTCCATTTAATGCCTCTTTGTGTTTTTCATGCCTTTTTGACTTTCTGTTTACTCCCTTAGGTTTTCCAGCTGGGTTCCCTGGTTGCATCGCCTGTTCCTTTCTCCTCTTGGCCCTGACGCCGGCTCCTCATGGCTTCCAGGGATGTCCCTCTTTCCTGATACCATCTCATGCCCCCCCCCTCACTTTCCCTCATCTCATTTGCCTCACTGCTGCTGCTGCTTTCCTCATTCTCTGAAATTATAATGGCACAGTTAGAATAAAGAATAATTTTAAAATAAAAATAAATAAAACTATCTTAATATTTCAAAAGATTTGTACCACAGTTTACTTGAGTACAATATGTGTGGTCACTGGTCATTGGATCAACATGCAGTGGTTCTGCTGTACTTCTCACTGCGGGATCCTTCCTCCTCCTTGGTTCAGGGCGATGAACAAACACAGCATCAGCCCTGAGTCTCACCTTGCCTTGCCTAAGCTTAGTAAACTGTCCCTCCTCAAAATGTGCATGTAGAGTGGTGTATTAGTTTATTTCCTGCCACATTTAACAGTTTAGTTGCAGCCTTGTGCAGCTGAGAGCAGAACGTGTAGAGCCTTGATAGAAAACATTTGAGAGGGCACGTTAAACTCACTGCACACAGCTTTTTGTTATTGTGATCTCTGGTCATGGTGAGGTTGCTCCTGCTGACTTGAGACAACCATTTTCTTCTTCTCTCTGCATCTTTGGGTAAGCCATAATTCTGATTCCTCCCTCAGACCGATTGCTATATGCAGCGCAGCCAACTTGGCCGGTGAGTAAAAAATTTAATTTCGGACCCTGTACACGCGCTTGTTTATTTAAGATTTCTCTATAGAAGCGTCCAACAGAGAGTGTGAGAGACCACAGATCCGCCCCCCAAAGATGCGCAGGAGACAGGGAGAGCTCCAAGTCCCAGAGATCCAGGCGCTGCCCCAGAACACAGGAACCCCAAGGAGACTGCAACCAGAAAGGCCCCCGCCCCCCTCGAGAGGCACAGAGGATCGCCCCGGGGGGCCACAACCAGCAGCCGGCAGAGTCCTGGGAAACATCAGCGGCAAGCCCACAGGCCCGCCCGCAGCCTCCCACCCCCTAGCCGGCCGAGCCCGGGACCCAGCGACCCGGGACCCAGGGGCGACCACCCGCGCCGGGGACCCAGCAGAGCCCAGGGACCCAGACCCCACCAGGCAGCCACCGGGATCTATCAGGCAGATGCCAGAATCTTAAACCCCCAGACCCGGGAGCCACGAACACTCAGGCAGACCAAGGCACAACCCCTCACACCAGGTGTGGCCGGGGGGGGGGGGGGGGGGGGGGGGGGGATCTATATCATCAAGAGAATTTCCTGGAGAGGTGGAGGAGTCAAAGGCCCCACCTGACATATACAGTCATACACATACACAGTCACACACTCTCTCCCTCATGCTCACACATGCACATACAACCCAAGACTTACAAAAATGCACGCCGGACACCCACTCATGCTCCCCATACACACCCTATTCACTCTGGTCCCAGTACTGCTGCACATGGGGTACAACCATCACCGGTAACCAGAGTTTGACCCTTTCTGCTGAGGTGCTGATGAGCAGGCTCCCCCGCCCAACGCTAAGCACAGCAACCGGTAGGTTGGGTTCTGGGGTGAACCCAACCAGACGGCCAGATCTCCCTCCTAGCCTCCAGCCCCAGGAAGCCAAGCAACAACAGAGGTGGCTGAGACCCCTAGTCTCCCTCCGCCTGCTCCAATATAGTGTTGTGTGATCATGAGGTGTATTCCATGGCTTTGGTGAGTGGGCAGTGCGGGCATCATCCGGCCTATGCCAGCTGATGCCACCGCACCACCCCACTTACACCCTCAGCCATCAGTGTCTAAGTGCGGTTTAAAATTGGAAGTGGGCACCGGCACCCAGTAGGAGGCTGAGATATCCCCCTGCCAAATGCCGTTGAATGTGCTCACTCCCAAGGCCCTAAGTGTGTGTGAGGGATCAAGCTGAATGAGTGGAGGAACACAGGCAATTTCCAAAACAGACTCTTTAATTTCCTTTTTGTTTTAAAATGCCCTCCCAAAAAACAACTCGAGCTCATAAAAGAGGTCAAACAAACAAAATGAAACTCAATAAACTTCTAACTTAACATACTGACTGACTGAAACAATAACCGACCTTCCAAACAAAGACACACAAGGGTATATATACACATTGGCTGATCAGACCATATGAACAATAGGGATTACTAGACAAACATTTACTAACTAAAACTAAAACCACAAATCAGTACAGTCAGATTGTTAATAAACCTAAACATCCTAACCCATAAACCTAACTATTTAACTTCAAACTTAAATTAATTAACAAATGACAAAATAATAAATTAAAGGAAATTCTTCAGTCCCCTCTTCAGGGAGCTATTGGTTTGGTCCCATCAGCTCCTCCTGTATTTAGATGACAGAACCCCTTCAACCCTGTTTGCCTGTCCCATCTCAGGAAGCAGGAAGTGGAGAACCCCAGCACCGGTAAGAGAAAACAAATCAACTTAAATTGAACAAATGAAAGGCATAAAATACAGCAGTTAACTAAATGTGCACGCTTACAATTAGAACTAATGCATTTAAGCCATCTAAACAATAAAGCCAAAGAAATATAAACATACAAACTGCAATCATAAAAGTGCAAGAGTGTACTTAACGTTCACCGTTGTGTGGACATGGATGTGGCCATCACATGCCCCCCCACTCAGTTGTCCTCACAGCGTGAGAGGTAGTCGGCTGTGGTATTGTCTCTGCCAGGGATATGTTGAACCTTGAATCTGAATGGTTGCATGGCAAGATACCATCGGGTTATACGCCCATTAGTATCCTTCATCCTGTTAAGCCATTCGAGAGCCTTATGATCCGTTTGCAGAGTGAATTCTCTCCCCAGCAGATAGTACTTAAAGGAATCCAGAGACCACTTTATGGCCAATGCCTCTTTTTCCACTGTTGCATAGCATCTCTCTCGGGCCAACAGCTTGCGACTGATGTAAGCCACGGGATGCAGCTCCTCTGATGTCCCTTGTAGAAGGACCGCCCCCAAACCCCTCTCAGAAGCATCAGTCCGCAGAATGAAGTCTCTTTGAAAGTCTGGAGAGTACAAGACTGGTTCCACACTCAAGGAATGCTTAATGTCTTGAAAAGCTGCCAGGGCCTCCGCAGTCCACCGGATTTTGTTGGGGCTACATGAGCCCGTCCTATCGGTCAATGGCGCTGCCCTTGCAGAAAAGTTGGGGACGAATCGGTGGTAAAATGAGGCCATCCCAAGGAACGACCGCAACTGCTTCCTAGTCTGTGGAACAGGACATGTTTCGATTGCATGAACTTTATCAACCTGGGGCTTAATAATCCCACCTCCAATGGTGAACCCAAGGTATTGAATCTCCCTCCTGGCCACAGCACACTTTGCGGGGTTGATTGTCAGACCAGCAGCCTGTAAACGCTTCAGAACTTCCTCAAGATGTGCCATATGCTCCTCCCATGTGTCACTGAAAATGACAATGTCATCCAAATATGCACATGCAAACCCTCTCAGGTCACATAGAACCTGGTCCATTAGCCTCTGGAATGTAGCCGGGGCCCCATGGAGGCCAAATGGTAAAACAGTGAACACGAACAAGCCCCAAGGGGTGCGGAAAGCTGTTAGCTCCTGAGACTGGCTGGTGAGGGGAACCTGCCAGTACCCCTTTGAGAGATCAATGGTGGTCAGCCATATGGCTTTCCCCAGACTGTCAGTGAGCTCATCAATCCGTGGCATTGGGTACGAATCAAATCTTGAAACAGAATTTAGATACCTGAAGTCGATACAGAAGCGAATCGTTCCATCCTTTTTAGGAACTAGGACTACAGGGTTACACCACTCACTTGTTGAACGTTGAATGATCCCAAGAGCCAGCATTGAGTCCACCTCCTTCTTCAGGTCAATCAGGTACCGCTCTGGTATTCTGTAACTCATGCGCCTCACATTTGCATCAGATCTTAATACAATGTTGTGTTTAACCAGCGCCGTTCGACCTGGGCACTCATTGAATATTTCTGGGTTAAGCAGAGGCTTTACCTGGGACTGCTGCTCTTTAGTGAGGTGACCCAAGTCCAGGGCTGAAGATGCAGTTGAAGGCAGATATTCAGCCACATCCTCCTCTTCCACCACATGTCGGATCAGCAGTGTTTCCGTATTGCCAACTGCCTGTGGAACCCACTCCTTCAACAAGTTGACATGAAGAACTCTACTTCCCCGCTGCAGACCTGGAGTAGAGATCTTGTAAGTGGTAGGCCCCAATCGTTTCAGAACCTCAAATGGTCCCTGCCACTTTGCCAGCAGCTTGCTGTCACAAGTTGGTAACATCAACAGAACCTTTTGGCCTGGAAGAAAACTACGTTGTCGAGCTCCTTTATCAAACCACGATTTCTGGTGCTGTTGGGCAGATGCCATGTGCGATTGAGCCAGTTCACTCATGTCTTGCAACTTACATAGGAAATTATGTTAATTGGCTCTGCCTTACTCTGGTCTCCTTCCCACGTCTCTCTCAGCAGGGTCAAAGGACCCCTCACCTCATGCCCATAGAGGAGCTCAAACGGGGAGAAACCAGTAGAAGCCTGAGGGACCTCTCTGTAGGCAAAGAGAAGATACGGGAGCCACTGGTCCCAATCAGACCCAGTACTGTTGACAAACTTACGAAGCATCTGTTTCAAAGTCTGGTTGAAGCGCTCAGTCAGTCCATCCGTCTGTGGATGATATGGAGTTGTCCGCATGCTCCTGATGCCCAGCAACCTATAAACCTGCTGCAACAAGGTTGACATAAAATTAGTCCCTTGGTCAGTAAGAATTTCTTGTGGAAACCCAACTCTTGAGAATAGTTGAATCAATGAGAAAGCCACAGCCTTTGCTTCGATGTTTTTTAATGGAAAAACTTCTGGATATCTTGTAGCATAGTCAGTGATGACCAGCATATAACGGTTTCCTGCTTTGCTCTTTTCCACAGGACCAACAACATCCATTCCAAGGCGTTCAAACGGTGTACCAATTATTGGGAGCGGCTGCAGTGGTGCTCTAATGGGAACTTTAGCTGAAGTGATTTGACACTGAGGGCAGCTTCTACAAAACCGGGCAACATCTGAACATAAACCAGGCCACAGAAAATTGCGTTTGATACGTTGAGTGGTCTTATGTTTCCCCAGGTGGCCAGCCCAGGGAATTGAGTGGCCCAACCTTAGCACAGTCTCCCGGGCTGCTTTAGGGACCACCAGTCGTTTCAGCTGGCCCTGGTGATGGTACAAAATGCCATGTTGAAGGATGTATCGGCCTCTCTTAGTGTCGTATTCTGCCTCAGTTTCACCTTTAGCCTTCAGCAAAAGAGCAGACAGGGTCAAATCATCTTGTTGCATTTGTCTTATATCATTAGGAATCGTAAACCCCAAGGGCAGATCTGGAGCTTCTTCATTTTGACCTCTTTGCACATTATATTCCAACTTCTCATGCCTTTTCTGACTACGTGCTTTACGAGTCTTCCCAGGTTGTCCTTCCACGTCAGACTCAAAGAAAGGCAAAGTACTGAGAGTTGTAAATTGGTCACTTTGAGTTTTTGCTTGAGCCCTTGTCACAGCTGCATTACAGCTTTCCACTTCCTTCAACAGATCATAGATGACAGGCAGATCCTCCCCCAAAATCACAGGGTAAGGGAGATTGTCTGCCACACCAACCTTTAGCAAATATGTAGCCCCTTGTACCCCAATACACAAATCAGCTGTGGGGTAAGATTTCTCATCCCCATGCACACAACAAACTGTTATTGGTTCAGACATGCCCCAGTCACTGAATGGTATGCAGTTCCTATGAACCAGAGTCTGAGTGCTTCCTGTATCCAATAAAGCTTCTATTTTCTGCCCATTTATTGTCACAGTGGTCATTTTCTTGGAATTATGTTTATCATGTTCTCTTTTCACCATCTGCTGTGGCAAAAAACACAATTGGTTTAATCGACTTGGGTTTTGGGGGCACACAGGCTTGGTGTGGCCTTCCTGTCCACACAGATAGCATACAGGTATCCTTTTATTGAACTTTGAGGCACTTTGAGGTCGATTTTCCCTTGTGGGGACCTTACCCACACCCGATGCTGCCCTCTGGTGTTGAAGAGGAGGTTGTGGACGCCGCATGTCTCGAGCTGTTCTCCATGCTGTGTTACTCCATGGCTGACTCTTGCTTCGGGCTGCCACAAACACATCTGCCAGGGCAGCAGCTTCCGCCGCAGATCTTGGGTTATGCTCTTTGATCCAGACCTGAAGCTCAGGACACAACATTCTTAAAAATTGCTCCAAGATTAAGAGCTCACCAATCTCCTTCACTGTTTTAGCTTTAGGCTGAGTCCATTTTTCATACAGCTCCTTTAGTCTTGCATACAGTTCTTTAGGGCTTTCATCCATGACATCAAGACAACGGAACCTTAGTCTATATGTTTCTGGATTTATATCATATTTTTGAAGAATGGCAGTCTTTACCTTTTGGTAATCCAGTGCATCATCAATGTCCATATTAACATAGGCCCCTCGAGCCTTACCAGTCAACAGGGGAATCAGATGAAAAGTCCAGTCTGAGCTTCGCCAACGGTAGGCAACTGCAATTCTCTCAAAGGTTGTGAGGAAATGTTCAATGTCATCTTCTGCAGTCAATTTTTCCATTTTGAAATGGGGTGTGTGCAAAGACTGACCTGTGGAGGATGTGGCTGAAGTCGAAGTTGAGCATTCAGGTTCAGAAGATACCTGGTTGTAATCATCGCTGGAAATTACCACCTGTTCTGAATCATCTCTCCCCAGCTCAGGTGTTGCTCGGGCCTGCATTCCCATCTGCAAAAGATGAAATTGGTGCTGCAAAGCCTTAAAACGCTGCTCCTGCTGTTCAGACTCCTCCTCCCTCTTCTTATCTCTCATATCTTGTTGTCCCATAAAGGTTTGAAGAATACTTGTCAAATCCTTCAATGTTGGTTCCCTAATTTCCTCATCCTCAGTGTCCCCCAGGTTGATTGCAGCTCCATCCTCGATCTCCCCAACATCAGACTGTTGCATCGTCTCCTTGATTTCCCCTTTGTTGCCTTTCCTCGTCCGTACTCCAGCCTGCATGGCAAAAACTATGCTGTGTCCTCCAGATCCCACTTCTGACACCAAATGTGAGGGATCAAGCTGAATGAGTGGAGGAACACAGGCAATTTCCAAAACAGACTCTTTAATTTCCTTTTTGTTTTAAAATGCCCTCCCAAAAAACAACTCGAGCTCATAAAAGAGGTCAAACAAACAAAATGAAACTCAATAAACTTCTAACTTAACATACTGACTGACTGAAACAATAACCGACCTTCCAAACAAAGACACACAAGGGTATATATACACATTGGCTGATCAGACCATATGAACAATAGGGATTACTAGACAAACATTTACTAACTAAAACTAAAACCACAAATCAGTACAGTCAGATTGTTAATAAACCTAAACATCCTAACCCATAAACCTAACTATTTAACTTCAAACTTAAATTAATTAACAAATGACAAAATAATAAATTAAAGGAAATTCTTCAGTCCCCTCTTCAGGGAGCTATTGGTTTGGTCCCATCAGCTCCTCCTGTATTTAGATGACAGAACCCCTTCAACCCTGTTTGCCTGTCCCATCTCAGGAAGCAGGAAGTGGAGAACCCCAGCACCGGTAAGAGAAAACAAATCAACTTAAATTGAACAAATGAAAGGCATAAAATACAGCAGTTAACTAAATGTGCGCGCTTACAATTAGAACTAATGCATTTAAGCCATCTAAACAATAAAGCCAAAGAAATATAAACATACAAACTGCAATCATAAAAGTGCAAGAGTGTACTTAACGTTCACCGTTGTGTGGACATGGATGTGGCCACTTTTATGAGCTCGAGTTGTTTTTTGGGAGGGCATTTTAAAACAAAAAGGAAATTAAAGAGTCTGTTTTGGAAATTGCCTGTGTTCCTCCACTCATTCAGCTTGATCCCTCACAATGTTTGTGTGGAATGTCGTCAGTGGAAGTGTATAAGGTGCAAATAAAATTGGGGGGCAGGTTGCCACAGGAATGCGGAAATGGGGTCCATACCCGCACTCCCTGACTTGCCCACCCCCCAAGGTCCTATGTGTATGTGTAGGAGCCAAAAGCTGTGTACGGGAGGTTCAACTTGCTGTTTTTCATCTTTGTGGGCCAAAAGGTTCACCATCCTGTTTTTCAGTCCAACTTGTGTAACTTCCAGCTAACCTTGAGCTCTCTGACCATATTGGAGATAACAGGGCTCGTCGACCTCTAGGCTGGAGGGCGCGTTGACCATATTGAGAAGTTTAAACATCACCCCATCCTCTCTCAAAGGACTGTGGGAGTAGCAGTATAAAATAAGCCTGCATCTTCGTGGCAGGAGGGCTTTTTGCAAAAGATCCAGCCGGAGGCTCACTCAGTTCCAGGCTGGGCGCTGTCCCCAAGTTACTGGTGATGTATTGATGTATTGATTGTGTAAATAAATGCCCCACGCTGAGTTTGGACAAGCTGTCTGTCTCTTGTGTTTTGATAAGGCAAAAGAACCACATTTGGCAACCACGAAGGGGGAGTAGAGGCGTGCTCTTCGGATCGGTTCACGGTCCACGGAACTTGACTCCTGGGCCCTGATAGGTAAGAACAATTTTTGTTCAATTTTGGAGTTATTCCGTGGTTTGTGTACTGGTCTGTGAGAAATACATGCCCTGCTCATAATTTAGAAGTTATAACAGCAAGAGAAGGCATTTGTCCAGAGCAGCAGTGACAAATGTGTCAAGTCAGCTGTGTCATTTTGATGACGGACAAATTTTAAGTGACAAATTAAAGGTGGGACAGCAAGAATTGGAATAGATTTTTGACAGCTGACAAAAGTCCAGGGCGGACAAGGAAAAAGGTCGACATTGAGATCCAGTTGGGTGTCTCGGTGAAGCCGGACAACGACTGGGATCTGAGTAAAAGCGCTGAAGTTGTGACACAGATAAGCTTTGCTGTAGTTCGGTTATTTCCCCGGGGATTGGTAAATTTCATGAGTTGTTGGCAAAGGCATGCGATGACGTCATAGTTTGCAGCAAAGAGGCTGTGAAAACAAAGCTCTGGAGCTCGAGAGCTGCGTGGTGCTGGAGAAGTTTTGTGTGTGTGTGTGGGACAAGCGTGTGTGTGTGCGCGGAGATAAGCGTGTGTGTGTGAGATAAGCGTGTGTGTGTGAGATAAGCGTGTGTGTGTATGCTGAGCCCAGTGTGTGTGTGTGTGTGTGTGTGTGTGTGTGTGTGTGAGGCACCAGAGGTCAGAAGGACGAAAAAGGAAAAAGGAGGAAAAACTAGGAGAAGCCTTAAAAAACGGTGTAAAACAAATCAATATTATTCACTGCAGTGCTAAATTTGATGTTTAATGTTATACAAATTTCAAAGTCTGTGATATTGGTCTGATTAGTCTTTAAACAGAAAACCAGAAGTTAAAATAATAAGTTTTTAGAGTGACATATATATAAATAAAAATATATGCTGAAGTGCACAAGCTTGATAACTATTTTTTACCAGCTGGGTAATGTGAAATATGAGAAATATAGATTATGATTAATAAATAAATAATAATGTTTATGCGTGTTGAGTGTTTGGCATGAAATGATGCTTTGGTGTCAAATTGCTCTGAAGTGTGTTTTTCTCAGCTTTATGCAAGTGTGAAAGTTCTGCTGTGTGTGGTTGTTTTACTTGTGGAAGTGTTTGACAAAATATGGATGTTTGTGTTAGGTTAGATAAGAAAAAGGTTTGGTGAAAGCTCAAATACTCTGATTTTTGTTTTAAACTATTGCTTGGATAAATTAGAGAGAAACTGATTTTTCTTCTGCTGATTCGGTCTTTATTGTGGCTGACTTTTTCCTGTGTTGTAATGTTATAAAGCTGTTTGAGAGTTGTTAAATTTTGAAGACTGAGTGCACTTGGTGTCACCGGACCTGTTTGTTTCTCCGTACAGACTCAAGCTTAGACTAGACAGAAGGGCCAGTGCAGAAGTGCAAGCTCCACCTACCAGCTGTGTGTGTGCTCCTTTCCATACACACACACAGACACAGAAGTACAGAGGCGATCCCGCCTCTGACTCCACCTCTGTGTGTGGATTGGTTGGTGAGCCATAGGGCGTAGAGAAACCCTTCCCTGTGGGCTGAACATTGCTCACACACAGCTCGGTACCAAGGATAAGGCTATTTTTAGCCTGCCACACCAACCTGACTCTGCCGCACAGCTGCTGGGGGAAATAAATACATATTCTATCCAGATTTAAAAGGTTCACCTATAAAAACTTTCAGGCATTAAGTTTTTCTTTCAGCAATAAATAAAGCTTTTTGAACTAACTTTACTTTAGTGTTAAATCAGAAGAGATTTGATTTTAAGGCATTTATGATAAGAAGATAAATTGTTGAACATTTGTGTAAACAGAACAACAATAGATTACTCAAGACTACAGCATCATATGTCACCAGTATCGGTTTCAACTTTCAATTTTTGTTCTATTTTCAGGAGATTATAAATAAACAAACTAGTTTACTAATCAGAGGAATAATAAGTGTTACTGAAACTTCAAAATGTCAGTCACGCCAGCAGGAATTTTGGCAGCAAAGAACCCTGATTTAGCAAAAGAGATAAAGCACATGTCAGAAAAGTGGTCGAAACGGACGAGAAAACTAAGCAATCCTTGGCCATCTGATGGCACTTTTGATGTCGCAGCTTGCGACAATTTGGAATTGAGAATTCAGGATTATAAATCAAATGGGTCCAAGAAAAGACAGCAGAAAAGAGAAAAAGAACTTCAGATCCTGGACTTATTCAGGAATGAAGGAAAGATTTATAGACAGAACCTTGAGCACGTCATCCTTAAAATGAAAGACAAATTGGACAAACCCCAGAAGGAAGTGACGGCCCCAGCAGAAGAGGGGCTGTATCCCCTCTTGGGAACCGTTACAATTACGGGAGATTTTGATTTGCGCAACACATTCGACAAAGGTCCTAAGGGTTTAGATGTTGACAATGCAATTTTAAAATTATCAACATCACAGCAATCAGATGAAACAACTCCACCTCGTGGAACGCATCCAAAATATTGCAGCACAGAACGTAGAGCGGTAAGTGAAGAAGGACGAAGGATGATTGATTGTTTTGCAGAACATAAGGATTTTTTGAAAAGGCAACCGACGGCTAACTCATACTGGACTGACTTTGAGAATAAGGATGTAAATGTACATGATGAGCTAAACGATGTTGACCAAATTATACAGGAAATTTCTCAGGGCCTGCGGAAATCCTTAAATCACATCACAGGCACACATTCAGATGAGGTTAGTGAGAACACCACTAGCACAAGCAAGGAGAAAAGTTTCAAGCCTTCTTACAAACCAGGCATTCACTCACCAGAACGTGTTGCTCCAAATACAGGTCGGACTCAAGAGAAGGAAAAACCAGGCCCTAGCAGTGAAAACCGTGATCTGAGACCCAGACATGACTTAAAACCACCTATTCGATACACTAATGATGGTCAGTACCCAATTTTAATTAAGGGCACAAGAGCTAATTATATTCCCTGGCAGAGCCTCGACCTCACTGGTTTGGTTTCGCGGCTACCCGAGATACAAGAAGGCGCTGGAAAGTGGATTAGGGCTTTCGAACAGGAGACAACTGGGCTAATGCTTGCCCTTGGAGATCTCAAAGCTATTTTGGCTCGAGTTGTTGGGACATCAGCTATGGGAACATTGCTCGCATCCAATGGATCCAATGGATCCAATTTTCACCTGGCGCCCCCCTGGGTGTGGCAGCCTCGTTACAGCAGCTCTGCTCATTCTGAGCTTCTTTTTTCCCTTTTCTTCTCTCCCGTATCTTTTTTTTATTAATATTAGATTAAACAATCATGCTATTCCATCTGGAGCCGGCTCTGGTGGTTTTTTTGAGCTTTTCTTTACTTTTTTTTATCTGTGCTGGGGGAAGAGGAGCAGAGATCCCTTGTCTACAGCAGGGATCAGCTGTTAGTGTTGCGTTCAACAGCGGCACTGCCAGTGGATAGACTCGAAATCCCCGGCGAGCTGAGGAGGAAGAGACGAGGATGTCGTGCTGGGAAGGAGCGCTGTCGCCCGAGAAGGAGACGTTATCGATCATCTCTTCCTTCTGTAATTATTGGAAATGTAAGATCTCTGCCCAATAAGATGGATGAGCTCTCATCGCTAACCCGATCACAGAGGGAGTACCGGCAGTGCAGCATTATGATGCTAACGGAGTCGTGGCTAACACTGCTAATCCCGGATGCGTGTGTGACACTACAGGGATTTCAGATGCTGTGTGCGGACAGAACAAGTGGAAGTGGTAAGAGGAAAGGTGGGGGACTAATGGTGTTTGTGAATGACTGCTGGTGTAATCCTGGGCATATCACAGTGAAAGAACAACTTTGCAGCAGAGACATTGAGGTGCTAGCAGTTAGCATGCGTCCGTACTATCTGCCCCGGGAATTCTCGCATGTTATCGCGATAACAGTGTATGTCCCCCCCTCAGCTACTGCCGAGGCAGCCTGTGAGTCTCTTCACTCTGTGGTTAGCAGACTGCAAACGCAATCCCCGAGAGCCTTCTTTATAATATCTGGGGACTTTAATCATGCCTCACTGGACTCTACGTTGCCCACCTTCACCCAGTATGTGACCTGCCCGACCAGGGGAAATAAAACACTGGACCTACTGTATGCCAATGCTGAAAAGGCATATAGTTCATCACCTTTCCCTCCTCTGGGCAGATCTGATCACAACTTGGTGTATCTTGCTCCTGTGTATGAGCCTTTGGTGCGAAGGGAGCCACCAGCTACCCGTACAATACAGAGATGTTCGGAGGAGAGCGAGGAGGTCCTTAAGGATTGTTTTGATACAACTGTATGGGGGGTGTTCTGTGAAGATCATGGAGATGACATCGACAGCCTCACTGCATGCATTACAGATTATATTAACTTCTGTGTGGATAGCATTATCCCTATCAGGACTGTACGGTGTTTCTCTAATAACAAACCCTGGATTACTCCTGAAATAAAAAAAGCCCTCAAGCAGAAGAAGCGGGCCTTCAAACTCGGAGACACGGAGGAGTTGAAAAGAGTGCAGAGAGAACTGAGGAGACTGATAAGGAATGGGAAGGACACCTACAGGCAGAGGATGGAGAACCAGCTTCAGCAAAGCAATGTGAGTGAAGTCTGGAGAGGCCTTAGAACCATCTCAGGTCATAAACATCAGAACTCTCTGCCTGTGAGGGATGTGAGGTGGGCTAATGAAATGAATCAATTCTTTAATAGATTTGACTCGGCTACGAGGCAGACCTCAATGTTGGCTGCTGACTCTCCCACCCTCTCTACCACTGTTTTACCGCTGACCTCTCACCCCTCCTCACCTTCAGTAACAGTATCTAGTACACACTTTACGCAAGGTCCTGGCTGGTCCCTCTCTACCACACAGGTGAGGGGGGAAATGAGAAAGATAAATGGCAGGAAGGCAGCAGGTCCAGATGGTATCAGCGCATGCGTGGTCAGGTCCTGCGCGGACCAACTGTGTGAGGTAATCGGGCACATTTTCAACCTGAGCCTGAGGCTGGGAAGAGTCCCAAAGCTCTGGAAAACATCTTGTGTAGTTCCGGTGCCAAAGACTTTACGCCCCAAGGATTTTAACAGCTACAGGCCGGTGGCTCTAACATCCCATCTGATGAAGACTCTGGAGCGGTTGGTTCTGGTTTGGCTTCGGCGCCTAGTGGGCTCTTCACTGGACCCGCTTCAGTTTGCCTATCAAACTGGCATTGGTGCTGATGATGCGGTCACCCACCTCCTGCATCGCTCGCTCGCTCACCTGGAGACTGTTGGGAGTACTGTGAGGATCATGTTTTTTGACTTCTCCAGTGCCTTCAATACCATTCTTCCCTCGGTTCTGAAGGACAAACTGGTGAACGCTGGAGTGGATCATCACTTCGCTACCTGGATTCTGGACTACCTTTCTGACCGACCACAGTATGTGAGGGCTCAGGGCTGTGTGTCGGATAGTGTCGTCTGCAGCACGGGGGCCCCCCAGGGAACGGTTCTGGCTCCGTTCCTTTTTACCATCTATACTGCGGACTTCTCCTATAACTCTACTCAGTGCTTCTTGCAGAAGTTCTCGGATGACTCTGCGATTGTGGGTCTCATCAAGGATGGGGATGACAAGGAGTACAGGAGACTGACTCAGGATTTTGTGGACTGGTGCCAGTTGAACTATCTACAGATTAATGCCAGCAAAACTAAGGAGCTGGTGGTAGACTTTCGTAGGCATAAGCATTCTTCGCTTCAACCATTGAGCATACAGGGCATGGATATTGAGACTGTGGACAGTTACAGGTACCTTGGGGTCCATCTGAACAATAAACTGGACTGGACTCATAATTCAGATGCCCTGTATAGAAAAGGGCAGAGTAGGCTGTACCTACTACGGAGACTGAGGTCATTTGGAGTTGTGGGCCCTCTCCTGAAGACCTTTTATGACTCTGTGGTGGCCTCGGCCATCTTTTATGGTGTGGTCTGCTGGGGCAGCAGCATCTCTGCGGGGGATAGGAAGAGACTGAACAGACTGATCCGCAGGGCCAGTTCTGTTCTAGGATGCCCCCTGGACCCTGTGGAGGTGGTGAGTGACAGGAGAATGACAGCTAAACTGTCATCCATGTTGGACAATATCTCCCATCCCATGCAGGTGACTTTGACAGCTATGAGCAGCTCCTTTAGTGGGAGACTGCAGCACCCAAGGTGTGGGACAGAGAGATTCCGTAGGTCTTTCCTCCCCACTGCTGTCAGACTCTACAACAAAGCTGTTGGATGAAGTGTACGCTGTATTTCTAGCTGTATCCAGTATGGTTATTATTTATTATTTTTTAACCTATTCTTAAGGTGTAAACTGTCTATTGTATTGAGTTTATTTTATCTCATTGCGGTCGGTCTTATTGTATTTTAGTGTTTTTCTCCCTCTGCAGCATAACTTTTACTTTTACTTTGCTTGGCTGTAAACGAAACAAATTTCCCACTTGTGGGACTAATAAAGGTCATCTTATCTTATCTTATCTTATCTTATCAATGGATGCTGGACCCAATGGCTGACGGCACGGAGTTTAACACACACACAGAACTGCACTCTGGAACATACTAAGAGCAGCATATCCCAACAGGATTGACCCCAAAGCCTTGAAAGGTGAGCCACTTTCAGAGACTGAGAGTCCTGCGTCATTCGTGGACAGGCAGCTCAGACGGTGGAAGCTGGAGACGGAGGAGGGTCCTGAGGGGACGCCAATAATGACTTCTCTGTTCCGAACATCCCTGATTTCCGCTCTCCCGACTCCTGTGCGAGACAAACTGGAGGATGTTGTGGGACTGGACTCAATGCCACATGCACAGTTCAGAGACCATGTAGCCCACGCAGTGGACCGCTATCGGAAAGACAATAACAAAATGACTGAGCAAGAAAAGTGTGCCCAGAGAAAACTCACGCAGTTGCATATAAATGAACTCCAGAACAAGGCCAAAACCCAGGCAGCAGTGGTGAAAAGTGACAGTCAAACCCAAGCATTGCAGACAGCTGTGGCCCCGCCTCAAACTCCATCTCAACCGGTTATCAATGTCTACCCAAATCAGTATGCTAGACAGCAGTCCGGACCACAGAGACGATTTCCAAATCGTTTCCCTAATCGCTACCCAACCCGACAAGGCTGGATGCAGCAGAATCGACCCCCACTTCCAGGTGCATGTTGGGGGTGTGGCCAGATGGGTCACCTGTATCGAGGCTGTCCGAATCCAATTCCAAACCCTGAATGGTCTGGGCGTGGTCGTGGAACACGACCAAACCGGGGAAGAGGAGGTCCAGTTAATCCATGGGCAGCACAACAAGGATTCTAGGGATGCCCGGAGGGCCCTGGGGGGGAGGAGCAACTACCAATTTTAACAGCTAACGCCGATAAAGAACCAATGATCAATGTTAAAATAGAAGGAAAATCGGTCCCAATGTTAGTTGATACAGGAGCAACCTACTCGTGCATAAAATCAAATTATGCAACTCATCTCCCCATGTCTGAGAAAAGCGTAAAGACAACAGGGTTCTCGGGAACAAAACAAATAAACCCCTTAACAGCTCCAGTAAAACTAGCAGTTGATGACAGTGAAATCGTAATCCCAATTCTGATTTCAGACCAAACTCCAGTTAATCTACTAGGAAGAGATGCATTGTGTAAACTAAAAACAAAAATCTGGTGCACACCAGAAGGAATTTATGTAGATAGCTCTGGATTAAACTTTCAAATGACTGCTCAGACAGAACACGCTAAGGTCTACTGGCTTGGTGACATTAACAAGCCAGTCGCCGAGATGTTTCAACAATGGGAAAAATTTATTGAAGCTCAAATTTTAGAAGCTACTGTACCATTCAGTGACTATCACTGCACTATGACTTATGATCCATCATGCAGTAGAATCTTTGAAGAAAAATGGGACAAAGAAACAAAAGACTTGCACGTTAGGCTAGTGTCACAATACATCGTGATAGGACAGCAAGGTGCAGCTGTGAATGTGGAAGAAAACCCATTTATTGAAAAATGGCACACTGTGCCAGAATCAGCACCACACATTACCTTAATGGTAAACAAAGGCTTTGAGTCAAAAGATCTTGGACCAATGATGTTAACAGCAACTAAAACAGAGTGGGAGACAACAAATAACCTGCTAATCTACACTACAAAAAATGCAGAAATGATTAAAATTCTCTGCGGCACCACCATGATGTCAAAACCACAGGTTGTAACAGTCGCAAACAAAAAACACATGCAAGGTGTAGCAGAATCAGCAACAGTTCAAAGCGAGTTGAAATCTGACATGCTAAAACAGGTTCCAGACCAGCTATGGTCTAAACATGACACGGATGTTGGACTGGTAACATCCTCAACTCCAGTTCAAGTGGAATTGAAGCCAAATGCGAGACTGCCTTATCGACCCCAATACCCACTAAAACCAGAAGCAGAAGAGGGTATAAATGCAACTATTAAAGGTCTAATTCAAGCAGGAGTACTAAAAGAAACCTATAGCACATGTAATACTCCAATTTTGCCAGTGCTAAAAGCAGACAAGCTCAAGTACAGACTGGTACATGATTTAAGAGCTGTAAATGACGTGATCACTGACTTTGACGCAGACGTGCCAAATCCAAGCACATTACTGAGTAACATCGATGGGGAAGCTAAATACTTCACAGTAATTGATCTGTGTTCAGCATTTTTTAGCATCCCATTGGCCAAAGAATCACAATATCTTTTTGCTTTCACATTTCGTGGGAGACAGCTCACTTACAGAAGGCTACCACAAGGGCTAAAACACAGTCCACCCATCTTTAATCAAATTTTGAAACAGAGCCTCGAAGGCATCGAGGTGAACAGCACTGTGATTCAGTATGTTGATGACCTACTGATCTGTGCATGAACAATCGATGATTGTCATCGTGACTCCATTAAAGTTCTCCAGAAGTTAGCTTGGGGAGGACACAAAGCCTCTCTGACAAAGCTTCAGTACTGCCAACCACAGGTAGAGTATCTAGGGAGAGTAATCTCCCATGGGACTGTCGCCATCTCACCAGAATACGTGGAAGGTGTGAGCAAAGCTCCACAACCACAAACTGTTGGACAAATGATGACATTTCTGGGAATGACTGGTTTCAACTCCGAGTGGATTGAAAACTATGCTGAAAAAACTGCACCACTTAGGGCACTGATTAAAGATGCTGGAAGTGAGTCTTTAAAATCGACTCTAAGATGGACAAATGAAGCTAAGATAGCTTTTGAAACCATCAAACAAGACATGCAAACTGCGCCAAGTTTAGCAACGCCTGATTACACAAAACCATTTTTGCTGTACGTCGCAAACAAACATGACATGTATGCCTCTGCAGTGTTAATGCAGGACACATGCAGTGGACGTTGGAAACAACCTATTGCGTACTATAGTGCAAAACTTGACAATGTGGCACAGGGATGGCCCCCTTGTTATCAAGGATTGGCTGCTTTGCATTATGCTTATGAGAAAGCCTCAGTGATAACAATGGGATGTCCTGTCACCATCTACACACATCACAAAATATCTGAACTAATCAACCGAGGAAAGTTTGTGTTAAATCAAGCAAGATGCCTGCAGTATATGCCACTACTGACATACCCTGATGTTGTCATAAAGAGGTGTACCACAACAAACCCTGCTAACAGTGTTCCCTTTGAATTTGAAGGAGAACCACATTGCTGCATAGCTGAGGTATCAAGATACACTAAGCTGAGGTCTGATTTGGAATCTACTCCTTTCGATCAATCTGATGTCACCTATTTTATTGATGGTTCATGTTTTAGAGACTACTTAGGAAACCATGCAGCGTTTGCTGTTGTGGAAAAAGTAGATGACAGATTTGAAACAGTAAAAGCTGAAAAGTGTGACCAACCCTGTTCTGCACAGCTAGCGGAACTCAAAGCCCTGACCGAAGCTTGCAAGTTGGCAAGTGGCCAGGTAGCAACTATCTACACTGACTCTGCATACGCACATGGTGTTTGTCACCTGTTTGGAAGCGTGTGGAGACAAAGAGGTTTTAAGAAGACGGACCGTACTCCTATCCTTCATGGAAAGCAGATCAATGAGCTGATCTCAGCAATGATGCTTCCGTCGAAACTGGCCATTGTAAAGTGCCTTGTGCACCGCAAGGGTAACTGTGACGTTATCAGAGGCAACGATGCAGCAGATGAGGCGGAAAAACCTGCCTCCAGGTGTGAAGAAGCCCTTTTGACACCTGTAATATCATTAGAGCCTGTAATAACACCAGAAGACATCATTCTGATTCAGGAGAAGGCAGAGAAAAGTGAGCAGCAGTGTTGGAGAAAAAGGGGAGCAACAATGGACTCAAGCGGCTAGTGGAGGTCACATGAGGGCTTGATCGTTGCACCTGTCTCCCTGCTGGCAATGCTAATCTCGGAAAGCCACGGTCCTGATCATTGTGGTCGTACAGAGGTTCTGAAAAGACTTAACAAACAAGGTTACTGGTCACCATACCTAAAAGCCATGGTTGAGGAAGTAATAGATCAGTGTGACATTTGTGCTGAGAACAATGTAAAAAAGGGCATCACAGTCCCAGCGGGACACATTCCAGTGCCCGAAGGTCCTTTCAAACATTTGGTCATTGACTATGTTGACATGATTAAATCTGTGCATGGGAAACGGTACATGCTGGTGATCATTGACATATTCAGTCGGTGGATCGAAGCCGTTCCCTCTAAAGATCTAGGTTCAGAAACAGTGGTAAAGTTTCTAGTCAGAGAATCCAATCCAATCCAATCCAATTTTATTTATAAAGCGCATTCACAAGGCATTACAACCAAAAAAGGCGCTGTACACTAAAAATGTTGGTTAATTAAACAGGCGTTACATAAACATGTCGAACACAGATAAAAGATAAAAAGGAAATACAACAATATTCCAAAAAATAACAGCTAAAAATCAATAAGACACAGGGTGAAATAAAAATAGGAAAAAACATTTTACAAAGAACCTCAATAATACGGAAGTCGATAATTGTGGAGTCCATTTATAAACAGTGCAGATGTCAGTGAAGTCTATAATAATGTTGTATAAGCTAGGTTGAAGAGAAGTGATTCCTCGCTTTGGTATCCCGTCGGAAATAAGCTCGGAAAATGGTCCTGCTTTTGTTGAAAAAGTCCTTAAAGGTGTGTTGCAACAACTAAGGATAAAGCAACGATTAGGATCAGTTTATCATCCCCAGAGCCAAGGAATGGTCGAGCGAGCGAATCTGACGTTGAAGTCTAAAATCTGCAAAATATGTGCTTGTACTAACCTTAACTGGATTGATGCATTGCCGCTTGCCTTAATGAGCTATCGCATGCAAACTAACAGAAGCACGCATCTTTCACCTCATGAGGTCCTAACAGGCAGGCCAGTGCCAGCTCTTCAGCTCAGAGGACCCCATAAGGGGCCTTCATTGGAGCAGCTAGAGCTTGAATTCAAAAGCTATATCAAGCAACTAACCAGCATCCATAAAGCCATCTATTTGCAGGAGTAGAGAAAGGAGCTCGTCTCTAGCGCAGGCGCAGATGGGCCAGTAGTTCCTGGAGACCAGGTGTACATCAAAGTTTTCAGGAGGAAGCGGCACGAACCGCGGCGAGAGGGTCCCTACAAAGTGGTTCGAGCAACGCCAACAGCAGTCCAGGTCGAAGGAGGATCAACGTGGCATCATCTGACACACTGCACGAAAGTCAAAGGCAAAACTCAGGGCAGTATCGTGTCTGACGTAACAAACCGGCATGATGACCGGGGAAAAGAAGGGCGTGCTAAGCCTGATAACAGTTCTGTTTTGGATAAGAATAGGGGGTCTGATGGTGGTGCTGGAGGAGGTGAAGATGGAGACGATGGCCGAGGCGCAACTCGTCGACCCATCACAAGAGCATACGCCAGACGACTTGGTCAATGACGAGGCAGCACACCGTGATCAAGTTAAGAACAATTCAGCAGGCCGGATGCAACATAGGTCAGCATCCTTGCCTGCATTCGACGTAGCAATTATTAAAACTGATGTTACAACCACGGTTCCAAACAATGTTTTGACCACAACAAAGACAGATGAAATCCCTGACGATGCAACCACAGTTCCCAATATTGTTTTACCTACTAGTGCTACTACTACTGAAATCCCTGATGTTTTCACTACCACAGCCCCTGTTGAGGATGGGGGGCCCGACTGGAGCTCTTCCTATCTCTTACAGCTGGTGACTCCGCTGATTTTAAGACCTAAAACAACGCCAAGTAGCGAGTTGAGAAGCGTAACCACTGAGTCACCTGTTAACACTACAACTCCCACAGGAGGTGTAGCCTTGGAATCTGGTTTTCCCACTACAACCTCTGGTAGTAACCATGTTCGTAATCTTACTCAGCAAGGACAAAATGAACAAGAAGTGACCAATCGCAAAGCTGTACCTAAGCCACTATTTGGGCCAATTAGACCTAGGTCCGGAAGTAACACAGGACCTATCTCCCCTAGAGCGAGCAGGCCATGGCCTATAGAGGATAGGCTTTGGGATGCCGCCATGCAAAATAGTTGGTATAAATGGGCTTTGTATACGACGAGAGAAATGACTCCTAATGACTGCATAGTGTGTGCTCAAGCACCCGGAATGTTACCTGAGGTTGTTCCAGAAAAGTATACTTCTGGTGAATGTGCCATTACACGACGCACATGTAAGACTAGAGAGGAAATAGAGAAAAATAAAAAGATTCCACCTCTTCTTAAGTTGCCATTGTGTTGACTCCAATGCAGATTGCTCCATGGTACACGAGATAAGTACAAATATATTAAAAAATATGCAGAATAAAACATCCTAGAGGAATGTGCTGAATTTGCAATCCAAACAGACCAAAATGGTCCTCCAACGGACTACAAAATTGATTATAGTGCTGATTATGAATGTTTTGCGAGTGGAGGTTTCGCTGACGATGGAGGAGTGGACGTAGGTAATACATCTGTCAACTGTAACGTCACTTGGGTATTATCCTGGTTCCCGCATGCAAATATGATGCCACTTCTTATTGACACCCCTGTTTGGTATGAAAACCCTGTAACTCTTAGTCAGGATTGTGATGACATCTCAAAGACGATTCCCACTCTGGATATCATAGGTGAGCAAGACATTCCAGTGGCCGACAGTTGCTGGATGTGTGGTGGTGATGTTCTAATGAATGTTTTGCCAAGTTTTTGGGTTGGGTTGTGTACGCTAGTGCGTATGAAAGTTCCAGTGACTATCTTGCATGAAGGTGTGAGTGAATTACTTCAGTTGGAGACTACCAATAGACGTAGGACAAAGAGGTATGATGTGTTTGACCATAAAGTGCATTTAAACGCCATAGGGCTGCCAACAGGAATTCCCGTAGAATTTCAAGCAAGAGATGAGGTAGTAGCTGGTTTAGAGTCAATTCTTCCTTGGATAACAATAAATAAGAATGTGAAATTGATCAACTATGTTTATTTTAATCAGCAAAGAATCTTAAATTACACAGTAAATAACCTTGGCCTCTTGGGTGAACAACTTCATGCCACAGTCAAAATGACTTTGCAGCACGACCAGGCTTTGGACTGGTTGCTGGCCGAGAAAGGCGGGCTCTGTAAGTTTCTGAACTCCAGTGGGCAAGAATGTTGCACTTACATTCCAAGTAATACGGCCCCTGATGGTGCATTTACTGAAGGTATGAGGAAATTGAAAGATTTAAAAATAGAGCTGAAGGAGAATGCAGGCAGGGAAAGCTGGTCCTTAGATTTCTTAGCCCTCAAATTGGGTCAGTGGGGAGCTATTTTGGTAAAAGCAGGAATTAGTGCAATAGTAGTACTAATTCTGATTTCTCTATTTGCATGTTGCATCCTACCTGTTGTGAGGAGACTGTGGGAGCGAACTCTGGCTGCACAAATGAACCTTGCTGCGTCGTCTCAGTACGTGCAAATGGGGATGGCCGCAATGGACTCAGCACGACACCCAATGTGCCTGAAGAATGGGACGGCTGATGGGACGGCGGTGGAGTAATCTTTGCGTCTCATCAGAGATGCTGTTGTTGTGGTTACATGTACTCTACTAAGGCATCAGCCTCAAAGTCCTCTTCCAGCAACAAGACCCCTGCAGCAGTCATCATTAAAACTGAACTTGACTCGTGTTTTTCTTCACTTCATTTTTTTTTCGCTCTGCAACTGGGACTCTGACTCCATTATTTTGGTTGAGCAGTTGTGTTGTTACATCAAGTATATTCATTGCGCTTACTGTTGTGCTTTTATAGGTTTAGCCACATCAACATCACCTAGTCGTTCATTCGTATCCACGTCTATCATTTATTTCATATGATTTTGTATTTTTGATTGCATATTCACGTACAGTTGCTGATTGCAATGTTGCTAAGGATAATTAATGCTCGATCATACTTATGATTTTTGTTCTCTGTTGGAAGGTTTCGTCGGTTCACTTTCTTTTATGTGTATTCTTTTATTGATTCAGTGTTGCCTACTGTCTGCCGTATACTTAGGCTAGACTTGTATGCGCACTCTGTGCTTTGTGATTGTCCTGTTTGGGCCAGGAGGTCAAGGGGGAATTTTTCCTGTTAAGAACAGCGGACAGGTTTTCGCCCTCTTACAGTGTGTGCGTACATTCTGATGTACTGATGAGTTGGTTAAAGACGTCACATTCCATGTTGTATCTTTCAGCTAATGCTTGCTTCGTGTCTGTGTACTCATCCCAGTGTTGGCTTATAGTCATTTCGTCATTACTTATATTCCTATGTAGTTTGGTTAAGGATTGCTTGGTGTTTGTCATTTAGTCGCTTAACAACCATTTACTGGTTTATGGTGATATCCATTTATGTTATATGTATTCTGTCTTCTCATGTGTTATTTAGCCAGCTTGTTTATGGGGGTGTACACTCCCATGGGGGGGATCTGTAGGAGCCAAAAGCTGTGTACGGGAGGTTCAACTTGCTGTTTTTCATCTTTGTGGGCCAAAAGGTTCACCATGTGTGATGATGTGAGGGAGCAGGAGGAGAGAAATATGCAGGGATGGGGAGGAATGGCTGGTTGAGCTTAGCCCTCCAGGGAGCCAGCTCCCCTACTGGCCCCAATTGGCACCTCCATTGTCAAACTGCTACCCAAGGCATGGAGACCCCCAGCCCATCCTGCCAGGGCCCAAAGCAGCAGCATTACAGAGCCCTACGGACTCCGAGGGCACCAACCCAGCCCCACCCCAGCAGAATATCTATGCCCATCCCTGCATTTGCACAACTTCTAGAATATATAAGACATGGGACATCCAGGTAAGGTTGGGTCCTCCCCCTCCTGGACCTCCCCCTCCCCTGTGATGGAACGGCAGAGGAGCAAAGGTCTACCTGAGGCCCCTGAACCCGGGCCAGGCACTGCTGCGTGTTCCTGCCTTCTTCCCGGCAGCATACATGTCAGGACCCGACCCCCAATGCCCCGCCCAGATCCCCACACGGGGCCGGCCACCCCCAAACCCCGAGACCCCAGGCCCCCACCCAGACCCACCCAGGGGCATTGCAGCTGCCAGGCAGTGACCCATGGCCGCCGTCAAGACCCCCAAGGGGCCCCACTCACAACCGCCAGTAGTCCACCCCCCGAGGCAACCCAAGCATCTCCAGATGGGGGCAACGGCCCCCCAGTCCCAGACACCCCCAGTGAACCCACCTCCAGGGAACAGCCGGATACTCCAAACTCAGACCCCACACCCCCCACCCACACCATCCCGCAGGACAACATCAAAGGCCCCCCACCCTCGCTATGTAATGGAACCGATCAAAGGAGCCCAGAGAGATTCATCTGAAGTGGCCGCAGAGGCTATATCAAGTGCAATATGATCTAACAAAAGATTTCTATACTGGTTAATGCAAAGAGTTTCTCTATTTTTCCAATTCAAGAGGATAGTTTTCTTAGCGATGCATATGGCAGTCAGAACCATGTGAACCACAGATGTTTCAATCGGGACATCATCCAGGTTTCCCAGTAAACAAAGAGAGGGGGTGGTTGGGATATGACATTTCAGAGACTTTGACAGGTCTTCACACACTCTACCCCAAAATTCCTGGACAGGTGGACAGGACCACAGTGCATGAATTGTCAGGAATGTTGTTTGTGCAGTGTGTACAGGTGTCAGATGACACAAACCCCATCTTGAACATCCGATGTGTAGAATTTTGTACTGAATTAATTGTAAATTGGAGTGTCTGATCATTTTAAAAGTTTTTAAACAAGTTTTGGACCAGAAGTTCTGGTCAAAGCTGACTGATAGATCCACCTCCCATTTTTCAATAGGGATTACTCTTCTATCGTCTATTTTGGACAGTGTCTTATATACTTTAGACAGTAGTTTGGGGGGTTTGAGATTATAGAAGTCTAATACCCTTGGTGGTGTTTGTAATTCTATTTTATTGAGCTTAAATTTTTGTTTTACTGCAGATTTAATTTGGTGGTATTCTAAAAAGCTATTCTTATCTATTCCAAATTGGAAGACTATTCTATTAAATGGGATGAAGTCCAATCCTTCATATGTGTTCCAGGTATAGGATTCCTTTATTTTTCCAGTCCGGAAGGTTCATCATTTTATTATTTTGCAAAATATCAGGATTATTCCAGATAGGTGTGCGTCTGCATGGTACTAGTGAAGACTCTGTCCTTTTAAGATACTCCCACCATGCTGTCAGAGAGGTGCTGATACAAATACTTTTGAAGCCTTCATGTTTACGTATGCTTGAGCTAATAAATGGTAAGTCTGAAAGCTCTATCGTATTGCTAAGTGTCTGTTCTATATCTAACCAGGACTCATCTAGTGGGTTATCTTGCAACCATCTTGGTATATATTGCAGCCTGTTGGCTAGGAAATAATAATAAAAGTTGGGTAGATCCAGTCCTCCTCTGTCTTTGGTTTTCTGAAGCGTTTTTAAGCTAATTCGTGGAGGTTTATCCTGCCAAAGGAATTTGGTAATTGAGGAGTCCAGAGATTTAAACCAGTCAGCTGGTGGTTTGTTTGGGATCATTGAAAATAAGTAATTTATTCTGGGTAAGACCATCATTTTATACACGCCCTGGAGAGCGTGTAAAGGTTTTACTGTAAATCTCAGAGCACTGCATAGTTCTTGTGTGAGCACATGAACCCTGTCTATAAAACCGCTGAACACAACCCGCCCTACTGAGTGTAGCAGCACAACGCGAAACAGATGGCCTCCTTTGTAGTCGCAGCCTTGCTTTTTCTCAGCTACCCGGCGATGTCCTTTGAAAGAGATTTTCTTAAAGGCAGCATGGTGCGTAGTTTTGTGCTGCCGGGCTTTTTGTCGAGCACACAGACGGTGTTTTACAAGAACAACGCGGCTGTTTCACCAACCAAACCGGCGTATGCAGTAAGACATACACCGCGCGGATACCAAGTTACTATTAGATTCCTAACGTGTCAAGATAAAGGTGACTCCGAAACGTTCACGCTCTACGTCGAGCCAGACAAAAGGAATAATAGCTTATATTATCGGGCGGATTTACCTAAGGAACCCAACACCGATCTGTTTATTGTGCTAAACGAGACCGTTGCAATATCTATGTGGCAAGGTGGAGAAATGAGGGCCCGGACGGGATTCGATACCCAGACTCCCGGGTGAGAGTCATACGCTCTAACCAGTCAGCCAAGTAGCCAGGGCGCATGATCAATCGGGACATTGTGACAGGACACTCACACTGTCACATCTATATTTCAGCAAGCTACCAGCGAGGACCATTCGACCGTCGCGACGTGTTATCTGCAGCAGATTTGTAATAACATGCTGAACGGTACAAAGGGAACATTGTACACCAGCGTGCCACCAATCGGTTTGTTTGCCATGTACGAGAAAACAGGTCTCGACCAGAACCACTGTCCTGATAGCAGCGATGCATATGCAGACGTCTGTACATTGACTTCAGTGTTAAGTTTGGTGAGGGTTGTGTCTGCGCACATGTAAACCGTGATTTCTCCAACACTTTCAGATGACGAGACCAGCTCTCATCCTGTTTTTGTAAGACCCGACTTGATCATGCCCACTCTGTGGCAACTGAACCCAGTGAACACCAGCATACACATGGACAAACTAGACCGCGAGTTATGGGCTCGTTCAAACGTGCATACTGTTTTATACGTGCTGTATTGTAACCACTTTTGTTTCATCTTTCTATTTTGCAGTGGACGAGATGAGAAAGTTGATTCATGACTTACAAACGTCTATATTTGGCGGTGCCCCGGCGCGTGGTGCCGCAAATCCCTGGTTGTCTGTTGTCTGTTGTGTGTTTCCTGTTATGTATCCGGTGTGTCATACACGATAATATCTAGCATTACGTGATTATACATTGAGTTACATTATTCATCCTTTGGGTTAATTGTATAGTAGCTATATATATATATATATATATATATATATATATATATATATATATATATATATATATATATATGTACACATGCTTGTGCTACACTGTGAGTCCTATGTGTGTCTTGTTACACTACCCAATGTACGTGTCCTAAAGAAGACAAAATAAAGGTCTAATAATGGTGATGATACTAATTTGTGTTCGCATCTGTTCTTTCCACAAGACTTTGGTGTTTGTCCCAGTCCCAGAAGGCGAATTGGATATATTTGTTCTGTGGGTGAATAGGAGACAATCCATACATTATATTCACATTTGTGTTTTATTTCAAATAGTTCACGCGCAATAATCACATGGGACAATACAGTGTTTGTTTTATTGTAAAAAGTCCACGTGCAATAATTACATGGGATGATACTAAACTCTCCAACTGAGGCGTTTCTGCCCCCTCGGTTGGAGGGTTTCCAAACTCTCCAACCGAGGCATTTCTGGCCCCCCGGTTGTTGCAATAATCACATGGGACAATACAGTGTTTGTTTTATTGTAAAAAGTCCACATGCAATAATTACATGGGATAATACAGTTACACGTATTGGTAAACTCAAAACAAAAACAGTTATGTTGCTATTCTAAAAAGTAAAAAAAACCAGCTACCAGAGATGTTTATCGATGCTACTGTAAGAACATGAACACTCAATATGAAACACAAGTGCAAGTAAGAACGGGTTAGGGGTCCGGGTTGTCACTCCTGATCTAGGGTATTCAGCTCCACGTGAGTCAAGTGTCTTTTCACGTGCGCTTATGGGCTGCAACCTCTTGAATTCATGCAGCAGCGTCGCAACTATCACGTACAGCGTATTGTCCTCTAGTTGAGGGGCCTGGTCGTTCAGACTCAGGAACCGTTGGAGTCGCGGAACAAGTTTTGGTGTCAAAACTCTGCGAATAATGTCGTTAAAGGACACACGGTAATATATCGCTGCTTCACGCATGTTCGAACACCGGTGGTGTTTCAGATGCTTGTCGAGTTTTTTGCAAGCTTGGCAGATCGTGACCGCGTAATCTCGGATAGCTTTCTCCACCAAGTGAAGAAGCCCCCACTTTACTCGCTCTAACGTGTCTTCTGACAATACCCACTCGGGTAGCGGCTTAGTCTCCGCGTTTGTTTCTCCTCTGCCACTCGGGAGCGCTGTACGCGTACCACGCTCAGGGTTCCGAAACTTGGGCTGTCGCTTGGGCCGCGGCTCGCGGTGTTCGCGAAACCGGTCGGGTTGCATCTCCACTCGCTTGGACCGTAGTTCTCAGGTTGTTAAGTGTATAATAGCGGTATGTTCCCTGACTAGGGTCCACGTTGATGTCCGATCTAATCACCAGACGTATCGAGAAGGAACAGTGTGTAATATGGCGCGCGGTTCCTATTTTCAACTATAGACCAACGCAAAACACCGCTGACTAACAGAAACCCTCCGACCAAGCAGGAACCTCCAACCGACGTTACGCTCAGTTGGGATACCAATAAATACCTCCCCTCCCGACTGGAAAGCAGCGGTGGTTTTATAAGTGCTATATCTTCTCTTTGAGAAGTATCTGGCATGGCAGACCGGCGAACCTCATCGAGCGCTTTCATGGTAGCTACAGTGGGGCAAAAAAGTATTTAGTTGAAGTGTACCTATGATGTAAATTACAGACCTCTGTCATCATTTTAAGTGGGAGAACTTGCACAATCAGTGGCTGACTAAATACTCTTTTGCCCCACTGTATACAATATACATCGGCGAGGTGTGTGTGTAGACAGACATACTAATCCTTGTGATCTATTGGAGCAAATCTACGAGCGGTTCACTGAAATGGCGCGTGTGACACTGGCATGTTGCAGTGAGGTTTCTTATTGTGAGGAGTGTTTGGTGGTGTACACACGGACGCAAACGCATCAAGTTTAGTTGTACGATCGTTGCGTGTGAAGACTTGTAACACAACAGCAAACATGAGTCTTCGTAACACTGAATATTACAGCCTCTACACATTGGAGTCCGAACCTGTGGCAAGTGATGCCAGGACCCGCTTCCACAAAGTAGGGGTTCAGGATTTCACTGTTGTGATCGATGTTAAAGGCAGTACATCTTATAACGTGGGGACAAGCTTACGCGTCGACGGGTCACCACCAATACACAAATTCGTAGGATCGTTATACCGCAACCCATTCAACTACACAGGATTTGGACTGTTGCATCACGCGATAAATCAAGAAGCGTACAGCTTGCTAGCGGGGCTGTATCGTTCAAGCCTAATCGAGTGAAAGCGGAAAAATCACTGTCCTCCGCCGAACGGGTGGAAGACGAAGGGTAACCCTAAGGGGCTCGCTAACTTCGAGCCGAAAGAAACAAAACCTTCCACCAAGCGGCCCGCTACGATCGAGGTGAAAGAAGGAGGCGTACACGGAGTCCAAATGGGCCACGGCGGAAAAACTCTTGAATGAAAAACCAATGTATAATCATTTCATGTACAACAAATGTTGAGCTGAGATCAAAGCTTAGCATTTTAGTGACACCCCAATGGGGTGATGCGTTAACGTGTGCCTTGGACAGGAATCGTACAAGGCAACTGTAGGTAAGTTGTTTTGTCATATGAAACATCTGTTAGGTTATATAATTCATACATATGTGGCTCAGGAGCTTGACGGCAGCCACACAACGTGTGGCAAAGCATAGCGGCCGGAAGTGAGCCATGATCCTCTATTCAGAAACTTTGTAGTACCTTACACGTTCAATGTACATTGACAGCATGTCAGCATGTCTATCTATTGGGAATATGGCAAGTTATACCATATGCGTAACACGAGATTTTGAATCCTTACGTAAGTCTATAGTATGTCATGAACAACAGGAACTTGTACTATTGTGTGTTATGCTCCAATGGGAAATAAAAAGGTATACACGCAATCTACCGTGGTGTCTGCATTTCTATTTCTGCAACTATACACTACGTTATCCTGTGTGTTTATGTACACTTATAAAGATGAAACATACACCAGCTGCCAAGTGTAAACAAAGTCATTTATTTCACATTGCCCCATGTATACAACAATATAGCTATACTGTAATTATTCCCGTACGTACTCCACAGAGTCACGGTGTTGGTCATCGTAAATCGCCAAAGATATGGAACTAGGATTGGGACAATATTCAGTGTAACTTGTACCAAGTTTTGTAACTGCAAACATGTTTCATCACATGTAACTTTGGATTCGTAACTTGTAACTTTGGATTCGTAACTTGTAACTTTGGATCCGTAACTTGTAACTTTGGATTCTTAATTCGTACTTGTATTCTTGTTTTGTAACAGGAACATTGTATTTTGTACATGTATTTTTTATTTTGTAAAAGCAAACATTCATTCAGAAACAAGAAAATTTTGTTTTGTAACTAGCAGACTTCCAAATTGAAAAAATCAAAGTACAAGTTTCAAATCAAAACTCACAAAACACACATTTCATTCTACAGGTACAAACCTCACATCCTACAATGTTACGGATCATTTTGTCTCGATTCTAGCGCCAGTGGGAGGAACTTGGGTGGAACCAATGAGAGCACGACTCTTAGCTACCAATCACGTTTCTCGAATTCCTGTCCAATCACTGGGAGAGGAGGGCAGGGTTTTGTCAGAGCTGTAAAGAGTTACGACACTCCAAGACTCCTATGGAATGGGGAAGTCACGTGGTTCATGTAGTTTCGAATAGTTCCAAACAGCCCCGCTGCTGCATTGACTGCAGTTCATTTCAACTATTCGGTGTTTCGGAAGGATTTTCTCCGGTAAGTTGATGAAATGTCATCATTTTGTTGCATTGTGAAGCTTTAGCTAACCGCTTCGTTGTCTCCTCACTGAACAAGGCTATCCCAGCATGCTTTGCGCGCCGGCTGTGGATTTTCAACAGGCAGAGAAAGGGGAGAGCTATGAAGTTTTAAACGTAAGTTTGTTAAAAACTAGCCGTAGAAACCTAAAAAGCTTAAAGCGGTTCAGTTTATAGACATTTTTCGTTTGTATATTTGTTCTTTAAATTACATTTTAGGCAGAAATCAGCCAGAACGAGTTTGTATCGCGGGTCCCAGTTATTCCTGTGTGTGTGTGTGTGTGTGTGTGTGTGTGTGTGTGTGTGTGTGTGTGTGTGTGTGTGTGTGTGTGTGTATGTGTGTGTGTGTGTGTGTGTGTGTGTGTGTGTAGCGAATTAAACTTGTCATTTGTTTTAAGGACAACAGAGCAAAGAAGCGTTTTTATTAAGCTTAGAGGTGAAGAGTGAAGCTGTTTACACACAACCACAGAAGTTCTTCTGTAAAAAGTAGTTTTACATTCGGGGATTTACACAGCTGACACGTTTTAATGAAGTAAAAAGTTTGTGTGAAGAATATAATTTTTATCTTCTCATGTGGATGAATGTACAAATGTGTTTATTGCCTTTTTGTCACCTGTGGTCTCTGATTTTCTCTGTAGGACTGCACACCACCGTCGACAAACTCGCCCGCTTCGTCAGACCGCAAAGATTTGGCCGTTGTCGATATTGCTACAACCCGACCCGTTTGACCGACTCACGTCGACACGATCAGTCCGCGGTCTTGTCACAACCCCGAAGACATTACCACGCACGCGTGCCTGTACGACATGATGTTGGCGTTCAATAACAACCCTGGGACATTGACGGATAGAGCCGAGGCATTTCCTTATTAATTCAACATACGCACAGGACAAGGTGTCACGTTCAATGATCTAGTAGAGTACTGTAGCACGCAAACTTACGATAGACACATCGGTCGCTTACCACCGCGTAACACGTGGGGGGCTGTTAATCCCGTGTTGCTGATGCAAGACACACGGGACCCTGTGGATGAAATGAACACGGTTCATATATACACCATAACGTCGAGAGGAAGGCTCTCGGAAACGACTACGCTCTACCATGATGAGAAGTGTTGTTACAATGAAGTGTTTCTTCCCGGTCGACCCGTCAGTTGACTGAATCTGGACGTAGATATGAAATGTTGCACGCGGTGTCAAAGTCGATACGTAGCCGACGCAAATGTTGCAACCAAACATAAAGTAGCTCAAGTGATGTCGAGCAGCTTATTGATGGTGATAGCGGAATCTTTATTGAACTTGAGAAAGACAAACACTTGGGATGAGACCGCGTTGGCTGGCGTGTGTCTAAAAAGCCTACACGGAGCTGTTGGCAAGATAGAGACGATCGTCGGGCAAACCCAAGTTGAGTTTGCAGATGTTGTGGTATTTGCCCGTGGAACTGTGCAGCGTACGCGGAATAGAAGCGTATAAAACTCTACTGCAGCACATGGAACAGTTGTCTCTTTGATATATCCTACTGTCATACCCCGAACGATCACACTCGTGCGGACTGTGTGATATGCATAAAACGGTATCGCTGTCCACTTCAAACCAACGGTGTTTAAAGTTGCCCAACGGGCCGTGTGCGGACAGCCGGTCCGCTATCGACAGAGCCCCGCATTCTTACAGAAAATCCGTGAGGTTGCCAAATTGCTATAAAGAAGACGCTAGGTTTGAGTACGTTGCAACCTTTAACGATCAGTTCAACACTCTTCATTCCGGTTTCGACGACCCTCTGTCTCGTTCTGTGGGCCTTTCGTCGAATCCTATAGCGAATGACGTTACGAGTTTAGATCATGAATTTGCAGGTTTGTTAGACGAGCACAGCAGCGAACTGGTGCTCGCACACGATATTCAAAGTACATCTGACCACGATTGTGTCGTCACTGAGGCTAAGCGTTTGATGAGCTTATGGGGTGTACCGGTGACCATCAGACAAACTGGAACGGGATTACGTTGCGTGCAGGCCACTGAGAAATCTACAATGTATCCCTGTCCTATACACAACAGAATACATTCTAAGTGTAAGCTCAGCCCTCTAATCTTTGCCTCTCACACCAAGCCTAAATGTTTTGTACCGTAGTTATTATATCGCCTGTAATAAAACCCACAATTGTATCAGTTTGGTGTTTTGCGCTAGTTATTCGTTTGTGTGCAATTAAAAAAATCTACAAACAAGGATCGTGTCTTATGTACATCTTTTATTGTTTTTTCTTTACTATTACATACAGAAGCTCTACACACACACACACACACACACACACAGTCACATGTATGGCAAACGGTGAACCTCAAGACATCGTAGGCTCCTCGTGTACGGGCCGAACACCGCGTCTGGCACATGTAGGTGACGAGACGACGTGTTGCTATATAGCCTCCACCAAAGGAGTGAAGTTGATCCAACGTTTGACACCTTCGTCCGTGAGTACTGGCTGGAAGCGTTGTGTAATTACGAGGGCCTCGCTGTGCCACCTCCGCGTGTCGACCGTTCACGATACTACTACAGTTCCTCCCATCGCAGATTCTACCCGTGAACGGATTATTGGTCATTATCCTTGTTTGTTTTCTGTAATTGGCTTTGTACTGACAGTAGTCCAAACGCACTACGTCTCTATCGCCACGAGGCGCCTTCAACCTTCTGACGTTCACCTTGTGCCGACTGACTTTGCGGCGTTCGGTTCATGCGGAGGCCTCCACGGACTTCGGATGGTTTTTAATTTTAGAGTACAATCTTTGCGAAACCCACCTTTTCCATAACATGCTCGTGTCAGGATTCTCTACAAAGTATTGTTGACGTTGATGTGACGTTGCCCGCGCTCAACGACTCGTCCAAAGTAGTGTTGTTGCGGTACGCTAACACACTGGGCGCGATTGAGAACGGAGACGACTTGTCTGCCGCAGACAGAGTGGCTGTTGTCTGCGAACCACACAACGCAAACACGCGATCCGTGGAAGCACGTAGAACTAGCAAACGTACTAGCAGAAATCAACGATTGCACACGGGTCATTGAGTGTGTACAGGGCTCGTCTGCGTGTGTGGCATTGGGCAATCTAGTGGCAACCGAGTGGCCTGAAGGCGGAACCGGCCAACCCGTTGCCCTCAGCATCATTGCTCTTCGAGATGAACTATTGCTAAAGATGATCGTCCTCGTCAACCACGGCGCTACCAGAGTTACCACGACATGCGCCTTAAAAGCGTTCTCGTTTGGGTCAGCGCCGCCAGAATTGAATCTGCAAGTCAGCGGATATTACACAACTCGTAACGAAGACCCTTTCAGCGACCTCGCGGCCAGTGTGCGCAGTGTACAGCAAATGACAAACGATGTTGCGAGTGATATATCGGAAAAATTTTGCACTGAGTCGACAGTCGCCACTGCAGGTTGTGTGAGTCTCGCGCAAAATGCCATATCAAACGTGCGCAAGTTAGAGACAAGCAACCTCACCAGATCCGTAGATTCTGAATACACTCGGATACGTATGAAAGTATCGAGAGACAACACCGACACGAGTTGTGAGACGGCGCTGGCTGTAGTCGCTACAACACTGGCTTTATTAATCAACGTAATTGTGATCGTAATGGCGTATCGAGTGTGCACCAGAAACTACAACCAGTACCGCTACAGAAAACTGGCATGAGGTTTGTGGTCTACGCGTTATGTTGGTGTCTCGCATCGACCATCGATGGCTGTTTGCTAGTGGCTGAAAATGGCACAGACGACGAAATGGAAACGCCGACCGTCGATAGTGCACTCTCACAAGTTCCAACCGCACCTTCTCAGGAGACAGACCACAGAGTCATATTAGCGGAGGGTAGATGGAAAACACGCAAACCGCCGCAACCGCCCATATACTTACTATACGAGTTCAACATAGAGTGGAGTAAGAAGTTACTACCGATTGTATTTCCAACGTGCACGCAGCTGGCTTGTGACGGTTTACTTGAGTATCACAGAGGTTGGGATGTCCTGTGTTCCACGAGCGCATGGAAACAAGTGAACAAACTTCTACGGACCGTACTCTTGGAGTATGAGCGAGCTGTAAAATCATTACACGCTAGTCACGTGTACCTTGCCACGTTACTGGACACGCATGTCGCCACAACAAAACCGGGTCAAGTGTTCGGGGCGGCACCGCGCTCGACTATACACGTCTTGACCTACCACGAGTACATGAGCCGACAGATCCTAAGCGAGGTCGAAGCCGTTGTGTCTACCCAACGCAATTCCAGCACAGCCGTGCGCGCTAAGCCAAGTCCCTCTAGACTGCTGGAAACTTTGGAAACGTGGAAGGCTTGGCGTGTACGCACTTTCTACACATCTCAACGGTATGATCGCAATACTCTCGGCCGCGCAACAACTAATGGTCATGTGTTCGGAAGGTCTGATCAGGTCTGACATGACCGGTTTTCAATCAACTTCTAGCGTGCACTCACACACAGATATCCCAGTGTACAGTAAAGCGACGGCGACCTCTACGCTCACGTTGATCGCCGTAAGGGAAACGTGGGAACCTGTACTGTTGTCCAGATGGTACATGCCATACATCAACGTTTCGAAGGGCAATCGAGTGTGTTGGCTGACGAAAGCTATGGTGACCGACGGTCGCGTCGACTACAATGCGCCTCATTGCGACTGGAGAGGCGTATGTGATTCTTTGCAAATCGACAACATCACCGCTGTCGAGTGCGAAGTCAGGGTCGGCGGCGTGTTGTCCTTACTGTGCCCCATACAATGTGACGGTCCGTGTCACGGAGCGGTGTGTTACGACCCGATTAACGAAACATACCAGGCGATAACGTCGCATCCGCCCATTACAGCGGAGCGAGCGTTTCACCACACTCCCAAACCAAGGTTATTAGTTGTAGCGCACGGCCTTTCGGACCTCGGTGCACGTGAAACACTGGCGTACGCTCACAACATCACGCTCGAGACAGCTCAAGCGTTACGCAAAACAAAGGACGTGTTCAAATCCATAGAGAATATACGGTCTTTAGCGTATACGTATATAAAGAAGGTCGATGACATTTACAGACCCGGCGGCGTGGGCACCACAGTAGAACAACAAGGTGCTCTCAAGCGCACACAGATACTGGTCGCATTATCACTCGTGATGTCTATCCTGACATGTCCGTTTCTGATTTCTATGTATATTAAATTATGACAAGAGCTACTTTAGGTGGTTACGATTACACTCTGACCACGTGCCTTAGTTTCTGCTAGTGACCTAAAAATACATTTGCCCACTTGCTCTCACCGCTATTAAAGCGGCTGTACCCACACGTACAACACCCAAGAAAAAAAATGATCTTGCAGTCTGTACTGGGTGTACTCTCAGTAGTCGCAGTTGCTCAGGCCATGGTGGCACGCTCACATAACGCCTCTGAGACACATCCCATAACACCACCTCCTAGACTACTCGCGAAGGAGTATTCAACCACCCCCCTTGTACGAAGACAACCATTAAAACGAGCACAGCACAACGCTCGCCGCACGCGAAGACAACGTGCAGGAGACAACGCTACCACCTGTCGTGAGAACAACGGATTCGAGTGACAACGATCGCGACTATGACGAGCACAGTACAACACCCTCTGTGCACGAAGACCAGGTGCAGGAGACAACGCAACCTGTCGTGAGAAACAAGAGTTTGGTTAACAACGATCATCGATCTATGTTCCTGTCGTGTTCCATTGCAAACGGGCGCGCCATCGCGATAGTCTCTTGGTACATGTGTGTTAACCCACCTGTATGCGACAGACTTTGTGTATTGCATGACATCGAGATGAGTACGTCTGTGTCAATACAGGACTCTATAAGCTGGGAGCTGGATGCTAACGACCCGTGCATGTGCCCCACAAAAGGTAGCTCGACCAACCTATCCGACGCAAACGGTACATCGGTCAACACAACACAGAAAAATGGCTGTGTTTATGAACGAACGTTCATCTGTCGCCACACAGCTTGCGTGGGGTACAGTAACAAATGCTGGCTGTTTCACGTCAATAAGTGCACCGTCGATATGCGTGAAGGCGACAAGCGCAGCGACTCTACACTGTAGAACAGAATGGCTGCGCTGGCTACACCGAGTTCGTTTGTAACCACAATCGCGCTGTTCGGTGTAGCTGTTCCGCTGCTGTAACAAATATACTAGGTCCTACGTACATCATCTATTAACACACGCACACGTTTATCCATTCGTATTGTAATCACCACATGACCTTCAGCTGACCAACAGTGTCGCCGACTACAATAATGCCTTCACACGGCGGCTCAACAAAGCGACCCGGATCCTCCTCCTCGTCTGAAGCTCAAGTAACGCAAAGCCTCGCAGAGTATACTCTCCGCGAGAACAATGACGGACCCGAACCCATGATCCCCAAAAGGCTTGCATACACATACCAGCCAGAAGTAATGTACGGCCATTACTCTACTCTGCTGACCATCGCCAAGAAACACCAATTGGGACATAAAACCATCGCTGGCCAACAAGACCTAAGACCTACAGACTATCAAACCAGTGATCTCGTGAACCTCATCTGTGCATTGTATGCTAAGCAGCACGGAGAAGAGGAGTGTGATCGCGCGGTTAAAGCGTGTCTGCCTGTAAGAGAACACAATGTAGCCTACATGACCCACAGCATGTTTGTGATGATGGTTGGCGCTATCGTAGCCAGGGCGTTGGAACAAGCTTGCTTCGCCGCTTCAGCCGGCAAGCCTGTGTTAGATTTACTGGCCGATCGCTATTACATTAAAAATATCTTAACACACGGCTCGAGTAAGACTAGCGCGCTGGAGACGGCAGCGTTTTCAGGTCTTATGGCGTATGTCATGGAAACAACTGGTACGCGGCTCGGTTCTCAAGCCAAGATCGACGACCCCGCTACGATTCCCGCAACTATGGCCACTCACGGATATGCCCATCATTACAAGCACAACGCCTATCACCCCGAACACCACACGAATGAAGTTGTACCGGAGTCGGCGGTGATCGAAGCTGTTGTGGACCAGCTAGCTGCTACGTTGCAAGACTACAAAACGCATTGTGATGTAGAAAGTTGGCTCGACTGTTTGAATCAGCTGCAGCTGCGGTTTACTCACGAAGTGAATCGCACGCTTGTTAGAAGTACATTCGGAGCACTTAAAAAATACATCACGAGCGCAGATTACAACGCTCTCATTGAGTTCCGTCTCAGCGTTCACCGGCTGATGGGCAAGAGCGTGACATGGGATCGCCAGGAACTTACTCAAGGACTATCATCTAATTTGGCATTTACTCACGGACCCAAGAAACCAGCTCCGAAAAATGGTCGAGAAATATAACTTGTCTAATAGCAACTGGAAGATATGTTGCATCATAAGCCTCAGATGGTTCACAAGGTGCACGGTCCACTCGAAATCCTTATGCTGTATTTGTAGTACATACACTAAGTCTTCTCTGTTGATGTCAGACCAGAGTTTTATTTGAGTTTTACTTTGCTACAATGAGATTCGAGCAATTGATGTGTATATTTTTAATAGTGCACAATGCTATAATGCCTAGGCTGAATGTATGACATGGCTCTTATGTATCATTATGTATCGTTTCCATTAAGTACTGATTTAAAGTCTCTTCTGTCCTCAGTGCTGCATTGTGGGTTTAATACACATTATTATGATCAACCTGTTGAATAGTATAATAACAATATTCCTGTAAAAGTCATTTAGTAATGAACAACCTCAGTTCTGTGAAAGAACATCTTGTCTCTGATGTGTACACTGAAGGCCTGACCGGGGTTTGCACGCAAGGGCCTGTGTGTGTGTGTGTGTGTGTGTGTGTGTGTGTGTGTGTGTGTGTGTGTGTGTGTGTGTGAAACAAATAAAGGTAAATATAGGTAGTGCGGCCACGAGCGGTCGTGCAGGGTAGAGGCTGCGCGAAAACGGCCCTAAAACAAGCACATGCGGTGGTAGAGCCCACCGGGAAGCGCACGCGTGCGGTGGTAGGGCCCTCCGGGAAGCGCACGCGTGCGGTGGGCGTTTTTAAAACACCCCCCCCACAGTGGCACAAATCTGTTTTGTGACACCGTGACGTAATTGTTTTAGTCGCCACCCCAATAACCCTTGTGTACTCCATTGGGGTTCCGATGCCATCGACATCAGAGTATAAGGGGCGGGGTCCGCGAGTACCCTGTTGACGGCAGAGTCAATGGGGCGGGGGTCCGCGAGTACCCCATCGACAGCAGAGTCAAGGAGGCGGGGGTCCGTGAGTACCCCGTTGACAGCAGAGTCAACGGGGCGGGGGTCCGCGAGTACCCCGTCGACGGCAGAGTCATTAGGGCGGGGGTCCGCGAGTACCCCGTCAACGGCACAGTCGAAGGGGAGGGGGTCCGAGAGTACCCTGTCGACGGCAGAGTCGAAGGGCCGGGGGTCCGAGAGTACCCCGTCGACGGCAGAGTCAACGGGGCGGGAGTCCGCGAGTACCCCGTCGACAGCAGAGTCGAAGGGCCGGGGGTCCGAGAGTACCCCGTCGACGGCAGAGTCATTAGGGCAGGGGTCCGCGAGTACCCCGTCGACGGCAGAGTCATTGGGGCGGGGGTCCTAGAGTACCCTGTCGACGGGAGATAAGGTCGAGTCGGGACATTGTCCCGACACCTCCAATGCAATGTCGGCTGCGCGGCCCGGAATTGGGCTCAATGGCAATGAGCTCTGCCAATGGCCCGACAGTCACTGTCAATAGCCCGACATTTTGCCGTTACCCGTACACCCCGCAGCGACCGAAAAATTCCACACGATGGTGCCTATGCTCCACCATAGAAATTGCCATGCATTTTCACTGCTGCTCTCACTCCACTGAGCCGACCGGTCCACGGGGGCTCCCCAGTCCCCTGGGTGTCCGATTGACCCGGGAGTTGGGGGTTCTCGACCAGCAGGTCCCCGGGGTGCCCAATGGGCTGGGGGAAAGTAGTTTGGGGGCCAAAGTGAACGAAGGGTCGTGGGTCACACCCTTTCGGGGGGTCATTTTCGAAGAGCACGCCGCCGTCTCCCGATTCCGACGTTTTGTCCCAAAAGTCGTCCGGGAGTCAAACCGAGGCCGCGGGAGGTCGTCCCCGTCCGCCGGCGGCGTGCTCTTCGAAAACGACGACCCCACGACCTGAAACGGCAAAGTTGCTTTTCCCAAAGTTTTTGGGTACTCGGGGGGCCGACTTGGGGCCTCCCCGGGTGGGTGCCATGCGAAAACCAGGTCCGTGCGACGCTCCCGAGGGCGGTTTCCCACGTTTGACCCAGAGGGGCCAAAATCTGCACGGACGCGCGTCCCTTAAGGGCCCTCGAAAAGGTCAGACGGTCACAATTTCGACGTGCTTGGATGAGACGGTAGCCGGGATGCACCACCGCAAATTTCGTGTGGCTACGCCAAACCGAATTCAAACGGAGGCCCAAAAGTGTGAACATTTAGCTCAGGCTTCATTTGCGGCCTTCTGCCATTTCACATACATTTTTGCCATTTCCCTTACATGAATGTAAAAGCAATTTTGTTCTCATATTTGAGGCCCTTTTCATCCGCCGTTGTGCCCACGTTGGTCCGAGGTGCACGAAAATTCATCGGGTGCATCCCAGCACAGGCCCAAACCACAGATTTCGAATTCGTGCCGGTCGCATCGTGTTAAGCATCCCTTTGGGGCCGGAGGGCAGTTATCCCTGCTCGGCAAAGTGGCATTTCTCAACCGATTTTCACCAAACAAACATCAATTTGGCACGCCGGCGTCACCCCGATCTAGCCCAGGCAGTTTGGTAGCCGTAGCTTGTTGTTCTGGTGCTGTTCTGGGACAGAGGTCAGAGAAAATGATGGATTTCAGCTGAAAAACAGGGTTCTCTTCAACCTACAGACTTGAAACTGATACTGTGTGCTCCTTGACCTCACAGGTCCAACATGTGTTAATTTCAGACAGATTGGAGCTTGTATCACAGATATGAAACCAGAATAATCAGAAAATTGGGCGTGCGACGACATTATTCTGGGTGCCATTTAAAAACCATAAGTGGTAATGACTCCATTCCTTTTTCTGGTGATAGGGGCTGGTAAGTAGAGTATGTTAAAACAAACCTCTCTAGGATATTCAGAAGCCAAGTTATGAGCCTAAGGTGTAACTGGAAAGTGGCCTCTAAGAGACACCACGCCTGGTGACCTTTGGGACATGATTTGACCCCCTTAGAAAGGTGCTATCATCATGAAAAATTCAGATCACTTACAACTCAATAGATTCTACCTTCTTGTGATGTTTCAGCCTGATTGGACCTTGTTTTCACACAAATGGACCCAGAAATATGTGAAATTGGGCTTTGTGCGACATAATTTGGGATGGCATTTAAAACCCATAAGTGCTAATGACTCCACTACTTTTGCCGGTGATAGGGGCTGGTAAGCTGAGTATTCTAAAACAAACCTGGACTTTCTAGGACATTCAGAAGCCAAGTTATAAGCCCACAAAGGTGTAACTGGAAAGCGGCCATTAAGCATCACAAGGCCCGGTTACCTTTGGGACATGATTTGACCCCCTTAGGAATGTGCTATCATCATGAAAAGTTCAGATCACTTACAACTCAATAGATTCTAACTTCCTGTGATGTTTCAGCCTGATTGAAGCTTTTTTTCAGAGAACTGGACCCAGAATAATGTGAAATTGTGCTTTGTGCGACATAGTTCTGGGTGCCATTTAAAAAACATATGTGCTAATGATTGCTTTCCTTTTGCTGGTGATAGGGGCTGGTAAGCAGAGTATTCTAAAACAAACCTGGACTTTCTAGGACATTCAGAAGCCAAGTTATAAGCCCACAAAGGTGTAGCTGGAAAGCGGCCATTAAGCATCACAAGGCCCGGTGACCTTTGGGACATGATTTGACCCCCTTAGGAATGCGCTATCATCATGAAACAAAGAATTAATTTACAACTCAATAGATTCTACCTTCCTGTGATGTGTCAGCCTGATTGGACCTTTTTCCAGAGAACTGGACCCAGAAAAATGTTAAATTGTGCTTTGTGCGACATAGTTCTGGGTGCCATTTAAAAACCATAAGTGCTAATGACTCCATTCCTTCTGTTCTAGATACAGACCATTAATCGGAGTATTGTAAAACAAACCTGACCTCTCTAGGATATTCAGAAGAAAAGTTATGAGCCTCCAAAGGTGTAACTGGAAAGCGGCCTCTAAGAGACACCACGCCCGGTGACCTTTGTGACATGATTTGACCCCCTTAGGAAGGTGCTATCATCATGAAAAGTTCAGATCACTTACAACTCCATAGATTATACTTTCATGTGATGTTTCAGCCTGATTGGACCTTGTTTTCACACAAATGGACCCAGAAATATGTGAAATTGGGCTTTGTGCGACAAAATTTGGGATGGCATTTAAAACCCATAAGTGCTAATGACTCCATTCCTTTTGCTGGTGATAGTGGCTGGTAAGCAGAGTATTCTAAAACAAACCTGGACTTTCTAAGACATTCAGGAGCCAAGCTATAAGCCCACAAAGGTGTAACTGGAAGGCAGCCATTAAGCGTCACAAGGCCTGGTGACCTTTGGGACATGATTTGACCCCCTTAGGAATGCGCTATCATCATGAAACGTTCAGACCACTTACAACTCAATAGATTCTACCTTCCTGTGATGGAAGCCTGATTGAAGCTTTTGTCAGAGAACTGGTCCCAGAAATATGTGAAATTGTGCTTTGTGCGACATAGTTCTGGGTCCCATTTAAAAGCCATAAGTGCTAATGACTTAATTCCTTTTTGTGGTGATAGGGGCTGTTAAGCGGAGTAATGTAAAACAAACCTGAGCTCTCTAGGACATTCAAAAGCCAAGTTATAAGCCCCCAAAGCTGTTTTCGTAAGCAGGCCTTTAAGGCAGAAGTGATCCGGTGTATTTTTTTTTTTAGAATTCAGTGTTTTTCTATTTAGAATTCAGTGCTTTTTTAATTTAGAATTTGGTGTTTTTTATTTAGACTTCAGTGTTTTTTTATTTAGAATTCAGTGCATTTTTATTTAGAATTTGGTGTTTTTATTTAGAATTCAGTGGTTTTTTATTTAGAATTCAGTGGTTTTTATTTAGAATTCAGTGCTTTTTTAATTAGAGTTCAGTGTTTTTTATTTAGAATTTGGTGTTTTTATTTAGAATTCAGTGTTTTTTTATTTAGAATTCCGTGCTTTTTAAAATTTAGAATCCAGTGTATTTTTATTAGAATTCAGTGTTTTTTATTAGAATTCAGTGGTTTTTTATTTAGAATTCAGTGTATTTTTTATTCAGAAATCAGTGCTTTTTTATTTAGAATTCAGTGTTTTTTCTTCAGAATTTGGTGTTTTTTATTTAGACTTCAGTGTTTTTTTTATTTAGAATTCAGCGCTTTTTTATTTAGAATTTGGTGTTTTAATTCAGAATTTGGTGTTTTTATTCATAATTAAGTGTTTTTCATTTAGAATTGTGTGTTTTTATTTAGAATTTAGTGTATTTATTTATAATTCAGTTTTTTTATTTAGAATTCTGTGTCTTTTTAAATCAGAATACAGTGTTTTTAGTTTAGAATTCAGTGGCTTTTATTTAGAATTCAGTGTTTTGTATTGAGAATTTGGATATTTTTTTTAGAAGTCAGTGTTTTTCTATTTAGAATTCAGTGCTTTTTAAATTTAGAATTTTGTGTTTTTCATTTACACTTCTGTGTTTTTTTTATTTAGAATTCAGTGCATTTTTGTTTAGAATTTGGTGTTTTTATTTAGAATTAAGTGGTTTTTTATTTAGAATTCACCGCTTTTTTAAATTTAGAATCCAGTGTATTTCTATTAGAATTCAGTGTATTTTTATGAGAATTCGACTTTTTATTTCGAATTGTGTTTTTTATTTAGAATTCAGTGTTTTTATTCAGAATTTGGTGTTTTTTTATTTAGAATTAAGTGCTTTTTATATAGAATTCAGTGTTTTTTATTTAGAATTCAGTGTTTTTTTCAGAATTCAGTGTATTTATTTAGAATTCACTGTTTTTTATTTAGAATTCGGTGTATTTTTTAATCAGAATTCAGTGTTTTTTATTTAGAATTCAGTTCTTTTTATTTAGAATTCAGTGCTTTTTGTTTAGAATTCAGTGCTTTTTTATTTAGAATTTAGTGTTTTTCATTTAGAATTCAGTGTTTTTTATTTAGAATTCAGTGTATTTATTTAGAATTCAGTGTGTTTTATTTAGAATACAGTGTTTTAATTTAGAATTCAGTGGTTTTTATTTAGAATTCAGTGTTTTGTATTGAGAATTTGGATATTTTTTTAGAAGTCAGTGTTTTTCTATTTAGAATTCAGTGCTTTTTAAATTTAGAATTTGGTGTTTTTTATTTAGACTTCAGTGTTTTTTTAATTTAGAATTCAGTGCTTTTTTATTTAGAATTTGGTGTTTTTATTTAAAATGCAGTGGTTTTTTATTTAGAATTCACCGCTTTTTAAAATTTAGAATCCAGTGTATTTTTATTAGAATTCAGTGTATTTTTATTAGAATTCTGTGTTTTTATTTAGAATTGTGTTTTTATTTAGAATTCAGTGTTTTTATTCAGAATTTGGTGTATTTTTAATTTAGAATTAAGTGTATTTTATTTAGAATTGTGTATTTTATTTAGAATTCAGTGTTTTTATTCAGAATTTGGTGTATTTTTTATTTAGAATTAAGTGTGTTTTATTTAGAATTCAGTGTTTTTTATTTAGAAGTCAGTGCATTTAATTCAGAAAATTGTGCTTTTTTTAGAATTGTGTTTTTATTAGATGTTGGTGCTTTTTTAGAATTCAGTGTTTTTTTATTTAGAATTCAGTGCTTTTTATTTAGAATTCAGTGCTTTTTTATTTAGATTTCAGTTTTTTATTTAGTATTCAGTGTAATTATTTAGAATTCAGTGGTTTTTATTTAGAATACAATGTTTTTAATTTAGAATTCAGTGGTTTTTATTTAGAATTCAGTGCTTTGTATTGAGAACTTGGATATTTTTTTTAGAATTCAGTGTTTTTCTATTTAGAATTCAGTGCTTTTTAAATTTAGAATTTGATGTTTTTTATTTAGAATTCAGTGTTTTTTAATTAGAATTCAGCAATGTGGAGGAGCAATGTGGTTTTTGTCCTGGCCGTGGAACAGTGGACCAGCTCTATACCCTTGCAAGGGTGATGGAGGGGGCATGGGAGTTTGCCCAACCAATCCACAGGTGCTTTGTGGATTTGGAGAAGGCTTATGAACGTGTCCCCAGGGGCACCCTGTGGGGGACGCTCCAGGAGTATGGGGTGGGTGGCTTTCTGTTAAGGGCCATTCAGTCCCTTTACCAGAGGAGAGTGAGTTTGGTCTGCATAGCCGGTAGTAAGTCGGACCTGTTCCCAGTGAGGGTTGGACTCCGCCAGGGCTGCCCTTTGTCACCGGTTCTGTTCATCACTTTTATGGACAGAATTTCTAGACGCAGCCGTGGTGTGGAGTGTGTCGAGTTTGGTGGCAGGAGAATCTCGTCTCTGCTTTTTGCGGATGATGTGGTCCTCCTAGCTTCATCCAGCTCTGACCTTCAGCTCTTGCTGGGTAGGTTCGCGGCCGAATGTGAAGCGGCTGGGATGAGGATCAGCACCTCCAAATCTGAGACCATGGTTCTCGACCGGAAAAGGGTGGCTTGCCACCTCCGGGTCGGGGGAGAGGTCCTACCTCAAGTGGAGGAGTTTAAGTATCTCGGGGTCTTGTTCACGAGTGAGGGTAGGAGGGATCGGGAGATCGACAGGCGGATTGGTTCGGCATCTGCAGTGATGCGGACGCTGAGCCGATCTGTCGTGGGGAAGAGGGAGCTGAGCCAGAAAGCCAGGCTCTCGATTTACCAGTTGATCTACGTCCCAATCCTCACCTATGGTCATGAGCTTTGGGTAATGACCGAAAGAACAAGATCGCGGATACAAGCGGCCGAAATGAGTTTCCTCCGTAGGGTGGCCGGGCTCAGCCTTAGAGATAGGGTGAGGAGCTCAGACATTCGGGAGGGACTCGGAGTAGAACCGCTGCTCCTCCGGATCGAAAGGAGCCAGTTGAGGTGGTTAGGGCATCTGGTCAGGATGCCTCCTGGACGCCTCCCCGGGGAGGTGTTTCGGGCATGTCCTGCCGGCAGAAGGCCCCCGGGTCGACCCAGGACACGTTGGAGAGGTTACATCTCCAATCTGGTCCGGGAACGCCTTGGGGTCCTGCCGGAGGAGCTGGTGGACAAGGCCGGGGAGAGGACGGCCTGGAGCTCCCTAATTGGGAGGCTGCCCCCGCGACCCGGACCCGGATAAGCGGAGGAAGACGAAGACGAAGACGAATTCAGTGTTTTTTATTCAGAATTTGGTGTTTTTTATTTAGAATTAAGTGTTTTTTTTATTTAGAATTCAGTGTTTTTTATTTAGAATTTGGTGTTTTAATTCAGAATTTGGTGTTTTTATTTAGAATTAAGTGTTTTTGATTTAGAATTCAGTGTTTTTTATTTAGAATTCAGTGTATTTATTTATAATTCACTGTTTTTTTATTTAGAATTCTGTGTCTTTTTAAATCAGAATTCAGTGTTTTCTATTTAGAATTCAGTGCTTTTTTATTTAGAATACAGTGTTTTTAATTTAGAATTCAGTGGTTTTTATTTAGAATTCAGTGTTTTGTATTGAGAATTTGGATTTTTTTTAGAAGTCAGTGTTTTTCTATTTAGAATTCAGTGCTTTTTAAATTTAGAATTGTGTGTAATTCATTTAGACTTCAGTGTTTTTTTATTTTTAGAATTCAGTGCATTTTTATTTAGAATTCAGTGGTTTTTTATTTAGAATTCACCGCTTTTGAAAATTTAGAATCCAGTGTATTTTTATTCGAATTCAGTGTATTTTTATGAGAATTCTGTGTTTTTATTTAGAATTGTGTTTTTTATTTAGAATTCAGTGTTTTTATTCAGAATTTGGTGTTTTTTATTTAGAATTAAGTGCTTTTTATTTAGAATTCAGTGTTTTTTATTTAGAAGTCAGTGCTTTTTATTCAGAAATTGGTGTTTTTTTTAGAATTAAGAGTTTTTGATTTGGAATTCAGTGTTTTTTTTAGAATTCAGTGCATTTATTTAGAATTCACTGTTTTTTATTTAGAATTCGGTGTATTTTTTAATCAGAATTCAGTGTTTTTTATTTAGAATTCAGTTCTTTTTATTTCGAATTCAGTGCTTTTTGTTTAGAATTCAGTGCTTTTTTATTTAGAATTCAGTGTTTTTCATTTATAATTCAGTGTTTTTTATTTAGAATTCAGGGTATTTATTTAGAATTCAGTGTTTTTTATTTAGAATTCAGTGTAATTATTTAGAATTCAGTGTTTTTTATTAGAGCATACAGTGTTTTTAATTTAGAATTCAGTGTTTTTTATTTAGAATTCACTGTTTTTTATTTAGAATTCGGTGTATTTTTTCAGAATTTAGTGTATTTATTTAGAATTCACTGTTTTTTATTTAGAATTCGGTGTATTTTTTAATCAGAATTCAGTGTTTTTTATTTAGAATTCAGTTCTTTTAATTTAGAATTCAGTGCTTTTTGATTAGAATTCAGTGCTTTTTTATTTGGAATTTAGTGTTTTTCATTTAGAATTCAGTGTTTTTATTTAGAATTCAGGGTATTTATTTAGAATTCAGTGTGTTTTATTTAGAATACAGTGTTTTAATTTAGAATTCAGTGGTTTTTATTTAGAATTCAGTGTTTTGTATTGAGAATTTGGATATTTTTTTAGAAGTCAGTGTTTTTCTATTCAGAATTTGGTGTTTTTTATTTAGACTTCAGTGTTTTTTTAATTTAGAATTCAGTGCTTTTTTATTTAGAATTTGGTGTTTTTATTTAGAATTCAGTGGTTTTTTATTTAGAATTCACCGCTTTTTAAAATTTAGAATCCAGTGTATTTTTATTAGAATTCAGTGTATTTTTATTAGAATTCTGTGTTTTTATTTAGAATTGTGTTTTTGTTTAGGATTCAGTGTTTTTATTCAGAATTTGGTGTATTTTTAATAAAGAATTAAGTGTTTTTTATTTAGAAGTCAGTGCATTTTATTCAGAAAATTGTGCTTTTTTTAGAATTGTGTTTTTATTAGATGTTGGTGCTTTTTTAGAATTCTGTGTTTTTTTATTTAGAATTCAGTGCTTTTTATTTAGAATTCAGTGCTTTTTTATTTAGAATTCAGTGTTTTTTTATTTAGAATTCAGTGTAATTATTTAGAATTCAGTGGTTTTTATTTAGAATACAGTGTTTTTAATTTAGAATTCAGTGGTTTTTATTTAGAATTCAGTGCTTTGTATTGAGAACTTGGATATTTTTTTTAGAATTCAGTGTTTTTCTATTTAGAATTCAGTGCTTTTTAAATTTAGATTCTGGTGTTTTTTATTTAGACTTCAGTGTTTTTTAAATTTAGAATTCAGTGCTTTTTTATTTAGAATTTGGTGTTTTTATTTAGAATTCAGTGGTTTTTTATTTAGAATTCACCGCTTTTTAAAATTTAGAATCCAGTGTATTTTTATTAGAATTCAGTGTATTTTTATTAGAATTCTGTGTTTTTATTTAGAATTGCGTTTTTATTTAGAATTCAGTGTTTTTATTCAGAATTTGGTGTATTTTTAATTTAGAATTAAGTGTTTTTTATTTAGAATTGTGTATTTTCTTTAGAATTCAGTGTTTTTATTCAGAATTTGGTGTATTTTTTATTTAGAATTAAGTGTTTTTTATTTAGAATTCAGTGTTTTTTATTTAGAAGTCAGTGCATTTTATTCAGAAAATTGTGCTTTTTTTAGAATTGTGTTTTTATTAGATGTTGGTGCTTTTTTAGAATTCAGTGTTTTTTTATTTAGAATTCAGTGCTTTTTATTTAGAATTCAGTGCTTTTTTATTTAGATTTCAGTGTTTTTATATTTAGATTTCAGTGTAATTATTTAGAATTCAGTGGTTTTTATTTAGAATACAGTGTTTTTAATTTAGAATTCAGTGGTTTTTATTTAGAATTCAGTGCTTTGTATTGAGAACTTGGATATTTTTTTAGAATTCAGTGTTTTTCTATTTAGAATTCAGTGCTTTTTAAATTTAGAATTTGATGTTTTTTATTTAGAATTCAGTGTTTTTTAATTAGAATTCAGCAATGTGGAGGAGCAATGTGGTTTTTGTCCTGGCCGTGGAACTGTGGACCAGCTCTATACCCTTGCAAGGGTGATGGAGGGGGCATGGGAGTTTGCCCAACCAATCCACATGTGCTTTGTGGATTTGGAGAAGGCTTATGAACGTGTCCCCAGGGGCACCCTGTGGGGGACGCTCCAGGAGTATGGGGTGGGTGGCTTTCTGTTAAGGGCCATTCAGTCCCTTTACCAGAGGAGCGTGAGTTTGGTCCGCATAGCCGGTAGTAAGTCGGACCTGTTCCCAGTGAGGGTTGGACTCCGCCAGGGCTGCCCTTTGTCACCGGTTCTGTTCATCACTTTTATGGACAGAATTTCTAGACGCAGCCGTGGTGTGGAGTGTGTCGAGTTTGGTGGCAGGAGAATCTCGTCTCTGCTTTTTGCGGATGATGTGGTCCTCCTAGCTTCATCCAGCTCTGACCTTCAGCTCTTGCTGGGTAGGTTCGCGGCCGAATGTGAAGTGGCTGGGATGAGGATCAGCACCTCCAAATCTGAGACCATGGTTCTCGACCGGAAAAGGGTGGCTTGCCACCTCCGGGTCGGGGGAGAGGTCCTACCTCAAGTGGAGGAGTTTAAGTATCTCGGGGTCTTGTCCACGAGTGAGGGTAGGAGGGATCGGGAGATCGACAGGCGGATTGGTTCGGCGTCTGCAGTGATGCGGACGCTGAGCCGATCTGTCGTGGGGAAGAGGGAGCTGAGCCAGAAAGCCAGGCTCTCGATTTACCGGTCGATCTACGTCCCAATCCTCACCTATGGTCATGAGCTTTGGGTAATGACCGAAAGAACGAGATCGCGGATACAAGCGGCCGAAATGAGTTTCCTCCGTAGGGTGGCCGGGCTCAGCCTTAGAGATAGGGTGAGGAGCTCAGACATTCGGGAGGGACTCGGAGTAGAACCGCTGCTCCTCCGGATCGAAAGGAGCCAGTTGAGGTGGTTTGGGCATCTGGTCAGGATGCCTCCTGGACGCCTCCCCGGGGAGGTGTTTCGGGCATGTCCTGCCGGCAGAAGGCCCCCGGGTCGACCCAGGACACGTTGGAGAGGTTACATCTCCAATCTGGTCCGGGAACGCCTTGGGGTCCTGCCGGAGGAGCTGGTGGACAAGGCCGGGGAGAGGACGGCCTGGAGCTCCCTAATTGGGAGGCTGCCCCCGCGACCCGGACCCGGATAAGCGGAGGAAGACAAAGACGAAGACGAATTCAGTGTTTTTTATTCAGAATTTGGTGTTTTTTATTTAGAATTAAGTGTTTTTTTTATTTAGAATTCAGTGTTTTTTATTTAGAATTTGGTGTTTTAATTCAGAATTTGGTGTTTTTATTTAGAATTAAGTGTTTTTGATTTAGAATTCAGTGTTTTTTATTTAGAATTCAGTGTATTTATTTATAATTCAGTGCTTTTTTATTTAGAATACAGTGTTTTTAATTTAGAATTCAGTGGTTTTTATTTAGAATTCAGTGTTTTGTATTGAGAATTTGGATTTTTTTTAGAAGTCAGTGTTTTTCTATTTAGAATTCAGTGCTTTTTAAATTTAGAATTGTGTGTAATTCATTTAGACTTCAGTGTTTTTTTATTTTTAGAATTCAGTGCATTTTTATTTAGAATTCAGTGGTTTTTTATTTAGAATTCACCGCTTTTGAAAATTTAGAATCCAGTGTATTTTTATTAGAATTCAGTGTATTTTTATGAGAATTCTGTGTTTTTATTTAGAATTGTGTTTTTTATTTAGAATTCAGTGTTTTTATTCAGAATTTGGTGTTTTTTATTTAGAATTAAGTGCTTTTTATTTAGAATTCAGTGTTTTTTATTTAGAAGTCAGTGCTTTTTATTCAGAATTTGGTGTTTTTTTTAGAATTAAGAGTTTTTGATTCGGAATTCAGTGTTTTTTTTTAGAATTCAGTGTATTTATTTAGAATTCACTGTTTTTTATTTAGAATTCGGTGTATTTTTTAATCAGAATTCAGTGTTTTTTATTTAGAATTCAGTTCTTTTTATTTAGAATTCAGTGCTTTTTGTTTAGAATTCAGTGCTTTTTTATTTAGAATTCAGTGTTTTTCATTTATAATTCAGTGTTTTTTATTTAGAATTCAGGGTATTTATTTAGAATTCAGTGTGTTTTATTTAGAATACAGTGTTTTTATTTAGAATTGTGTGTTTTATTTAGAATTCAGTGTTTTTTATTTAGAATTCAGTGTAATTATTTAGAATTCAGTGTTTTTTATTAGAGCATATAGTGTTTTTAATTTAGAATTCAGTGTTTTTTATTTAGAATTCACTGTTTTTTATTTAGAATTCGGTGTATTTTTTCAGAATTCAGTGTATTTATTTAGAATTCACTGTTTTTTATTTAGAATTCGGTGTATTTTTTAATCAGAATTCAGTGTTTTTTATTTAGAATTCAGTTCTTTTAATTTAGAATTCAGTGCTTTTTGTTTAGAATTCAGTGCTTTTTTATTTGGAATTTAGTGTTTTTCATTTAGAATTCAGTGTTTTTTATTTAGAATTCAGGGTATTTATTTAGAATTCAGTGTGCTTTATTTAGAATACAGTGTTTTAATTTAGAATTCAGTGGTTTTTATTTAGAATTCAGTGTTTTGTATTGAGAATATGGATATTTTTTTAGAAGTCAGTGTTTTTCTATTCAGAATTTGGTGTTTTTTATTTAGACTTCAGTGTTTTTTTAATTTAGAATTCAGTGCTTTTTTATTTAGAATTTGGTGTTTTTATTTAGAATTCAGTGGTTTTTTATTTAGAATTCACCGCTTTTTAAAATTTAGAATCCAGTGTATTTTTATTAGAATTCAGTGTATTTTTATTAGAATTCTGTGTTTTTATTTAGAATTGTGTTTTTGTTTAGAATTCAGTGTTTTTATTCAGAATTTGGTGTATTTTTAATTTAGAATTAAGTGTTTTTTATTTAGAATTCATTGTTTTTTATTTAGAAGTCAGTGCATTTTATTCAGAAAATTGTGCTTTTTTTAGAATTGTGTTTTTATTAGATGTTGGTGCTTTTTTTAGAATTCTGTGTTTTTTTATTTAGAATTCAGTGCTTTTTATTTAGAATTCAGTGCTTTTTTATTTAGAATTCAGTGTTTTTTTATTTAGAATTCAGTGTAATTATTTAGAATTCAGTGGTTTTTATTTAGAATACAGTGTTTTTAATTTAGAATTCAGTGGTTTTTATTTAGAATTCAGTGCTTTGTATTGAGAACTTGGATTTTTTTTAGAATTCAGTGTTTTTCTATTTAGAATTCAGTGCTTTTTTAATTTAGAATTTGGTGTTTTTTATTTAGAATTCAGTGTTTTTTAATTAGAATTCAGTGTTTTTATTCAGAATTTGGTGTTTTTTATTTAGAATTAAGTGTTTTTTATTTAGAATTCAGTGTTTTTCATTTAGAATTTGGTGTTTTAATTCAGAATTTGGTGTTTTTATTTAGAATTAAGTGTTTTTGATTTAGAATTCAGTGTTTTTTATTTAGAATTCAGTGTATTTATTTATAATTCACAGTTTTTTTTATTAAGATTTCTGTGTCTTTTTAAATCAGAATTCAGTGTTTTCTATTTAGAATTCAGTGCTTTATATTTAGAATTCAGTGCTTTTTTATTTAGAATACAGTGTTTTTAATTTAGAATTCAGTGGTTTTTATTTAGAATTCAGTGTTTTGTATTAAGAATTTGGATTTTTTTTAGAAGTCAGTGTTTTTCTATTTAGAATTCAGTGCTTTTTAAATTTAGAATTTTGTGTAATTCATTTAGACTTCAGTGTTTTTTTATTTTTTAGAATTCAGTGCATTTTTATTTAGAATTCAGTGTTTTTTTATTTAGAATTCACCGCTTTTGAAAATTTAGAATCCAGTGTATTTTTATTAGAATTCAGTGTATTTTTATGAGAATTCGGTGTTTTTATTTAGAATTGTGTTTTTTATTTAGAATTCAGTGTTTTTATTCAGAATTTGGTGTTTTTTATTTAGAATTAAGTGCTTTTTATTTAGAATTCAGTGTTTTTTATTTAGAAGTCAGTGCTTTTTATTCAGAATTTGGTGTTTTTTTTTTAGAATTAAGAGTTTTTGATTCGGAATTCAGTGTTTTTTTTAGAATTTAGTGTATTTATTTAGAATTCACTGTTTTTTATTTAGAATTCGGTGTATTTTTTTATCAGAATTCAGTGTTTTTTATTTAGAATTCAGTTCTTTTTATTTAGAATTCAGTGCTTTTTGTTTAGAATTCAGTGCTTTTTTATTTAGAATTCAGTGTTTTTCATTTATAATTCAGTGTTTTTTATTTAGAATTCAGGGTATTTATTTAGAATTCAGTGTGTTTTATTTAGAATACAGTGTTTTTATTTAGAATTGTGTGTTTTATTTAGAATTCAGTGTTTTTTATTTAGAATTCAGTGTAATTATTTAGAATTCAGTGTTTTTTATTAGAGCATACAGTGTTTTTAATTTAGAATTCAGTGTTTTTTATTTAGAATTCACTATTTTTTATTTAGAATTCGGTGTATTTTTTCAGAATTCAGTGTATTTATTTAGAATTCACTGTTTTTTATTTAGAATTCTGTGTATTTTTTAATCAGAATTCAGTGTTTTTTATTTAGAATTCAGTTATTTTAATTTAGAATTCAGTACTTTTTGTTTAGAATTCAGTGCTTTTTTATTTGGAATTTAGTGTTTTTCATTTAGAATTCAGTGTTTTTTATTTAGAATTCAGGGTATTTATTCAGAATTCAGTGTGTTTTATTTAGAATACAGTGTTTTAATTTAGAATTCAGTGGTTTTTTTTTAGAATTCAGTGTTTTGTATTGAGAATTTGGATATTTTTTTAGAAGTCAGTGTTTTTCTATTTAGAATTTGGTGTTTTTTATTTAGACTTCAGTGTTTTTTTAATTTAGAATTCAGTGCTTTTTTATTTAAAATTTGGTGTTTTTATTTAGAATGCAGTGGTTTTTTATTTAGAATTCACCGCTTTTTAAAATTTAGAATCCAGTGTATTTTTATTAGAATTCAGTGTATTTTTATTAGAATTCTGTGTTTTTATTTAGAATTGTGTTTTTGTTTAGAATTCAGTGTTTTTATTCAGAATTTGGTGTATTTTTAATTTAGAATTAAGTGTTTTTTATTTAGAATTCAGTGTTTTTTATTTAGAAGTCAGTGCATTTTATTCAGAAAATTGTGCTTTTTTTAGAATTGTGTTTTTATTAGATGTTGGTGCTTTTTTAGAATTCTGTGTTTTTTTATTTAGAATTCAGTGGTTTTTATTTAGAATTCAGTGCTTTGTATTGAGAACTTGGATATTTTTTTAGAATTCAGTGTTTTTCTATTTAGAATTCAGTGCTTTTTTAATTTAGAATTTGGTGTTTTTTATTTAGAATTCAGTGTTTTTTAATTAGAATTCAGTGTTTTTATTTAGAATTAGGTGTTTTTTATTTAGAATTAAGTGTTTTTTATTTAGAATTCAGTGTTTTTATTTAGAATTTGGTGTTTTCATTCAGAATTTGGTGTTTTTATTTAGAATTAAGTGTTTTTGATTTAGAATTCAGTGTTTTTTGTTTAGAATTCAGTGTATTTATTTATAATTCACAGTTTTTTTATTTAGAATTCTGTGTCTTTTTAAATCAGAATTCAGTGTTTTCTATGTAGAATTCAGTGCTTTTTATTTAAAATTGAGTGCTTTTTTATTTAGAATACAGTGTTTTTCATTTAGAATGCAGTGGTTTTTATTTAGAATTCAGTGTTTTGTATTGAGAATTTGGATATTTTTTTTAGAAGTCAGTGTTTTTCTATTTGGAATTCAGTGCTTTTTAAATTTAGAATTTTTTCTAATTCATTTAGACTTCAGTGTTTTTTTATTTTTAGAATTCAGTGCATTTTTATTTAGAATTCACTGGTTTTTTATTTAGCATTCACCGCTTTTTAAAATTTAGAATCCAGTGTATTTTTATTAGAATTCAGTGTATTTTTATGAGAATTCTGTGTTTTTATTTAGAATTGCGTTTTTTATTTAGAATTCAGTGTTTTTATTCAGAATTTGGTGTTTTTTTATTTAGAATTAAGTGCTTTTTATTTAGAATTCAGTGTTTTTTATTTAGAAGTCAGTGCTTTTTATTCAGAATTTGGTGTTTTTTATTTAGAATTAAGAGTTTTTGATTCAGAATTCAGTGTTTTTTTATTCAGTGTATTTATTTAGAATTCACTGTTTTTTATTTAGAATTCGGTGTATTTTTGAATCAGAATTCAGTGTTTTTTATTTAGAATTCAGTTCTTTTTATTTAGAATTCAGTGCTTTTTGTTTAGAATTCAGTGATTTTTTATTTAGAATTCAGTGTTTTTCATTTATAATTCAGTGTTTTTTATTTAGAATTCAGTGTATTTTTTCAGAATTCAGTGTATTTATTTAGAATTCACTGTTTTTTATTTAGAATTCGTTTTTTTATCAGAATTCAGTGTTTTTTATTTAGAATTCAGTGCGTTTTTTTAGAATTCAAGTTCTTTTTTATTTGGAATTTAGTGTTTTTCATTTAGAATTCAGTGTTTTTTATTTAGAATTCAGGGTATTTATTTAGAATTCAGTGTGTTTCATTTAGAATACAGTGTTTTAATTTAGAATTCAGTGGTTTTTATTTAGAATTCAGTGTTTTGTATTGAGAATTTGGATATTTTTTTAGAAGTCAGTGTTTTTCTATTTAGAATTTGGTGTTTTTTATTTAGACTTCAGTGTTTTTTTAATTTAGAATTCAGTGCTTTTTTATTCAGAATTTGGTGTTTTTATTTAGAATTCAGTGGTTTTTTATTTAGAATTCACCGCTTTTTAAAATTTAGAATCCAGTGTATTTTTATTAGAATTCTGTGTTTTTATTTAGAATTGTGTTTTTGTTTAGAATTCAGTGTTTTCATTCAGAATTTGGTGTATTTTTAATTTAGAATTAAGTGTTTTTTATTTAGAATTCAGTGTTTTTTATTTAGAAGTCAGTGCATTTTATTCAGAAAATTGTGCTTTTTTTAGAATTGTGTTTTTATTAGATGTTGGTGCTTTTTTAGAATTCAGTGTTTTTTTATTTAGAATTCAGTGCTTTTTATTTAGAATTCAGTGCTTTTTTATTTAGAATTCAGTGTTTTTTATTTAGAATTCAGTGTAATTATTTAGAATTCAGTGGTTTTTATTTAGAATTCAGTGTTTTGAATTGAGAACTTGGATATATTTTTTTGAATTCAGTCTTTTTCTATTTACAATTCAGTGCTTTTTAAATTTAGAATTTGGTGTTTTTTTTTAGAATTCAGTGTTTTTTTATTTCGAATTCAGTGCTTTTTTATTTAGAATTTGGTGTTTTTATTTAGAATTCAGTGGTTTTTTATTTAGAATTCAGTGCTTTTTTAAATTTCGAATCCAGTGTAATTTTATTAGAATTCTGTGTTTTTTAATTAGAATTTGGTGTTTTGATTTAGAATTGTGTGTTTTATTTAGAATTCAGTGTTTTTTATTCAGAATTTGATGTTTTTTATTTAGAAGTCAGTGCTTTTAATTCAGAAAATTGTGCTTTTTTTTAGATTTGTGTTTTTTATTAGATGTTGGTGCTTTTTTAGAATCCAGTGTTTTTAATTTAGAATTCAGTGTTTTTTATTTAGAATTCAGTGCTTTTTATTTAGAATTCAGTGCTTTTTATTTTGAATTCAGTGTTTATTCATTTAGAATTCAGTGTAATTATTTAGAATTCAGTGTTTTTGATTTAGCATACAGTGTTTTTAATTTAGAATTCAGTGTTTTTTATTTAGAATTCAGTGTTTTTTATTTAGAATTCAGTGTTTTCTATTGAGAATTTGGATTTTTTTTAGAATTCAGTGTTTTTCTATTTAGAATTCAGTGCTTTTTAAATTTAGAATTAGGTGTTTTTTATTTAGACTTCAATGCTTTTTTTAGAATTCAGTGCTTTTTTATTTAGAATTCAGTGTTTTTTTTATTTAGAATTGAGTGTTTTTTTAAATTTAGAATTCAGTGTCATTATTTAGAATTCAGTGTTTTTTATTTAGAATTAGTTTTTTTATTTAGAATTCAGTGTTTTTTTAGAATTCAGTGCCTTTTTAAATTTAGATTCCAGTGTATTTTTCTTAGAATTCAGTGTTTTTTTAATTAGAATTGTGTTTTTTTATTCAGAATTTGGTGTTTTTAATTAAGAATTCAGTGCTTTTTATTTAAAATTCAGTGCTTTTTATTTAGAATTTGGTGTTTTTTAATTAGAATTCAGTGTTTTTTATTCAGAATTTGTTTTTTATTTAGAATTAAGCGTTTTTTATTCAGAATTGAGTTTTTTTTAGAAGTTAGTGCTTTTTATTCAGAAAATTGTGCTTTTTTTAGAATTGTGTTTTTATTAGATGTTGGTGCTTTTTTAGAATTCAGTGTTTTTTATTTAGAATTCAGTGCTTTTTATTTAGAATTCAGTGCTTTTTATTTAGAATTCAGTGGTTTTCTATTTACAATTCAGTGTTTTTTTTATTTAGAATTTGTAGTTTTTTATTTAGAATTCTGTTTTTTAATTAGAATTCTATGTTTTTTATTCAGAATTTGTTTTTTGTTGAGAATTAAGCGTTTTTTTATTTAGAATTCAGTGTTTTTAATTAAGAATTCAGTGCTTTTTATTTAGAATTCAGTGCTTTTTATTTAGAATTTGGTGTTTTTTAATTAGAATTCAGTGTTTTTTATTCAGAATTTGTTTTTTATTTAGAATTAAGCGTTTTTTATTCAGAATACAGTGTTTTTAATTAAGAATTCAGTGTTTTTTATTTAGAATTCAGTGATTTTTAATTTAGAATTTGGTGTTTTTTATTTAGACTTCAGTGGTTTTTAATTTCGAATTCAGTGCTTTTTAATTTAGAATTTGGTGTTTTTATTTAGAATTCAGTGGTTTTTTATTTAGAATTCACCGCTTTTTAAAATTTAGAATCCAGTGTAATTTTATTAGAATTCAGTGTATTTTTATTAGAATTCTGTGTTTTTATTTAGAATTGTGTTTTTTATTTAGAATTGTGTTTTTATTCAGAATTTGGTGTTTTTTATTTAGAATTAAGTGTTTTTTTACTTAGAATTCAGTGTTTTTTATTTAGAAGTCAGTGCTTTTTATTCAGAAAATTGTGCTTTTTTTAGAATTGTGTTTTTATTAGATGTTGGTGCTTTTTTAGAATTCAGTGTTTTTTATTTAGAATTCAGTGTTTTTTATTTAGAATTCAGTGCTTTTTTATTTAGAATTCAGTGTTTATTTATTTAGAATTCAGTGTTTATTTAGAATACAGTGTTTTTCATTTAGAATTCAGTGGTTTTTTATTTAGAATTCAGTGTAATTATTTAGAATTCAGTGGTTTTTATTTAGAATACAGTGTTTTTAATTTAGAATGTGGTGTTTCTTATTTAGAATTCAGTGTTTTTTAATTAGAATTCAGTGTTTTTTATTCAGAATTTGGTGTTTCTTTATTTAGAATTAAGTGTTTTTTTATTTAGAATTCAGTGTTTTTTATTTAGAAGTCTGTGCTTTTTATTAAGAAAATTGTGCTTTTTGTTAGAATTGTGTTTTTTATTAGATGTTGGTGCTTTTTTAGAATTTAGAAACAGTGTAGTTTAGAATTCAGTGTTTTTTATTCAGAATTCAGTGCTTTTTATTTAGAATTCAGTGCTTTTTATTTTGAATTCAGTGTTTCTTTATTTAGAATTCAGTGTTTTTAATTTAGAATTCAGTGTAAATATTTAGAATTCAGTGTTTTTTATTTAGAATTCAGTGTTTTTTTATTTAGAATTCAGTGTAATTATTTAGAATTCAGTGTTTATTATTTAGAATACAGTGTTTTTCATTTAGAATTCAGTGTTTATTTATTTAGAATTCAGGGTATTTATTTAGAAGTCAGTGTGTTTTATTTAGAATACAGTGTTTTTAATTTAGAATTCAGTGGTTTTTATTTAGAATTCAGTGTTTTGTATTGAGAATTCGGATATTTTTTTTAGAAGTCATTCTTTTTCTATTTAGAATTCAGTGCTTTTTAATTTAGAATTTGGTGTTTTTTATTTAGACTTCAGTGTTTTTTATTTCGAAATCAGTGCTTTATTATTTAGAATTTGGTGTTTTAATTTAGAATTCAGTGGATTTTTATTTAGAATTCAGTGCTTTTTTAAATTTAGAATCCAGTGTATTTTTTATTAGAATTCATTGTTTTTTAATTAGAATTTGGTGTTTTTATTTAGAATTGTGTGTTTTATTTAGAATTCAGTGTTTTTTATTCAGAATTTGGTGTTTTGTATTTAGAAGTCAGTGCTTTTTATTCAGAAAATTGTGCTTTTTTTAGATTTGTGTTTTTTATTAGATGTTGGTGCTTTTTTAGAATACAGTGATTTTAATTTAGAATTCAGTGTTTTTTTTATTTAGAATTCACTGCTTTTTATTAAGAATTCAGTGTTTTTTATTTAGAATTCAGTGGTTTTTTATTTAGAATACAGTGTTTTTAATTTAGAATTCAGTGGTTTTTATTTAGAATTCAGTGTTTTGTATTGAGAACTTTTTTTTCTATTTACAATTCAGTGCTTTTTTAATTTAGAATTTGGTGTTTTTTATTTAGAATTCAGTGTTTTTTAATTAGAATTCAGTGTTTTTTATTCAGAATTTGGTGTTTTTTATTTAGAAGTAAGTGTTTTTTTTATTTAGAATTCAGTGTTTTTAATTTAGAATTCTGTGTTTTTTATTTAGAATTCAGTGCTTTTTATTTAGAATACAGTGTTTTTAATTTAGAATTCAGTGGTTTTTATTTAGAATTCAGTGTTTTGTATTGAGAACTTTTTTTTTCTATTTACAATTCAGTGCTTTTTTAATTTAGAATTTGGTGTTTTTTATTTAGAATTCAGTGTTTTTTAATTAGAATTCAGTGTTTTTTATTCAGAATTTGGTGTTTTTTATTTAGAATTAAGTGTTTTTTTATTTAGAATTCAGTGTTTTTAATTTAGAATTCTGTGTTTTTTATTTAGAATTCAGTGCTTTTTATTTAGAATTCAGTGTTTTGTATTGAGAATTTGGATATTTTTTTTAGAAGTCAGTCTTTTTCTATTTAGAATTCAGTGTTTTGTATTGAGAACTTGGATATTTTTTTTAGAATTCAGTGTTTTTCTATTTACAATTCAGTGCTTTTTAAATTTAGAATTTGGTGTTTTTATTTAGACTTCAGTTTTTTTTATTTCGAATTCAGTGCTTTTTAATTTAGAATTTGGTGTTTTTATTTAGACTTCAGTGGTTTTTATTTAGAATTCACCGCTTTTTAAAATTTAGAATCCAGTGTATTTTTTTTAGAATTCAGTGTATTTTTATTAGAATTCTGTGTTTTTATTTAGAATTGTGTTTTTTATTTAGCATTAAGTGTTTTTATTCAGAATTTGGTGTTTTTTTATTTAGAATTAAGTGTTTTTTTATTTAGAATTCAGTGTTTTTTATTTAGAAGTCAGTGCTTTTTATTCAGAAAATTGTGCTTTTTTTAGAATTGTGTTTTTATTAGATGTTGGTGCTTTTTTAGAATTCGGTGTTTTTTATTCAGAATTCAGTGCTTTTTATTTAGAATTCAGTGCTTTTTTTATTTAGAATTCAGTGTTTATTTATTTAGAATTCAGTGTTTATTTATTTAGAATACAGTGTTTTTCATTTAGAATGCAGTGTTTTTTTTTCTTTAGAATTCAGTGTAATTATTTAGAATTCAGTAGTTTTTATTTAGAATACAGTGTTTTTAATTTAGAATTCAGTGGTTTTTATTTAGAATTCAGTGTTTATATTTTTAGAATTCAGTGCTTTTTTAATGTAGAATTTGGTGTTTTTATTTAGAATTCAGTGTTTTTTAATTAGAATTCAGTGTTTTTTATTCAGAATTTGGTGTTTTTTTATTTAGAATTAATTGTTTTTTTATTTAGAATTCAGTGTTTTTTATTCAGAAGTCAGTGCTTTTTATTAAGAAAATTGTGCTTTTTTTTAGAATTGTGTTTTTTATTAGATGTTGGTGCTTTTTTAGAATTCAGTGTTTTTTATTTAGAATTCAGTGTAATTATTTAGAATACAGTGTTTTTCATTTAGAATTCAGTGTTTTTTTATTTAGAATTCAGGGTATTCATTTAGAATTCAGTGTTTTTTATTTAGAATTCAGTGTTTTGTATTGAGAATTATGATATTTTTTTTAGAAGTAATTATTTTTCTATTTAGAATTCAGTGCTTTTTAATTTAGAATTGGTGTTTTTTATTTAGACTTCAGTGTTTTTTATTTCGAAATCAGTGCTTTTTTATTTAGAATTTGGTGTTTTAATTTAGAATTCAGTGGTTTTTTATTTAGAATTCAGTGCTTTTTTAAAATTTAGAATCCAGTGTATTTTTATTAGAATTCAGTGTTTTTAATTTAGAATTCAGTGTAATTATTTAGAATTCATTGTTTTTTATTTAGAATTCAGTGTTTTTTTTATTTAGAATTCAGTGTAATTATTTAGAATTCAGTGTTTATTATTAAGAATACAGTGTTTTTCATTTAGAATTCAGTGTTTTTTTATTTAGAATTCACGGTATTTATTTAGAAGTCAGTGTGTTTTATTTAGAATACAGTGTTTTTAATTTAGAATTCAGTGGTTTTTATTTAGAATTCAGTGTTTTGTATTGAGAATTTGGATATTTTTTTAGAAGTCATTCTTTTTCTATTTAGAATTCAGTGCTTTTTAATTTAGAATTTGGTGTTTTTTATTTAGACTTCAGTGTTTTTTATTTCGAAATCAGTGCTTTTTTATTTAGAATTTGGTGTTTTAATTTAGAATTCAGTGGATTTTTATTTAGAATTCAGTGCTTTTTAAAATTTAGAATCCAGTGTATTTTTATTAGAATTCATTGTTTTTTAATTAGAATTTGGTGTTTTTATTTAGAATTGTGTGTTTTATTTAGAATTCAGTGTTTTTTTTTCAGAATTTGGTGTTTTGTATTTAGAAGTCAGTGCTTTTTATTCAGAAAATTGTGCTTTTTTTAGATTTGTGTTTTTTATTAGATGTTGGTGCTTTTTTAGAATCCAGTGTTGTAAATTTAGAATTCAGTGTTTTTTTTTATTTAGAATTCACTGCTTTTTATTTAGAATTCAGTGCTTTTTATTTTGAATTCAGTGTTTATTTATTTAGACTTCAGTGCTTTTTATTTAGAATTCAGTGCTTTTTTATTTAGAATTCAGTGTTTTTATTTAGAATTCAGTGTTTTTTATTTAGAATTTGTTTTTTTTAATTTAGAATTGAGTGTTTTTTAATTTAGAAGTCAGTGCTTTTTTAAATTTAGAATCCAGTGTATTTTTCTTAGAATTCATTGTTTTTTTTTATTTAGAATTTTGTGTTTTTTTATTTAGAATTCAGTGTTTTTATTTAGAATTCAGTGTTTTTTATTTAGAAGTCAGTGCTTTTTATTCAGAAAATTGTGCTTTTTTTAGAATTGTGTTTTTATTAGATGTTGGTGCTTTTTTTTAGAATTCTGTGTTTTTTATTTAGAATTCAGTGCTTTTTATTTAGAATTCAGTGCTTTTTTATTTAGAATTCAGTGTTTATTTATTTAGAATTCAGTGTTTATTTATTTAGAATACAGTGTTTTTCATCTAGAATTCAGTGTTTTTTTATTTAGAATTCAGTGTAATTATTTAGAATTCAGTGGTTTTTTTTATTTAGAATACAGTGTTTTTAATTTAGAATTCAGTGGTTTTTATTTAGAATTCAGTGTTTTGTATTGAGAACTTGGATATTTTTTTTAGACTTCAGTGTTTTTCTATTTACAATTCAGTGCTTTTTAATTTAGAATTTGGTGTTTTTTATTTAGAATTAAGTGTTTTTTTATTTAGAATTCAGTGTTTTTTATTTAGAATTCAGTGCTTTTTATTTAGAATTCAGTGTTTTGTATTGAGAATTTGGATTTTTTTTAGAAGTCATTCTTTTTCTATTTAGAATTCAGTGCTTTTCAATTTAGAATTTGGTGTTTTTTATTTAGACTTCAGTGCTTTTTATTTAGAATTCAGTGCCTTTTTATTTAGAATTCAGTGTTTTTCATTTAGAATTTGGTTTTTTTTATTTAGAATTGAGTGGTTTTTAATTTAGAAGTAAGTGCTTTTTTAAATTTAGAATCCAGTGTATTTTTCTTAGAATTCAGTGTTTTTTTATTTAGAATTTTGTTTTTTTTAATTTAGAATTCAGTGTTTTTATTTAGAATTCAGTGTTTTTCATTTAGAATTTGGTTTTTTTTATTTAGAATTGAGTGGTTTTAAATTTAGAAGTCAGTGCTTTTTTAAATTTAGAATCCAGTGTATTTTTCTTAGAATTCAGTGTTTTTTTATTTAGAATTTTGTGTTTTTTTATTTAGAATTCTGTGTTTTTATTTAGAATTCAGTGTTTTTTATTTAGAAGTCAGTGCTTTTTATTCAGAAAATTGTGCTTTTTTTAGAATTGTGTTTTTATTAGATGTTGGTGCTTTTTTAGAATTCAGTGTTTTTTATTTAGAATTCAGTGCGTTTTATTTAGAATTCAGTGCTTTTTTATTTAGAATTCAGTGTTTATTTATTTAGAATTCAGTGTTTATTTATTTAGAATACAGTGTTTTTCATTTAGAATTCAGTGTTTTTTTATTTAGAATTCAGTGTAATTATTTAGAATTCAGTGGTTTTTTATTTAGAATTCAGTGTTTTTAATTTAGAATTCAGTGTTTTTTATTTAGAAGTCAGTGCTTTTTATTCAGAAAATTGTGCTTTTTTTAGAATTGTGTTTTTATTAGATGTTGGTGCTTTTTTAGAATTCAGTGTTTTTTATTTAGAATTCAGTATGTTTTATTTAGAATTCAGTGCTTTTTTATTTAGAATTCAGTGTTTATTTGTTTAGAATTCAGTGTTTATTTATTTAGAATACAGTGTTTTTCATTTAGAATTCAGTGTTTTTTTATTTAGAATTCAGTGTAATTATTTAGAATTCAGTGGTTTTTTTTATTTAGAATACAGTGTTTTTAATTTAGAATTCAGTGGTTTTTACTTAGAATTCAGTGTTTTGTATTGAGAACTTGGATATTTTTTTTAGACTTCAGTGTTTTTCTATTTACAATTCAGTGCTTTTTAATTTAGAATTTGGTGTTTTTTGTTCAGAATTCAGTGTTTTTTATTCAGAATTTGGTGTTTTTTATTTAGAATTAAGTGTTTTTATTTAGAATTCAGTGTTTTTTATTTAGAATTCAGTGCTTTTTATTTAGAATTCAGTGTTTTGTATTGAGAATTTGGATTTTTTTTAGAAGTCATTCTTTTTCTATTTAGAATTCAGTGCTTTTCAATTTAGAATTTGGTGTTTTTTATTTAGACTTCAGTGCCTTTTATTTAGAATTCAGTGCCTTTTTATTTCGAATTCAGTGTTTTTCATTTAGAATTTGGTGTTTTTTATTTAGACTTCTGTGTTTTTTTATTTCGAATTCAGTGCTTTTTTATTTAGAATTTGGTGTTTTTATTTAGAATTCAGTGTTTTTTTATTTAGAATTCAGTGCTTTTTAAAATTTAGAATCCAGTGTATTTTTATTAGAATTCTGTGTTTTTTAATTAGAATTTGGTGTTTTAATTTAGAATTGTGTGTTTTATTTAGAATTCAGTGTTTTTTATTCAGAATTTGGTGTTTTGTATTTAGAAGTCAGTGCTTTTTATTCAGAAAATTGTGCTTTTTTTTAGATTTGTGTTTTTATTAGATGTTGGTGCTTTTTTAGAATCCAGTGTTTTTAATTTAGAATTCAGTGTTTTTTATTTAGAATTCACTCATTTTTATTTAGAATTCAGTGCTTTTTATTTTGAATTCAGTGTTTATTTATTTAGACTTCAGTGCTTTTTATTTAGAATTCAGTGCTTTTTTATTTAGAATTCAGTGTTTTTTTATTTAGAATTCAGTGTTTTTTATTTAGAATTTGGTTTTTTTAATTTAGAATTGAGTGTTTTTTAATTTAGAAGTCAGTGCTTTTTTAAATTTAGAATCCAGTGTGTTACGGCCGCAGCCGTTTTGAAGCCCAGAGGTGTGCTCCGCGCCGTTCCCTGTGCAGCAGCGCAGCACCACGGACAGCTACGCTCTGGGATGTTGTCCTTACTCCAGCACCATGGAGAGCGCCGGAGCGGCAGGCACAAGCAGCTGGGACTTTTTATCTCATCAGCCGGCCCTTCAAAAGCGGCCAGCTGGAGCTCATCAGGGGAGAGAAATGTTTGGAGTTGCAGAGGCAACGTTTGTTCTCTCCCCGTTGGCAGTTAACAGGTTGTTGTTGGCTTTTTGTAAAGAAGCAGCTTTAGAACCTTTTGTGTTTTGGGATAGTGGCATTTAAGCGGTAATTTTGGTTTTGGTGTGTCTGCTAGACCATCTTGTGGTTTAAATTACCAGGTGGGGATTATTCCCCTTTTGAAGTCTCAGTTTCCTGAGCTATTTTTGTTGTTTGGGTAACCTAAGTTAATTCAGCATTTGGTTTTGTCTGTTAGACAAACCTTGGTTAATTTAAGGGTGGGATTTTCCCCCTTTTGCGTTTCATTCCCTTTTTAAATAAAGGAGATTAATTTTAAGAGTGGTTGGTCCTCTGGACATTTTCAGTTATCCGTTTAAACTCAGTTTGGTAAGGGTTTTTGGCCCTTCTTTTGGTACTTTCTTTTTGTAATAAAATCCTTGAAAGGAAACTTTGAGTTTGGTCTTGCTTGGACAAGCCTTTTTCTCCCCAACGAGGGTCACTTTTGTTAGACTGGTCCATCTTATGTTTATTCCCCTCACCTTCCTAGCTGAGCCCATAGAGGGGTGTAACATAAATTGGGGCTCGTCCGGGATTTGAACTGATTTATAGCTGTTTTATTACACGTTTATAGCCTGTTTTAGATCAGTTAAGCCCGTGCCAAACGTTTGGACTAGTTTTAACTCTAGTTTTGCTCTTTGTTGGTTTTGTGAAGACACAAAACCCACGCTGTTTTGTGTTGTGTCATTTTGTTTTGTGCTTAAACATGGCTCAGTTTTGTGTGGAGACATTTATGGAGGCTCCATCCCGTGCGGTGCTGGAGCGTTGCCGCAAGGCTGACCTTCTGCAGATAGCTGTCAACCTTGCTCTTGACATCCCAAACCCTGTGCTGAAAAAAGACTTGAAATTGCTCATTGTGGAGCATTTGGAGGACATGGGGATTTTAAAGACTGAGAATGAGTCTGGTGCAAAGACGGAACCAGAAGGATCTCCTGCAGATCCTGATGAATGTGACGATCCTGAAGTCCCTGCTGCTGCGGAGGATCATGAGGGTGAGACGATGGAGACAGGAAAAGCTCCTCTAACCGTACGAAAGTCTGTTCCGACCTCCCCAGGTTCGCCGACGGAAGGATCTCGAGACGCACGACTGCAGGTGCGGCTGGCACGTCTGGACATGGAAAGAGAGGAGAGAGCCCAGGCTAAAAGACTCCAGATGGAACTGGAGGTTCGGAGGATGGAGATTGAAGCTGACACAGCTGTGAGAATAAGGAAATTGGAACTGGAAGCCCAGCTTTCCAACCCTGGACTTCATATCACACCCACCAAAGCTCCGCAACCCGCCACAACCCCGGCCTTTGACATTAGTAAGTGCATTTCCTTAATGCCTACATTTAGAGAGACCGAGGTTGACAGCTATTTTGTAGCTTTTGAAAGAATTGCGGAGACGTTGCAGTGGCCGCGCGGGGTGTGGTCTCTGCTGCTCCAGTGCAAGCTGAGCGGCAGAGCTTTAGAAGTTCTGTCTGCGCTCCCTGTTACAGATAGTCTGGACTATGACCGAGTGAAAACTGTTATACTACAAGCGTATGAGTTAATCCCAGAAGCTTATCGTCAAAAATTCAGACAAGCTAAGAAAAGTGCTGGACAAACACATGTGGAATTTGCACGTGAAATAAGCATGCTGTTTGATAAATGGTGTTCGTCCACAAAAATTAAAACTTTGAGTGACCTCCGAGAGCTTATCCTTTTGGAGGATTTTAAACGTAAGCTGCCTGAGAGACTGGTAACCTACTTAAACGAACAAAAAGTCAGCACTTTATCAGCTCCGTCCCTTTTAGCGGACGAATTCACACTCACTCACAGAGAGGTTGTGAGGAGAGATGAGAGAAAAAACGTTCAGCCCGTTTTGATGAAGAAATCCATAAAAAGAAGCTCTCAAAATGGAAATCCTGAAACCCGTACCTGTTACTATTGTCACAGAACGGGACACGTTCTTAAGGATTGTTTTATGTTGCAGAAAAAGAACGGGAAGCCCACTGCAGCTCCTAAGGAAGTTGCATTCCTTAAAAAGTCGCCTGTGGTTAACCCCTTATGCTCCGCCGGGGAGCCTGATGCTTGTTTTGCACCCTTTATTCTTTCGGGGGAGATCTCGTTGACTCCTGGTGATGCAGACAAGCAAAACGTTCGCATTTTGAGAGACACAGGTGCGTCTCAAACGTTAATACTGAGTAGCGCACTCCCATTTTCAGCCAGTAGTTCACGCGGGTACGCTGTTTTGTTACAGGGAATTGAAATGAAATCCCTGCCTGCCCAGGTGCACCGCGTTCACCTGGAATGCCAGCTCGTTAGCGGCTGCTTTGATGTTGCCATTTGTGACCACTTACCGGTAAACGGGGTTGATGTGTTGTTGGGGAATGATGTTGCTGGAGGTAAAGTGCTACCTCTTCTAGAAGTATTTCCTCAACCTCAAGCCGAACATGTAAATTGTGCTGCTGATTCACATTTTTACCCAGCTTGTGCTGTCACCCGTTCGCAAACGCAGAATAATGGGGACATCCAGTTAAGTGACTCAGTGCTGATGAGACTCCTCAGTGATGACTCCGAACAGACAGCCCATGATGAACTTGGATTTGTTCCGTCATCAGGCGCAGAAGAGCAGAGAGAAAAGGCTGATGCTGAACCTCAGCAAGGAGAACCTTTTCCACTTACGGCAGAAACCCTTTCTGCTGCACAGAAGAGTGATGTTACTCTGAAACCTTATTTTGAACAGGTGACCACTTCAGATAAAACAGACAAAACTACAACACATTATTTATTAGATAATGATGTGCTGGTGCGTTGTTGGCCTCAGCCCGCGGCTGAGGGCATGGAATGGGGGTTGGTGAAGCAAATAATTGTTCCATCCTCTTACAGAGAACATGTGGTCTCCTTGGCACACGAGAGTGACTGGTCTGGCCATTTGGGTGTCAACAAAACTTATAAACTGTTGTTGCAGCATTTCTTTTGGCCAGGGATGAAGAAAGAGGTGTCTCTCTTCTGTAGGCGTTGTCATGTCTGTCAGATGACAGGAAAGCCGAACCAGCCCATTCCTCCTGCCCCGTTACAGCCCATTCCTGTAGTGAGTACGCCTTTTGACCATGTCATCTTAGACTGTGTGGGACCTTTACCTCCTTCTAGAACAGGAAAGCGATTTTTGTTAACCCTTATGTGTTCAGCTACAAGGTTTCCGGAGGCCATACCGCTGAACTCCATCACCACCAGGTCTATAATCAGAGCTCTAACCCATTTCTTCTCCATCTTTGGGTTACCAAAGGTAATACAGACTGACCAAGGGACAAACTTCAAATCTAAACTGTTCAAACAGGTAACAAAAACCTTAGGAATCACACATGTCATGTCATCCGCGTATCATCCTCAGAGTCAAGGCGCTTTGGAAAGATGGCACCAAACTTTAAAGGCAATGCTGACAAAGTATTGCTTAAGTAAAAGCAAAACGTGGGAAGAAGGATTGCCTTTTGTGTTGTTTGCTGCTCGTGAGGCTGTGCAGGATTCTCTTGGTTTTAGTCCTGCCCAGCTTGTGTTTGGACACACTCCTCGTGGTCCCCTGAAAGCTCTAAAAGAGAGATTTCTTTTTTCTGATCCGCCTGACAGAAAAGTGCGGGAGTATGTCCAACTCTTCCAGAAAAGATTAAAGGAAGCAAACTCTATTGCTAAAACTCACTTGGACAAAGCTAAACTGAAGATGAAGGTTCAGTATGATAAGACAGCAACCAGACGTAACTTTGCAGTTGGAGACAAGGTACTGGTTCTAACTCCTTTGTCCAATTCGGCTCTCAGCACCAAATTTGAGGGACCATTTGAGATCCTGAGTAAGCTCGGGGACACAAATTACGTGCTACACACACCTGCCAGGAGACAGAAAAGCAGGGTTTGTCATGTTAACATGTTGAAGCGCTATGAGGATGGTTCCCCTCTGTCTAAACCTGTAACAACTTGTGTTTTAGTACCAGATGCTGCTACCAAACCTATGGTACCGCAGGAAGCTGGTGAAGTCGGAGAAGACTTCCCCTCTAGTTGTAGTCCTCGGTTAAATAACTCCGAGGCGCTTAAGGAACTGGAAGGACAGATAACACATTTGTCACCTGAAATGGCTGGAGACTTGGTGAAGTTAATTCACTCTAGGAAGAGTCTGTTTGTTGATGTGCCCACTCAGACCACTGTGTTAGCACATCATGTTGAGGAGCCCCTGGAGTTCACCCTGTCTGGTGGAGAGGAAACCAGATGGAACCGCTCGGTTTATAACCGATTACAGGAAGTTAAATGCGGTTACCATCTCAGACTCATATCCTCTACCCCGTATAGATGATTGCGTTGACAGTGTGGGACCTTCCAAGTTTGTGACTAAGTTGGACCTGTTAAAGGGATATTGGCAGGTACCTTTAACAGAAGAAGCTTCTCTTATGTCAGCTTTTGTTACCCCAGATGCCTTTTTACAGTACACTGTGTTACCCTTTGGCATGAAAAATGCACCTGCCACCTTCCAAAGGTTAATTAACACTGTTACTTCTGGCCTCTCACATTGTAGTGCTTACCTCGACGATATTGTTGTTTATACAGACACCTGGGAAGAACACCTCAACACTCTCACTCAGTTATTTGATCGTCTGGTGCAGGCCAACCTGACCCTGAACTTGGCCAAATGTGACTTTGTTAAGGCTACCGTCACTTACTTAGGTAAAGAAGTTGGGCAGGGGAAAGTAAAGGTCCTGCATGAAAAGGTGAAGGCTATGATGTCGTTTCCTCCTCCCTCTACTCGCCAAGAACTGAGACGGTTCCTGGGCATGGTTGGATACTATAGGGGGTTTTGTCGAAACTTTTCTGCCGTTGTTCTTCCTCTCACAGATCAGCTAAGTCCCAAAAGGAAGTTTGAATGGACTTCGGAGTGCCAAGCCTCTTTTGAGGCTGCCAAGCTGCTGCTGTGCTCTGCTCCTGTCCTGGCTGCACCCGATCTGACCAGGCCGTTCAAGCTGGAAGTTGATGCCAGCGCTATAGCCGCTGGAAGTGTGCTGATCCAGGAAGATTCAGCTGGTATTGATCATCCGGTCTGTTATTTTTCTAAGAAGTTCAACCGACACCAACTGCACTATTCCACCATTGAAAAGGAAACGTTGGCTCTACTCCTTTCATTGCAGCATTTCCACGTTTACGTGGGTTCCAGTTGTTCTCCTACAATAGTGTATACAGACCATAACCCTTTGACTTTCCTCAGTAGGATATATAACCAGAACCAGCGGCTCATGCGGTGGGCGCTCATCCTACAGGAATATGCCATCGAGGTTCGACACAAGAAGGGGACTAACAACATCATTGCTGGTGGGTTGTCCAGAAGTTTTGGTAACCTGTAGCGTCCAATAACCACTGCATATCACAGATGCATACAATTTGTTTTAACTCCTCCTTCCAGGGCCCCTTGTAGGCACAAGGGCTTCACCCTCTTTAGGGTGTTGCCGTTTGTTGTTTTCTCTAGGGTTGCGGCAAGAGGCTAGTGTTGTCTGTGTCCTGCAGACATCTCGGGAGCACCCCAGGGTGATGGGGGACGGGCTTGCCAATGGGCCACCCCTCGTCGTCGCTGGTTTGTATGTGTACACCCACACATGTGCTTAATCTGCCCGCCTTAACCCGCATGAAGAGCAAGGGTTGAGTTAGAGAAGCTCCCCCATAGGTAGTTAGCGGGATGCCCTGGTTGTGTGTAAATGGAGGATACTGTTGAGTTTTAAATGTATCTTGCGTTTTAAGAAAAAAGATGGTGGTGCCTTAGGTATGGTTTTAGATTCTTTATCTCACCCCCTCCTTTTTTCTTTTAAGGGTGGGGATGTTACGGCCGCAGCCGTTTTGAAGCCCAGAGGTGTGCTCCGCGCCGTTCCCTGTGCAGCAGCGCAGCACCACGGACAGCTACGCTCTGGGATGTTGTCCTTACCCCAGCACCATGGAGAGCGCCGGAGCGGCAGGCACAAGCAGCTGGGACTTTTTATCTCATCAGCCGGCCCTTCAAAAGCGGCCAGCTGGAGCTCATCAGGGGAGAGAAATGTTTGGAGTTGCAGAGGCAACGTTTGTTCTCTCCCCGTTGGCAGTTAACAGGTTGTTGTTGGCTTTTTGTAAAGAAGCAGCTTTAGAACCTTTTGTGTTTTGGGATAGTGGCATTTAAGCGGTAATTTTGGTTTTGGTGTGTCTGCTAGACCATCTTGTGGTTTAAATTACCAGGTGGGGATTATTCCCCTTTTGAAGTCTCAGTTTCCTGAGCTATTTTTGTTGTTTGGGTAACCTAAGTTAATTCAGCATTTGGTTTTGTCTGTTAGACAAACCTTGGTTAATTTAAGGGTGGGATTTTCCCCCTTTTGCGTTTCATTCCCTTTTTAAATAAAGGAGATTAATTTTAAGAGTGGTTGGTCCTCTGGACATTTTCAGTTATCCGTTTAAACTCAGTTTGGTAAGGGTTTTTGGACCTTCTTTTGGTACTTTCTTTTTGTAATAAAATCCTTGAAAGGAAACTTTGAGTTTGGTCTTGCTTGGACAAGCCTTTTTCTCCCCAACGAGGGTCACTTTTGTTAGACTGGTCCATCTTATGTTTATTCCCCTCACCTTCCTAGCTGAGCCCATAGAGGGGTGTAACACAGTGTATTTTTCTTAGAATTCATTGTTTTTTTTATTTAGAATTTTGTGTTTTTTTTATTTAGAATTCAGTGTTTTTATTTAGAATTCAGTGTTTTTATTTAGAATTCAGTGTTTTTATTTAGAATTCAGTGTTTATTTATTTAGAATTCAGTGTTTATTTATTTAGAATTCAGTGTTTATTTATTTAGAATTCAGTGTTTTTTTAATTTAGAATTCAGTGTAATTATTTAGAATTCAGTGTAATTATTTAGAATTCAGTGTTTTGTATTGAGAACTTGGATATTTTTTTTAGACTTCAGTGTTTTTCTATTTACAATTCAGTGCTTTTTAATTTAGAATTTGGTGTTTTTTGTTCAGAATTCAGTGTTTTTTATTCAGAATTTGGTGTTTTTTTATTTAGAATTAAGTGTTTTTTTATTTAGAATTCAGTGTTTTTTATTTAGAATTCAGTGCTTTTTATTTAGAATTCAGTGTTTTGTATTGAGAATTTGGATTTTTTTTAGAAGTCATTCTTTTTCTATTTAGAATTCAGTGCTTTTCAATTTAGAATTTGGTGTTTTTTATTTAGACTTCAGTGCTTTTTATTTAGAATTCAGTGCCTTTTTATTTAGAATTTAGTGTTTTTCATTTAGAATTTGGTTTTTTTTTATTTAGAATTGAGTGGTTTTTAATTTAGAAGTAAGTGCTTTTTTAAATTTAGAATCCAGTGTATTTTTCTTACAATTCAGTGTTTTTTTTATTTAGAATTTTGAGTTTTTTTATTTAGAATTCAGTGTTTTTATTTAGAATTCAGTGTTGTTTATTTAGAAGTCAGTGCTTTTTATTCAGAAAATTGTGCTTTTTTTAGAATTGTGTTTTTATTAGATGTTGGTGCTTTTTTAGAATTCAGTGTTTATTTAGAATTCAGTGCGTTTTATTTAGAATTCAGTGCTTTTTTATTTAGAATTCAGTGCTTTTTTATTTAGAATTCAGTGTTTATTTATTTAGAATTCAGTGTTTATTTATTTAGAATACAGTGTTTTTCATTTAGAATTCAGTGTTTTTCATTTAGAATTCAGTGTTTTTTTATTTAGAATTCAGTGTAATTATTTAGAATTCAGTGGTTTTTTATTTAGAATACAGTGTTTTTAATTTAGAATTCAGTGTTTTTTATTTAGAAGTCAGTGCTTTTTATTCAGAAAATTGTGCTTTTTTTAGAATTGTTTTTATTAGATGTTGGTGCTTTTTTAGAATTCAGTGTTTTTTATTTAGAATTCAGTGCGTTTTATTTAGACTTCAGTGCTTTTTATTTAGAATTCAGTGCTTTTTTTATTTAGAAATCAGTGTTTTTTATTTAGAATTTAGTGTAATTATTTAGAATTCAGTGGTTTTTTATTCAGATTTTGGTGTTTTGTATTTAGAAGTCAGTGCTTTTTATTCAGAAAATTGTGCTTTTTTTTAGATTTGTGTTTTTTATTAGATGTTGGTGCTTTTTTAGAATCCAGTGTTTTTAATTTAGAATTCAGTGTTTTTTATTTAGAATTCACTCATTTTTATTTAGACTTCAGTGCTTTTTATTTAGAATTCAGTGCTTTTTTATTTAGAATTCAGTGTTTTTTATTTAGAATTTGGTTTTTTTATTTAGAATTTGGTTTTTTTATTTAGAATTGAGTGTTTTTTAATTTAGAAGTCAGTGCTTTTTTAAATTTAGAATCCAGTGTATTTTTCTTAGAATTCATTGTTTTTTTAATTTAGAATTTTGTGTTTTTTTTATTTAGAATTTTGTGTTTTTTTTATTTAGAATTCTGTGTTTTTATTTAGAATTCAGTGTTTTTTATTTAGAAGTCAGTGCTTTTTATTCAGAAAATTGTGCTTTTTTTAGAATTGTGTTTTTATTAGATGTTGGTGCTTTTTTAGAATTCTGTGTTTTTTATTTAGAATTCAGTGCTTTTTATTTAGAATTCAGTGCTTTTTTATTTAGAATTCAGTGTTTTTTTATTTAGAATTCAGTGTTTTTTATTTAGAATTTGGTTTTTTTAATTTAGAATTGAGTGTTTTTTAATTTAGAAGTCAGTGCTTTTTTAAATTTAGAATCCAGTGTGTTACGGCCGCAGCCGTTTTGAAGCCCAGAGGTGTGCTCCGCGCCGTTCCCTGTGCAGCAGCGCAGCACCACGGACAGCTACGCTCTGGGATGTTGTCCTTACTCCAGCACCATGGAGAGCGCCGGAGCGGCAGGCACAAGCAGCTGGGACTTTTTATCTCATCAGCCGGCCCTTCAAAAGCGGCCAGCTGGAGCTCATCAGGGGAGAGAAATGTTTGGAGTTGCAGAGGCAACGTTTGTTCTCTCCCCGTTGGCAGTTAACAGGTTGTTGTTGGCTTTTTGTAAAGAAGCAGCTTTAGAACCTTTTGTGTTTTGGGATAGTGGCATTTAAGCGGTAATTTTGGTTTTGGTGTGTCTGCTAGACCATCTTGTGGTTTAAATTACCAGGTGGGGATTATTCCCCTTTTGAAGTCTCAGTTTCCTGAGCTATTTTTGTTGTTTGGGTAACCTAAGTTAATTCAGCATTTGGTTTTGTCTGTTAGACAAACCTTGGTTAATTTAAGGGTGGGATTTTCCCCCTTTTGCGTTTCATTCCCTTTTTAAATAAAGGAGATTAATTTTAAGAGTGGTTGGTCCTCTGGACATTTTCAGTTATCCGTTTAAACTCAGTTTGGTAAGGGTTTTTGGCCCTTCTTTTGGTACTTTCTTTTTGTAATAAAATCCTTGAAAGGAAACTTTGAGTTTGGTCTTGCTTGGACAAGCCTTTTTCTCCCCAACGAGGGTCACTTTTGTTAGACTGGTCCATCTTATGTTTATTCCCCTCACCTTCCTAGCTGAGCCCATAGAGGGGTGTAACACAGTGTATTTTTCTTAGAATTCATTGTTTTTTTTATTTAGAATTTTGTGTTTTTTTTATTTAGAATTCAGTGTTTTTATTTAGAATTCAGTGTTTTTATTTAGAATTCAGTGTTTTTATTTAGAATTCAGTGTTTATTTATTTAGAATTCAGTGTTTATTTATTTAGAATTCAGTGTTTATTTATTTAGAATTCAGTGTTTTTTTAATTTAGAATTCAGTGTAATTATTTAGAATTCAGTGTAATTATTTAGAATTCAGTGTTTTGTATTGAGAACTTGGATATTTTTTTTAGACTTCAGTGTTTTTCTATTTACAATTCAGTGCTTTTTAATTTAGAATTTGGTGTTTTTTGTTCAGAATTCAGTGTTTTTTATTCAGAATTTGGTGTTTTTTTATTTAGAATTAAGTGTTTTTTTATTTAGAATTCAGTGTTTTTTATTTAGAATTCAGTGCTTTTTATTTAGAATTCAGTGTTTTGTATTGAGAATTTGGATTTTTTTTAGAAGTCATTCTTTTTCTATTTAGAATTCAGTGCTTTTCAATTTAGAATTTGGTGTTTTTTATTTAGACTTCAGTGCTTTTTATTTAGAATTCAGTGCCTTTTTATTTAGAATTTAGTGTTTTTCATTTAGAATTTGGTTTTTTTTTATTTAGAATTGAGTGGTTTTTAATTTAGAAGTAAGTGCTTTTTTAAATTTAGAATCCAGTGTATTTTTCTTAGAATTCAGTGTTTTTTTTATTTAGAATTTTGAGTTTTTTTATTTAGAATTCAGTGTTTTTATTTAGAATTCAGTGTTGTTTATTTAGAAGTCAGTGCTTTTTATTCAGAAAATTGTGCTTTTTTTAGAATTGTGTTTTTATTAGATGTTGGTGCTTTTTTAGAATTCAGTGTTTATTTAGAATTCAGTGCGTTTTATTTAGAATTCAGTGCTTTTTTATTTAGAATTCAGTGCTTTTTTATTTAGAATTCAGTGTTTATTTATTTAGAATTCAGTGTTTATTTATTTAGAATACAGTGTTTTTCATTTAGAATTCAGTGTTTTTCATTTAGAATTCAGTGTTTTTTTATTTAGAATTCAGTGTAATTATTTAGAATTCAGTGGTTTTTTATTTAGAATACAGTGTTTTTAATTTAGAATTCAGTGTTTTTTATTTAGAAGTCAGTGCTTTTTATTCAGAAAATTGTGCTTTTTTTAGAATTGTTTTTATTAGATGTTGGTGCTTTTTTAGAATTCAGTGTTTTTTATTTAGAATTCAGTGCGTTTTATTTAGACTTCAGTGCTTTTTATTTAGAATTCAGTGCTTTTTTTATTTAGAAATCAGTGTTTTTTATTTAGAATTTAGTGTAATTATTTAGAATTCAGTGGTTTTTTATTCAGATTTTGGTGTTTTGTATTTAGAAGTCAGTGCTTTTTATTCAGAAAATTGTGCTTTTTTTTAGATTTGTGTTTTTTATTAGATGTTGGTGCTTTTTTAGAATCCAGTGTTTTTAATTTAGAATTCAGTGTTTTTTATTTAGAATTCACTCATTTTTATTTAGACTTCAGTGCTTTTTATTTAGAATTCAGTGCTTTTTTATTTAGAATTCAGTGTTTTTTATTTAGAATTTGGTTTTTTTATTTAGAATTTGGTTTTTTTATTTAGAATTGAGTGTTTTTTAATTTAGAAGTCAGTGCTTTTTTAAATTTAGAATCCAGTGTATTTTTCTTAGAATTCATTGTTTTTTTAATTTAGAATTTTGTGTTTTTTTTATTTAGAATTTTGTGTTTTTTTTATTTAGAATTCTGTGTTTTTATTTAGAATTCAGTGTTTTTTATTTAGAAGTCAGTGCTTTTTATTCAGAAAATTGTGCTTTTTTTAGAATTGTGTTTTTATTAGATGTTGGTGCTTTTTTAGAATTCTGTGTTTTTTATTTAGAATTCAGTGCTTTTTATTTAGAATTCAGTGCTTTTTTATTTAGAATTCAGTGTTTATTTATTTAGAATACAGTGTTTTTCATTTAGAATTCAGTGTTTTTTTATTTAGAATTCAGTGTAATTATTTAGAATTCAGTGTTTTTTTTATTTAGAATACAGTGTTTTTAATTTAGAATTCAGTGGTTTTTATTTAGAATTCAGTGTTTTGTATTAAGAACTTGGATATTTTTTTTAGACTTCAGTGTTTTTCTATTTACAATTCAGTGCTTTTTAATTTAGAATTTGGTGTTTTTTGTTCAGAATTCAGTGTTTTTTATTCAGAATTTGGTGTTTTTTATTTAGAATTAAGTGTTTTTTTATTTAGAATTCAGTGTTTTTATTTAGAATTCAGTGCTTTTTATTTAGAATTCAGTGTTTTGTATTGAGAATTTGGATTTTTTTAGAAGTCATTCTTTTTCTATTTAGAATTCAGTGCTTTTAATTTAGAATTTGGTGTTTTTTATTTAGACTTCAGTGCTTTTTATTTAGAATTCAGTGCCTTTTTATTTAGAATTCAGTGTTTTTTTATTTAGAATGTAGTGTTTTTTTTATTTAGAATGTAGTGTTTTTTGATTTAGAATTCAGAGTTTTTATTTAGAATTCAGAGTTTTTATTTAGAATTCAGTGTTTTTCATTTAGAATTTGTTTTTTTTTATTTAGAATTGAGTGGTTTTTAATTTAGAAGTAAGTCCTTTTTTAAATTTAGAATCCAGTGTATTTTTCTTAGAATTTTGTTTTTTTTTAATTAAGAATTCAGTGTTTTTATTTAGAATTCAGTGTTTTTCATTTAGAATTTGGTTTTTTTTATTTAGAATTGAGTGGTTTTAAATTTAGAAGTCAGTGCTTTTTTAAATTTAGAATCCAGTGTATTTTTCTTAGAATTCAGTGTTTTTTTATTTAGAATTTTGTGTTTTTTTATTTAGAATTCAGTGTTTTTATTTAGAATTCAGTGTTTTTTATTTAGAAGTCAGTGCTTTTTATTCAGAAAATTGTGCTTTTTTTAGAATTGTGTTTTTATTAGATGTTGGTGCTTTTTTAGAATTCAGTGTTTTTTATTTAGAATTCAGAGCGTTTTATTTAGAATTCAGTGCTTTTTTATTTAGAATTCAGTGTTTATTTATTTAGAATTCAGTGTTTATTTATTTAGAATTCAGTGTTTATTTATTTAGAATACAGTGTTTTTCATTTAGAATTCAGTGTTTTTTATTTAGAATTCAGTGTAATTATTTAGAATTCAGTGGTTTTTTATTTAGAATACAGTGTTTTTAATTTAGAATTCAGTGGTTTTTATTTAGAATTCAGTGTTTTGTATTGAGAACTTGGATATTTTTTTTAGAATTCAGTGTTTTTCTATTTACAATTCAGTTTTTTTTTATTTAGAATTTGGTGTTTTTTATTCAGAATTCAGTGTTTTTTTTGTTCAGAATTTGGTGTTTTTTATTTAGAATTAAGTGTTTTTTTATTTAGAATTCAGTGTTTTTAATTTAGAATTCAGTGTTTTTTATTTAGAATTCAGTGCTTTTTATTTAGAATTCGGTGTTTTGTATTGAGAATTTGGATATTTTTTTAGAAGTCATTCTTTTTCTATTTAGAATTCAGTGCTTTTCAATTTAGAATTTGGTGTTTTAATTTAGATTTCAGTGTTTTTTTATTTAGAATTCAGTGTTTATTTATTTAGAATTCAGTGTAATTATTTAGAATTCAGTGGTTTTTTATTTAGAATACAGTGTTTTTAATTTAGAATTCAGTGTTTTTTATTTAGAAGTCAGTGCTTCTTATTCAGAAAATTGTGCTTTTTTTAGAATTGTTTTTATTAGATGTTGGTGCTTTTTTAGAATTCAGTGTTTTTTATTTAGAATTCAGTGCGTTTTATTTAGACTTCAGTGCGTTTTATTTAGAATTCAGTGCTTTTTTTATTTAGAAATCAGTGTTTTTTATTTAGAATTTAGTGTTTTTTTATTTAGACTTCAGTGTTTTTTTATTTCGAATTCAGTGCTTTTTTATTTAGAATTTGGTGTTTTTATTTAGAATTCAGTGGTTTTTTATTTAGAATTCAGTGCTTTTTAAAATTTAGAATCCAGTGTATTTTTATTAGAATTCTGTGTTTTTTTATTAGAATTTGGTGTTTTAATTTAGAATTGTGTGTTTTATTTAGAATTCAGTTTTTTTTATTCAGAATTTGGTGTTTTGTATTTAGAAGTCAGTGCTTTTTATTCAGAAAATTGTGCTTTTTTTTAGATTTGTGTTTTTTATTAGATGTTGGTGCTTTTTTAGAATCCAGTGTTTTTAATTTAGAATTCAGTGTTTTTTATTTAGAATTCACTCATTTTTATTTAGAATTCAGTGCTTTTTATTTTAAATTCAGTGTTTATTTATTTAGACTTCAGTGCTTTTTATTTAGAATTCAGTGCTTTTTTATTTAGAATTCAGTGTTTTTTTATTTAGAATTCAGTGTTTTTTATTTAGAATTTGGTTTTTTTAATTTAGAATTGAGTGTTTTTTAATTTAGAAGTCAGTGCTTTTTTAAATTTGGAATCCAGTGTATTTTTCTTAGAATTCATTGTTTTTTTTTATTTAGAATTTTGTGTTTTTTTTATTTAGAATTCAGTGTTTTTATTTAGAATTCAGTGTTTTTTATTTAGAAGTCAGTGCTTTTTATTCAGAAAATTGTGCTTTTTTTAGAATTGTGTTTTTATTAGATGTTGGTGCTTTTTTTAGAATTCTGTGTTTTTTATTTAGAATTCAGTGCTTTTTATTTAGAATTCAGTGCTTTTTTATTTAGAATTCAGTGTTTATTTATTTAGAATTCAGTGTAATTATTTAGAATTCAGTGGTTTTTTTATTTAGAATACAGTGTTTTTTATTTAGAATACAGTGTTTTGTATTGAGAACTTGGATATTTTTTTTAGACTTCAGTGTTTTTCTATTTACAATTCAGTGCTTTTTAATTTAGAATTTGGTGTTTTTTGTTCAGAATTCAGTGTTTTTTATTCAGAATTTGGTGTTTTTTATTTAGAATTAAGTGTTTTTTTTATTTAGAATTCAGTGTTTTTTATTTAGAATTCAGTGCTTTTTATTTAGAATTCAGTGTTTTGTATTGAGAATTTGTATTTTTTTTAGAAGTTATTCTTTTTCTATTTAGAATTCAGTGCTTTTCAATTTAGAATTTGGTGTTTTTTATTTAGACTTCAGTGCTTTTTATTTAGAATTCAGTGCCTTTTTATTTAGAATTCAGTGTTTTTCATTTAGAATTTGGTTTTTTTTATTTAGAATTGAGTGGTTTTTAATTTAGAAGTAAGTGCTTTTTTAAATTTAGAATCCAGTGTATTTTTCTTAGCATTCAGTGTTTTTTTATTTAGAATTTTGTTTTTTTAATTTAGAATTCAGTGTTTTTATTTAGAATTCAGTGTTTTTATTTAGAATTCAGTGTTTTTCATTTAGAATTTGGTTTTTTTTTATTTAGAATTGAGTGGTTTTAAATTTAGAAGTCAGTGCTTTTTTAAATTTAGAATCCAGTGTATTTTTCTTAGAATTCAGTGTTTTTTTATTTAGAATTTTGTGTTTTTTATTTAGAATTCAGTGTTTTTTATTTAGAAGTCAGTAGTTTTTATTTAGAATTCAGTGTTTTGTATTGAGAACTTGGATATTTTTTTTAGAATTCAGTGTTTTTCTATTTACAATTCAGTGCTTTTTTAATTTAGAATTTGGTGTTTTTTATTCAGAATTCAGTGTTTTTTTTGTTCAGAATTTGGTGTTTTTTATTTAGAATTCAGTGTAATTATTTAGAATTCAGTGGTTTTTTATTTAGAATACAGTGTTTTTAATTTAGAATTTGGTGTTTTTTATTTAGACTTCAGTGCTTTTTATTTAGAATTCAGTGCCTTTTTATTTAGAATTCAGTGCCTTTTTATTTAGAATTCAGTGCCTTTTTATTTAGAATTCAGTGCCTTTTTATTTAGAATTCAGTGCCTTTTTATTTAGAATGTAGAGTTTTTTTATTTAGAATGTAGTGTTTTTTGATTTAGAATTCAGAGTTTTTATTTAGAATTCAGTGTTTTTCATTTAGAATTTGGTTTTTTTTATTTAGAATTGAGTGGTTTTTAATTTAGAAGTAAGTGCTTTTTTAAATTTAGAATCCAGTGTATTTTTCTTAGAATTTTGTTTTTTTTAATTAAGAATTCAGAGTTTTTATTTAGAATTCAGTGTTTTTCATTTAGAATTTAGTGTATTTTTATTTTGAATTGAGTGGTTTTTAATTTAGAAGTCAGTGCTTTTTTAAATTTAGAATCCAGTGTATTTTTCTTAGAATTCAGTGTTTTTTTTATTTAGAATTTTGTGTTTTTTTATTTAGAATTCAGTGTTTTTATTTAGAATTCAGTGTTTTTTATTTAGAAGTCAGTGCTTTTTATTCAGAAAATTGTGCTTTTTTTAGAATTGTGTTTTTATTAGATGTTGGTGCTTTTTTAGAATTCAGTGTTTTTTATTTAGAATTCAGTGCGTTTTATTTAGAATTCAGTGCTTTTTTATTTAGAATTCAGTGTTTATTTATTTAGAATTCAGTGTTTATTTATTTAGAATACAGTGTTTTTCATTTAGAATTCAGTGTTTTTTATTTAGAATTCAGTGTAATTATTTAGAATTCAGTGGTTTTTTATTTAGAATACAGTGTTTTTAATTTAGAATTCAGTGGTTTTTATTTAGAATTCAGTGTTTTGTATTGAGAACTTGGATATTTTTTTTAGAATTCAGTGTTTTTCTATTTACAATTCAGGGCTTTTTTAATTTAGAATTTGGTGTTTTTTATTTAGAATTCAGTGTTTTTAATTTAGAATTCAGTGTTTTTTATTTAGAATTCAGTGCTTTTTATTTAGAATTCGGTGTTTTGTATTGAGAATTTGGATATTTTTTTAGAAGTCATTCTTTTTCTATTGAGAATTCAGTGCTTTTCAATTTAGAATTTGGTGTTTTAATTTAGATTTCAGTGTTTATTTATTTAGAATTCAGTGTAATTATTTAGAATTCAGTGGTTTTTTATTTAGAATACAGTGTTTTTAATTTAGAATTCAGTGTTTTTTATGTAGAAGTCAGTGCTTTTTATTCAGAAAATTGTGCTTTTTTTAGAATTGTTTTTATTAGATGTTGGTGCTTTTTTAGAATTCAGTGTTTTTTATTTAGAATTCAGTGCGTTTTATTTAGACTTCAGTGCTTTTTATTTAGAATTCAGTGCTTTTTTTATTTAGAAATCAGTGTTTTTTATTTAGAATTTAGTGTTTTTTATTTAGAATTCAGTGCTTTTTTAAATTTAGAATCCAGTGTATTTTTATTAGAATTCTGTGTTTTTTTATTAGAATTTGGTGTTTTAATTTAGAATTTTGTGTTTTATTTAGAATTCAGTTTTTTTTTATTCAGAATTTGGTGTTTTGTATTTTGAAGTCAGTGCTTTTTATTCAGAAAATTGTGCTTTTTTTAGATTTGTGTTTTTTATTAGATGTTGGTGCTTTTTTAGAATCCAGTGTTTTTAATTTAGAATTCAGTGTTTTTTATTTAGAATTCACTCATTTTTATTTAGAATTCAGTGCTTTTTATTTTAAATTCAGTGTTTATTTATTTAGACTTCAGTGCTTTTTATTTAGAATTCAGTGCTTTTTTATTTAGAATTCAGTGTTTTTTTATTTAGAATTCAGTGTTTTTATTTAGAATTGAGTGTTTTTTAATTTAGAATTGAGTGTTTTTTAATTTAGAAGTCAGTGCTTTTTTAAATTTAGAATCCAGTGTATTTTTCTTAGAATTCATTGTTTTTTTTTATTTAGAATTTTGTGTTTTTTTTATTTAGAATTCAGTGTTTTTATTTAGAATTCAGTGTTTTTTATTTAGAAGTCAGTGCTTTTTATTCAGAAAATTGTGCTTTTTTTAGAATTGTGTTTTTATTAGATGTTGGTGCTTTTTTTAGAATTCTGTGTTTTTTATTTAGAATTCAGTGCTTTTTATTTAGAATTCAGTGCTTTTTTATTTAGAATTCAGTGTTTATTTATTTAGAATTCAGTGTAATTATTTAGAATTCAGTGGTTTTTTTATTTAGAATACAGTGTTTTTAATTTAGAATTCAGTGGTTTTTATTTAGAATTCAGTGTTTTGTATTGAGAACTTGGATATTTTTTTTAGACTTCAGTGTTTTTCTATTTACAATTCAGTGCTTTTTAATTTAGAATTTGGTGTTTTTTGTTCAGAATTCAGTGTTTTTTATTCAGAATTTGGTGTTTTTTATTTAGAATTAAGTGTTTTTTTATTTAGAATTCAGTGTTTTTTATTTAGAATTCAGTGCTTTTTATTTAGAATTCAGTGTTTTGTATTGAGAATTTGGATTTTTTTTAGAAGTCATTCTTTTTCTATTTAGAATTCAGTGTATTTTTATTAGAATTCTGTGTTTTTATTTAGAATTGTGTTTTTTATTTAGAATTGTGTTTTTATTCAGAATTTGGTGTTTTTTATTTAGAATTAAGTGTTTTTTTATTTAGAATTCAGTGTTTTTTATTTAGAAGTCAGTGCTTTTTATTCAGAAAATTGTGCTTTTTTTAGAATTGTGTTTTTATAAGATGTTGGTGCTTTTTTAGAATTCAGTGTTTTTTATTTAGAATTCAGTGTTTTTTATTTAGAATTCAGTGCTTTTTTATTTAGAATTCAGTGTTTATTTATTTAGAATTCAGTGTTTATTTATTTAGAATAGTGTTTTTCATTTAGAATTCAGTGGTTTTTTATTTAGAATTCAGTGTAATTATTTAGAATTCAGTGGTTTTTATTTAGAATACAGTGTTTTTAATTTAGAATGTGGTGTTTCTTATTTAGAATTAAGTGTTTTTTTATTTAGAATTCAGTGTTTTTTATTTAGAAGTCTGTGCTTTTTATTAAGAAAATTGTGCTTTTTGTTAGAATTGTGTTTTTTATTAGATGTTGGTGCTTTTTTAGAATTTAGAAACAGTGTAGTTTAGAATTCAGTGTTTTTTATTCAGAATTCAGTGCTGTTTATTTAGAATTCAGTGCTTTTTATTTTGAATTCAGTGTTTCTTTATTTAGAATTCAGTGTTTTTAATTTAGAATTCAGTGTAAATATTTAGAATTCAGTGTTTTTTATTTAGAATTCAGTGTTTTTTTATTTAGAATTCAGTGTAATTATTTAGAATTCAGTGTTTATTATTTAGAATACAGTGTTTTTCATTTAGAATTCAGTGTTTATTTATTTAGAAATCAGGGTATTTATTTAGAAGTCAGTGTGTTTTATTTAGAATACAGTGTTTTTAATTTAGAATTCAGTGGTTTTTATTTAGAATTCAGTGTTTTGTATTGAGAATTTGGATATTTTTTTTAGAAGTCATTCTTTTTCTATTTAGAATTCAGTGCTTTTTAATTTAGAATTCGGTGTTTTTTATTTAGACTTCAGTGTTTTTTATTTCGAAATCAGTGCTTTATTATTTAGAATTTGGTGTTTTAATTTAGAATTCAGTGGATTTTTATTTAGAATTCAGTGCTTTTTTAAATTTAGAATCCAGTGTATTTTTATTAGAATTCATTGTTTTTTAATTAGAATTTGGTGTTTTTATTTAGAATTGTGTGTTTTATTTAGAATTCAGTGTTTTTTATTCAGAATTTGGTGTTTTGTATTTAGAAGTCAGTGCTTTTTATTCAGAAAATTGTGCTTTTTTTAGATTTGTGTTTTTTATTAGATGTTGTTGCTTTTTTAGAATACAGTGATTTTAATTTAGAATTCAGTGTTTTTTTTATTTAGAATTCACTGCTTTTTATTAAGAATTCAGTGTTTTTTATTTAGAATTCAGTGGTTTTTTATTTAGAATACAGTGTTTTTAATTTAGAATTCAGTGGTTTTTATTTAGAATTCAGTGTTTTGTATTGAGAACTTTTTTTTTCTATTTACAATTCAGTGCTTTTTTAATTTAGAATTTGGTGTTTTTTATTTAGAATTCAGTGTTTTTTAAATAGAATTCAGTGTTTTTTATTCAGAATTTGGTGTTTTTTATTTAGAATTAAGTGTTTTTTTATTTAGAATTCAGTGTTTTTAATTTAGAATTCTGTGTTTTTTATTTAGAATTCAGTGCTTTTTATTTAGAATACAGTGTTTTTAATTTAGAATTCAGTGGTTTTTATTTAGAATTCAGTGTTTTGTATTGAGAACTTTTTTTTTCTATTTACAATTCAGTGCTTTTTTAATTTAGAATTTGGTGTTTTTTATTTAGAATTCAGTGTTTTTTAATTAGAATTCAGTGTTTTTTATTCAGAATTTGGTGTTTTTTATTTAGAATTAAGTGTTTTTTTTATTTAGAATTCAGTGTTTTTAATTTAGAATTCTGTGTTTTTTATTTAGAATTCAGTGCTTTTTATTTAGAATTCAGTGTTTTGTATTGAGAACTTGGATATTTTTTTTAGAATTCAGTGTTTTTCTATTTACAATTCAGTGCTTTTTAAATTTAGAATTTGGTGTTTTTATTTAGACTTCAGTGGTTTTTATTTAGAATTCACCGCTTTTTAAAATTTAGAATCCAGTGTATTTTTTTTAGAATTCAGTGTATTTTTATTAGAATTCTGTGTTTTTATTTAGAATTGTGTTTTTTATGTAGAATTAAGTGTTTTTATTCAGAATTTGGTGTTTTTTTTATTTAGAATTAAGTGTTTTTTTATTTAGAATTCAGTGTTTTTTATTTAGAAGTCAGTGCTTTTTATTCAGAAAATTGTGCTTTTTTTAGAATTGTGTTTTTATTAGATGTTGGTGCTTTTTTAGAATTCAGTGTTTTTTATTCAGAATTCAGTGCTTTTTATTTAGAATTCAGTGCTTTTTTTATTTAGAATTCAGTGTTTATTTATTTAGAATTCAGTGTTTATTTATTTAGAATGCAGTGTTTTTTTTTCTTTAGAATTCAGTGTAATTATTTAGAATTCAGTAGTTTTTATTTAGAATACAGTGTTTTTAATTTAGAATTCATTGGTTTTTATTTAGAATTCAGTGTTTATATTTTTAGAATTCAGTGCTTTTTTAATGTAGAATTTGGTGTTTTTTATTTAGAATTCAGTGTTTTTTAATTAGAATTCAGTGTTTTTTATTCAGAATTTGGTGTTTTTTTATTTAGAATTAATTTTTTTATTTAGAATTCAGTGTTTTTTATTCAGAAGTCAGTGCTTTTTATTAAGAAAATTGTGCTTTTTTTAGAATTGTGTTTTTTATTAGATGTTGGTGCTTTTTTAGAATTCAGTGTTTTTTATTTAGAATTCAGTGTAATTATTTAGAATACAGTGTTTTTCATTTAGAATTCAATGTTTTTTTATTTAGAATTCAGGGTATTCATTTAGAATTCAGTGTTTTTTATTTAGAATTCAGTGTTTTGTATTGAGAATTATGATATTTTTTTAGAAGTAATTATTTTTCTATTTAGAATTCAGTGCTTTTTAATTTAGAATTGGTGTTTTTTATTTAGACTTCAGTGTTTTTTATTTCGAAATCAGTGCTTTTTTATTTAGAATTTGGTGTTTTAATTTAGAATTCAGTGGTTTTTTTATTTAGAATTCAGTGCTTTTTTAAATTTAGAATCCAGTGTATTTTTATTAGAATTCAGTGTTTTTAATTTAGAATTCAGTGTAATTATTTAGAATTCATTGTTTTTTATTTAGAATTCAGTGTTTTTTTTATTTAGAATTCAGTGTAATTATTTAGAATTCAGTGTTTATTATTAAGAATACAGTGTTTTTCATTTAGAATTCAGTGTTTTTTATTTAGAATTCACGGTATTTATTTAGAAGTCAGTGTGTTTTATTTAGAATACAGTGTTTTTAATTTAGAATTCAGTGGTTTTTATTTAGAATTCAGTGTTTTGTATTGAGAATTTGGATATTTTTTTTAGAAGTCATTCTTTTTCTATTTAGAATTCAGTGCTTTTTAATTTAGAATTTGGTGTTTTTTATTTAGACTTCAGTGTTTTTTATTTCGAAATCAGTGCTTTTTTATTTAGAATTTGGTGTTTTAATTTAGAATTCAGTGGATTTTTATTTAGAATTCAGTGCTTTTTAAAATTTAGAATCCAGTGTATTTTTATTAGAATTCATTGTTTTTTAATTAGAATTTGGTGTTTTTATTTAGAATTGTGTGTTTTATTTAGAATTCAGTGCTTTTTTTCAGAATTTGGTGTTTTGTATTTAGAAGTCAGTGCTTTTTATTCAGAAAATTGTGCTTTTTTTAGATTTGTGTTTTTTTATTAGATGTTGGTGCTTTTTTAGAATCCAGTGTTGTAAATTTAGAATTCAGTGTTTTTTTTATTTAGAATTCACTGCTTTTTATTTAGAATTCAATGCTTTTTATTTTGAATTCAGTGTTTATTTATTTAGACTTCAGTGCTTTTTATTTAGAATTCAGTGCTTTTTTATTTAGAATTCAGTGTTTTTTTATTTAGAATTCAGTGTTTTTTATTTAGAATTTGTTTTTTTTTAATTTAGAATTGAGTGTTTTTTAATTTAGAAGTCAGTGCTTTTTTAAATTTAGAATCCAGTGTATTTTTCTTAGAATTCATTGTTTTTTTTTATTTAGAATTTTGTGTTTTTTTATTTAGAATTCAGTGTTTTTATTTAGAATTCAGTGTTTTTTATTTAGAAGTCAGTGCTTTTTATTCAGAAAATTGTGCTTTTTTTAGAATTGTGTTTTTATTAGATGTTGGTGCTTTTTTTTAGAATTCTGTGTTTTTTATTTAGAATTCAGTGATTTTTATTTAGAATTCAGTGCTTTTTTATTTAGAATTCAGTGTTTATTTATTTAGAATTCAGTGTTTATTTATTTAGAATACAGTGTTTTTCATTTAGAATTCAGTGTTTTTTTATTTAGAATTCAGTGTAATTATTTAGAATTCAGTGGTTTTTTTTATTTAGAATACAGTGTTTTTAATTTAGAATTCAGTGGTTTTTATTTAGAATTCAGTGTTTTGTATTGAGAACTTGGATATTTTTTTTAGACTTCAGTGTTTTTCTATTTACAATTCAGTGCTTTTTAATTTAGAATTTGGTGTTTTTTATTTAGACTTCAGTGTTTTTTATTTCGAAATCAGTGCTTTTTTATTTAGAATTTGGTGTTTTAATTTAGAATTCAGTGGATTTTTATTTAGAATTCAGTGCTTTTTAAAATTTAGAATCCAGTGTATTTTTATTAGAATTCATTGTTTTTTAATTAGAATTTGGTGTTTTTATTTAGAATTGTGTGTTTTATTTAGAATTCAGTGTTTTTTTTCAGAATTTGGTGTTTTGTATTTAGAAGTCAGTGCTTTTTATTCAGAAAATTGTGCTTTTTTTAGATTTGTGTTTTTTTATTAGATGTTGGTGCTTTTTTAGAATCCAGTGTTGTAAATTTAGAATTCAGTGTTTTTTTTATTTAGAATTCACTGCTTTTTATTTAGAATTCAATGCTTTTTATTTTGAATTCAGTGTTTATTTATTTAGACTTCAGTGCTTTTTATTTAGAATTCAGTGCTTTTTTATTTAGAATTCAGTGTTTTTTTATTTAGAATTCAGTGTTTTTTATTTAGAATTTGTTTTTTTTTAATTTAGAATTGAGTGTTTTTTAATTTAGAAGTCAGTGCTTTTTTAAATTTAGAATCCAGTGTATTTTTCTTAGAATTCATTGTTTTTTTTTATTTAGAATTTTGTGTTTTTTTATTTAGAATTCAGTGTTTTTATTTAGAATTCAGTGTTTTTTATTTAGAAGTCAGTGCTTTTTATTCAGAAAATTGTGCTTTTTTTAGAATTGTGTTTTTATTAGATGTTGGTGCTTTTTTTTAGAATTCTGTGTTTTTTATTTAGAATTCAGTGATTTTTATTTAGAATTCAGTGCTTTTTTATTTAGAATTCAGTGTTTATTTATTTAGAATTCAGTGTTTATTTATTTAGAATACAGTGTTTTTCATTTAGAATTCAGTGTTTTTTTATTTAGAATTCAGTGTAATTATTTAGAATTCAGTGGTTTTTTTTATTTAGAATACAGTGTTTTTAATTTAGAATTCAGTGGTTTTTATTTAGAATTCAGTGTTTTGTATTGAGAACTTGGATATTTTTTTTAGACTTCAGTGTTTTTCTATTTACAATTCAGTGCTTTTTAATTTAGAATTTGGTGTTTTTTATTTAGAATTAAGTGTTTTTTTATTTAGAATTCAGTGTTTTTTATTTAGAATTCAGTGCTTTTTATTTAGAATTCAGTGTTTTGTATTGAGAATTTGGATTTTTTTTAGAAGTCATTCTTTTTCTATTTAGAATTCAGTGCTTTTCAATTTAGAATTTGGTGTTTTTTATTTAGACTTCAGTGCTTTTTATTTAGAATTCAGTGCCTTTTTATTTAGAATTCAGTGTTTTTCATTTAGAATTTGGTTTTTTTTATTTAGAATTGAGTGGTTTTTAATTTAGAAGTAAGTGCTTTTTTAAATTTAGAATCCAGTGTATTTTTCTTAGAATTCAGTGTTTTTTTATTTAGAATTTTGTTTTTTTTTAATTTAGAATTCAGTGTTTTTATTTAGAATTCAGTGTTTTTATTTAGAATTCAGTGTTTTTCATTTAGAATTCAGTGTTTTTCATTTAGAATTTGGTTTTTTTTTATTTAGAATTGAGTGGTTTTAAATTTAGAAGTCAGTGCTTTTTTAAATTTAGAATCCAGTGTATTTTTCTTAGAATTCAGTGTTTTTTTATTTAGAATTTTGTGTTTTTTTATTTAGAATTCAGTGTTTTTTATTTAGAAGTCAGTGCTTTTTATTCAGAAAATTGTGCTTTTTTTAGAATTGTGTTTTTATTAGATGTTGGTGCTTTTTTTTAGAATTCTGTGTTTTTTATTTAGAATTCAGTGCTTTTTATTTAGAATTCAGTGCTTTTTTATTTAGAATTCAGTGTTTATTTATTTAGAATTCAGTGTTTATTTATTTAGAATACAGTGTTTTTCATTTAGAATTCAGTGTTTTTTTATTTAGAATTCAGTGTAATTATTTAGAATTCAGTGGTTTTTTTTATTTAGAATACAGTGTTTTTAATTTAGAATTCAGTGGTTTTTATTTAGAATTCAGTGTTTTGTATTGAGAACTTGGATATTTTTTTTAGACTTCAGTGTTTTTCTATTTACAATTCAGTGCTTTTTAATTTAGAATTTGGTGTTTTTTATTTAGGTTTAAGTGTTTTTTTATTTAGAATTCAGTGTTTTTTATTTAGAATTCAGTGCTTTTTATTTAGAATTCAGTGTTTTGTATTGAGAATTTGGATTTTTTTTAGAAGTCATTCTTTTTCTATTTAGAATTCAGTGCTTTTCAATTTAGAATTTGGTGTTTTTTATTTAGACTTCAGTGCTTTTTATTTAGAATTCAGTGCCTTTTTATTTAGAATTCAGTGTTTTTCATTTAGAATTTGGTTTTTTTTATTTAGAATTGAGTGGTTTTTAATTTAGAAGTAAGTGCTTTTTTAAATTTAGAATCCAGTGTATTTTTCTTAGAATTCAGTGTTTTTTTATTTAGAATTTTGTTTTTTTAATTTAGAATTCAGTGTTTTTATTTAGAAGTCAGTGCTTTTTATTCAGAAAAGTGTGCTTTTTTTAGAATTGTGTTTTTATTAGATGTTGGTGCTTTTTTAGAATTCAGTGCTTTTTTATTTAGAATTCAGTGTTCATTTATTTAGAATTCAGTGCTTTTTTATTTAGAATTCAGTGTTTATTTATTTAGAATTCAGTGTTTATTTATTTAGAATACAGTGTTTTTCATTTAGAATTCAGTGTTTTTTTATTTAGAATTCAGTGTAATTATTTAGAATTCAGTGGTTTTTTATTTAGAATACAGTGTTTTTAATTTAGAATTCAGTTTTTTTTATTTAGAAGTCAGTGCTTTTTATTCAGAAAATTGTGCTTTTTTTAGAATTTTGTTTTTATTAGATGTTGGTGCTTTTTTAGAATTCAGTGTTTTTTATTTAGAATTCAGTGCGTTTTATTTAGAATTCAGTGCTTTTTTATTTAGAATTCAGTGTTTATTATTCAGAATTTGGTGTTTTAATTTAGAATTGTGTGTTTTATTTAGAATTCAGTGTTTTTTATTCAGAATTTGGTGTTTTGTATTTAGAAGTCAGTGCTTTTTATTCAGAAAATTGTGCTTTTTTTTAGATTTGTGTTTTTTATTAGATGTTGGTGCTTTTTTAGAATCCAGTGTTTTTAATTTAGAATTCAGTGTTTTTTATTTAGAATTCACTCATTTTTATTTAGACTTCAGTGCCTTTTATTTAGAATTCAATGCTTTTTTATTTAGAATTCAGTGTTTTTTATTTAGAATTTGGTTTTTTTATTTAGAATTTGTTTTTTTTAATTTAGAATTGAGTGTTTTTTAATTTAGAAGTCAGTGCTTTTTTAAATTTAGAATCCAGTGTATTTTTCTTAGAATTCATTGTTTTTTTATTTAGAATTTTGTGTTTTTTTTTATTTAGAATTTAGTGTTTTTTTTATTTAGAATTCAGTGTTTTTATTTAGAATTCAGTGTTTTTTATTTAGAAGTCAGTGCTTTTTATTCAGAAAATTGTGCTTTTTTTAGAATTGTGTTTTTATTAGATGTTGGTGCTTTTTTAGAATTCTGTGTTTTTTTATTTAGAATTCAGTGCTTTTTATTTAGAATTCAGTGCTTTTTTATTTAGAATTCATTGTTTATTTATTTAGAATTCAGTGTTTATTTATTTAGAATACAGTGTTTTTCATTTAGAATTCAGTGTTTTTTTATTTAGAATTCAGTGTAATTATTTAGAATTCAGTGGTTTTTTTATTTAGAATACAGTGTTTTTAATTTAGAATTCAGTGGTTTTTATTTAGAAATCAGTGTTTTGTATTGAGAACTTGGATATTTTTTTTAGACTTCAGTGTTTTTCTATTTACAATTCAGTGCTTTTTAATTTAGAATTTGGTGTTTTTTGTTCAGAATTCAGTGTTTTTTATTCAGAATTTGGTGTTTTTTATTTAGAATTAAGTGTTTTTTTTATTTAGAATTCAGTGTTTTTTATTTAGAATTCAGTGCTTTTTATTTAGAATTCAGTGTTTTGTATTGAGAATTTGGATTTTTTTTAGAAGTCATTCTTTTTCTATTTAGAATTCAGTGCTTTTAATTTAGAATTTGGTGTTTTTTATTTAGACTTCAGTGCTTTTTATTTAGAATTCAGTGCCTTTTTATTTAGAATTCAGTGTTTTTTTATTTAGAATGTAGTGTTTTTTGATTTAGAATTCAGAGTTTTTATTTAGAATTCAGTGTTTTTCATTTAGAATTTGGTTTTTTTATTTAGAATTGAGTGGTTTTTAATTTAGAAGTAAGTGCTTTTTTAAATTTAGAATCCAGTGTATTTTTCTTAGAATTCAGTGTTTTTTTATTTAGAATTTTGTTTTTTTATTAAGAATTCAGTGTTTTTATTTAGAATTCAGTGTTTTTAATTTAGAATTTGGTTTTTTTTAATTTAGAATTGAGTGGTTTTAAATTTAGAAGTCAGTGCTTTTTTAAATTTAGAATCCAGTGTATTTTTCTTAGAATTCAGTGTTTTTTTTATTTAGAATTTTGTGCTTTTTTATTTAGAATTCAGTGTTTTTATTTAGAATTCAGTGTTTTTTATTTAGAAGTCAGTGCTTTTTATTCAGAAAATTGTGCTTTTTTTAGAATTGTGTTTTTATTAGATGTTGGTGCTTTTTTAGAATTCAGTGTTTTTTTATTTAGAATTCAGTGCGTTTTATTTTGAATTCAGTGCTTTTTTATTTAGAATTCAGTGTTTATTTATTTAGAATTCAGTGTTTATTTATTTAGAATACAGTGTTTTTCATTTAGAATTCAGTGTTTTTTATTTAGAATTCAGTGTAATTATTTAGAATTCAGTGGTTTTTTATTTAGAATACAGTGTTTTTAATTTAGAATTCAGTGGTTTTTATTTAGAATTCAGTGTTTTGTATTGAGAACTTGGATATTTTTTTTAGAATTCAGTGTTTTTCTATTTACAATTCAGTGCTTTTTTAATTTAGAATATGGTGTTTTTTATTCAGAATTCAGTGTTTTTTTGTTCAGAATTTGGTGTTTTTTATTTAGAATTAAGTGTTTTTTTATTTAGAATTCAGTGTTTTTTTATTTAGAATTCAGTGTTTTTAATTTAGAATTCAGTGTTTTTAATTTAGAATTCAGTGTTTTTTATTTAGAATTTGGATATTTTTTTAGAAGTCATTCTTTTTCTATTTAGACTTCAGTGCTTTTCAATTTAGAATTTGGTGTTTTAATTTAGATTTCAGTGTTTTTTTTATTTAGAATTCAGTGCTTTTTTAAAATTTCGAATCCAGTGTATTTTTAGTAGAATTCAGTGTTTTTTATTTAGAATTTGGTGTTTTTATTTAGAATTGTGTGTTTTATTTAGAATTCAGTGTTTTTTATTCAGAATTTTTTGTTTTATATTTAGAAGTCAGTGCTTTTTATGCAGAAAATTGTGCTTTTTTTAGATTTGTGTTTTTTATTAGGTGTTGGTGCTTTTTTAGAATCCAGTGTTTTTAATTTAGAATTCAGTGTTTTTTATTTAGAATTCAGTACTTTTTAATTTAGAATTTGGTGTTATTTATTTAGAATTCTGTGTTTTATTTAGAATTCAGTGTTTTTTATTCAGAATTTGGTGTTTTATATTTAGAAGTCAGTGCTTTTTATGCAGAAAATTGTGCTTTTTTTAGATTTGTGTTTTTTATTAGATGTTGGTGCTTTTTTAGAATCCAGTGTTTTTCATTTAGAATTCAGTGTTTTTTTTATTTAGAATTCAGTGTAATTATTTAGAATTCAGTGGTTTTTTATTTAGAATACAGTGTTTTTAATTTAGAATTCAGTGGTTTTTATTTAGAATTCAGTGTTTTGTATTGAGAACTTGGATATTTTTTTTAGAATTCAGTGTTTTTCTATTTACAATTCAGTGCTTTTTTAATTTAGAATTTGGTGTTTTTTATTCAGAATTCAGTGTTTTTTTTGTTCAGAATTTGGTGTTTTTATTTAGAATTCAGTGTTTTTTATTTAGAATTCAGTGCTTTTTATTTAGAATTCAGTGCTTTTTATTTAGAATTCAGTGCGTTTTATTTAGAATTCAGTGCTTTTTTATTTAGAATTCAGTGTTTATTATTCAGAATTTGGTGTTTTAATTTAGAATTGTGTGTTTTATTTAGAATTCAGTGTTTTTTATTCAGAATTTGGTGTTTTGTATTTAGAAGTCAGTGCTTTTTATTCAGAAAATTGTGCTTTTTTTTAGATTTGTGTTTTTTATTAGATGTTGGTGCTTTTTTAGAATCCAGTGTTTTTAATTTAGAATTCAGTGTTTTTTATTTAGAATTCACTCATTTTTATTTAGACTTCAGTGCTTTTTATTTAGAATTCAATGCTTTTTTATTTAGAATTCAGTGTTTTTTATTTAGAATTTGGTTTTTTTTATTTAGAATTTGGTTTTTTAATTTAGAATTGAGTGTTTTTTAATTTAGAAGTCAGTGCTTTTTTAAATTTAGAATCCAGTGTATTTTTCTTAGAATTCATTGTTTTTTTATTTAGAATTTTGTGTTTTTTTTTATTTAGAATTTTGTGTTTTTTTTTATTTAGAATTCAGTGTTTTTATTTAGAATTCAGTGTTTTTTATTTAGAAGTCAGTGCTTTTTATTCAGAAAATTGTGCTTTTTTTAGAATTGTGTTTTTATTAGATGTTGGTGCTTTAGAATTCTGTGTTTTTTTATTTAGAATTCAGTGCTTTTTATTTAGAATTCAGTGCTTTTTTATTTAGAATTCATTGTTTATTTATTTAGAATTCAGTGTTTATTTATTTAGAATACAGTGTTTTTCATTTAGAATTCAGTGTTTTTTTATTTAGAATTCAGTGTAATTATTTAGAATTCAGTGGTTTTTTTATTTAGAATACAGTGTTTTTAATTTAGAATTCAGTGGTTTTTATTTAGAAATCAGTGTTTTGTATTGAGAACTTGGATATTTTTTTTAGACTTCAGTGTTTTTCTATTTACAATTCAGTGCTTTTTAATTTAGAATTTGGTGTTTTTTGTTCAGAATTCAGTGTTTTTTATTCAGAATTTGGTGTTTTTTATTTAGAATTAAGTGTTTTTTTATTTAGAATTCAGTGTTTTTTATTTAGAATTCAGTGCTTTTTATTTAGAATTCAGTGTTTTGTATTGAGAATTTGGATTTTTTTTAGAAGTCATTCTTTTTCTATTTAGAATTCAGTGCTTTTAATTTAGAATTTAGTGTTTTTTATTTAGACTTCAGTGCTTTTTATTTAGAATTCAGTGCCTTTTTATTTAGAATTCAGTGTTTTTTTATTTAGAATGTAGTGTTTTTTGATTTAGAATTCAGAGTTTTTATTTAGAATTCAGTGTTTTTCATTTAGAATTTGGTTTTTTTATTTAGAATTGAGTGGTTTTTAATTTAGAAGTAAGTGCTTTTTTAAATTTAGAATCCAGTGTATTTTTCTTAGAATTCAGTGTTTTTTTTATTTAGAATTTTGTGCTTTTTTATTTAGAATTCAGTGTTTTTATTTAGAATTCAGTGTTTTTTATTTAGAAGTCAGTGCTTTTTATTCAGAAAATTGTGCTTTTTTTAGAATTGTGTTTTTATTAGATGTTGGTGCTTTTTTAGAATTCAGTGTTTTTTTATTTAGAATTCAGTGCGTTTTATTTAGAATTCAGTGCTTTTTTATTTAGAATTCAGTGTTTATTTATTTAGAATTCAGTGTTTATTTATTTAGAATACAGTGTTTTTCATTTAGAATTCAGTGTTTTTTATTTAGAATTCAGTGTAATTATTTAGAATTCAGTGGTTTTTTATTTAGAATACAGTGTTTTTAATTTAGAATTCAGTGGTTTTTATTTAGAATTCAGTGTTTTGTATTGAGAACTTGGATATTTTTTTTAGAATTCAGTGTTTTTCTATTTACAATTCAGTGCTTTTTTAATTTAGAATTTGGTGTTTTTTATTCAGAATTCAGTGTTTTTTTGTTCAGAATTTGGTGTTTTTTATTTAGAATTAAGTGTTTTTTTATTTAGAATTCAGTGTTTTTTTATTTAGAATTCAGTGTTTTTAATTTAGAATTCAGTGTTTTTAATTTAGAATTCAGTGTTTTTTATTTAGAATTTGGATATTTTTTTAGAAGTCATTCTTTTTCTATTTAGACTTCAGTGCTTTTCAATTTAGAATTTGGTGTTTTAATTTAGATTTCAGTGTTTTTTTTATTTAGAATTCAGTGCTTTTTTAAAATTTCGAATCCAGTGTATTTTTAGTAGAATTCAGTGTTTTTTATTTAGAATTTGGTGTTTTTATTTAGAATTGTGTGTTTTATTTAGAATTCAGTGTTTTTTATTCAGAATTTTTTGTTTTATATTTAGAAGTCAGTGCTTTTTATGCAGAAAATTGTGCTTTTTTTAGATTTGTGTTTTTTATTAGGTGTTGGTGCTTTTTTAGAATCCAGTGTTTTTAATTTAGAATTCAGTGTTTTTTATTTAGAATTCAGTACTTTTTAATTTAGAATTTGGTGTTATTTATTTAGAATTCTGTGTTTTATTTAGAATTCAGTGTTTTTTATTCAGAATTTGGTGTTTTATATTTAGAAGTCAGTGCTTTTTATGCAGAAAATTGTGCTTTTTTTAGATTTGTGTTTTTTATTAGATGTTGGTGCTTTTTTAGAATCCAGTGTTTTTCATTTAGAATTCAGTGTTTTTTTTATTTAGAATTCAGTGTAATTATTTAGAATTCAGTGGTTTTTTATTTAGAATACAGTGTTTTTAATTTAGAATTCAGTGGTTTTTATTTAGAATTCAGTGTTTTGTATTGAGAACTTGGATATTTTTTTTAGAATTCAGGTTTTTTTCTATTTACAATTCAGTGCTTTTTTAATTTAGAATTTGGTGTTTTTTATTTAGAATTTGGTGTTTTTTATTCAGAATTCAGTGTTTTTTTTTGTTCAGAATTTGGTGTTTTTATTTAGAATTCAGTGTTTTTTATTTAGAATTCAGTGCTTTTTATTTAGAATTCAGTGTTTTTCATTTAGAATTTGGTTTTTTTTTATTTAGAATTGAGTGGTTTTTAATTTAGAAGTAAGTGCTTTTTTAAATTTAGAATCCAGTGTATTTTTCTTAGCATTCAGTGTTTTTTTATTTAGAATTTTGTTTTTTTTAATTTAGAATTCAGTGTTTTTATTTAGAATTCAGTGTTTTTCATTTAGAATTTGGTTTTTTTTATTTAGAATTGAGTGGTTTTAAATTTAGAAGTCAGTGCTTTTTTAAATTTAGAATCCAGTGTATTTTTCTTAGAATTCAGTGTTTTTTTATTTAGAATTTTGTGTTTTTTTTTATTTAGAATTCAGTGTTTTTTATTTAGAAGTCAGTAGTTTTTATTTAGAATTCAGTGTTTTGTATTGAGAACTTGGATATTTTTTTTAGAATTCAGTGTTTTTCTATTTACAATTCAGTGCTTTTTTAATTTAGAATTTGGTGTTTTTTATTCAGAATTCAGTGTTTTTTTTGTTCAGAATTTGGTGTTTTTTATTTAGAATTAAGTGTTTTTTTTTATTTAGAATTCAGTGTTTTTAATTTAGAATTCAGTGTTTTTTATTTAGAATTCAGTGCTTTTTATTTAGAATTTGGTGTTTTGTATTGAGAATTTGGATATTTTTTTAGAAGTCATTCTTTTTCTATTTAGAATTCAGTGCTTTTCAATTTAGAATTTGGTGTTTTTATTTAGATTTCAGTGTTTTTTTATTTAGAATTCAGTGCTTTTTTAAAATTTCGAATCCAGTGTATTTTTAGTAGAATTCAGTGTTTTTTATTTAGAATTTGGTGTTTTTATTTAGAATTGTGTGTTTTATTTAGAATTCAGTGTTTTTTATTCAGAATTTTTTGTTTTATATTTAGAAGTCAGTGCTTTTTATGCAGAAAATTGTGCTTTTTTTAGATTTGTGTTTTTTATTAGGTGTTCGTGCTTTTTTTAGAATCCAGTGTTTTTATTTAGAATTCAGTGTTTTTTTATTTAGAATTCAGTGTAATTATTTAGAATTCAGTGGTTTTTTATTTAGAATTCAGTACTTTTTAATTTAGAATTTGGTGTTTTTTATTTAGAATTGTGTGTTTTATTTAGAATTCAGTGTTTTTTATTCAGAATTTGGTGTTTTATATTTAGAAGTCAGTGCTTTTTATGCAGAAAATTGTGCTTTTTTAGATTTGTGTTTTTTATTAGATGTTGGTGCTTTTTTAGAATTCTGTGTTTTTTTATTTAGAATTCAGTGCTTTTTATTTAGAATTCAGTGCTTTTTTATTTAGAATTCATTGTTTATTTATTTAGAATTCAGTGTTTATTTATTTAGAATAGAGTGTTTTTCATTTAGAATTCAGTGTTTTTTATTTAGAATTCAGTGTAATTATTTAGAATTCAGTGGTTTTTTATTTAGAATACAGTGTTTTTAATTTAGAATTCAGTGGTTTTTATTTAGAATTCAGTGTTTTGTATTGAGAACTTGGATATTTTTTTTAGAATTCAGTGTTTTTCTATTTACAATTCAGTGCTTTTTTAATTTAGAATTTGGTGTTTTTTATTCAGAATTCAGTGTTTTTTTGTTCAGAATTTGGTGTTTTTTATTTAGAATTAAGTGTTTTTTTATTTAGAATTCAGTGTTTTTTTATTTAGAATTCAGTGTTTTTAATTTAGAATTCAGTGTTTTTTTTATTTAGAATTCAGTGCTTTTTTAAAATTTCGAATCCAGTGTATTTTTAGTAGAATTCAGTGTTTTTTATTTAGAATTTGGTGTTTTTATTTAGAATTGTGTGTTTTATTTAGAATTCAGTGTTTTTTATTCAGAATTTTTTGTTTTTTATTTAGAAGTCAGTGCTTTTTATGCAGAAAATTGTGCTTTTTTTAGATTTGTGTTTTTTATTAGGTGTTGGTGCTTTTTTAGAATCCAGTGTTTTTAATTTAGAATTCAGTGTTTTTTATTTAGAATTCAGTACTTTTTAATTTAGAATTTGGTGTTATTTATTTAGAATTCTGTGTTTTATTTAGAATTCAGTGTTTTTTATTCAGAATTTGGTGTTTTATATTTAGAAGTCAGTGCTTTTTATGCAGAAAATTGTGCTTTTTTTAGATTTGTGTTTTTTATTAGATGTTGGTGCTTTTTTAGAATCCAGTGTTTTTCATTTAGAATTCAGTGTTTTTTTTATTTAGAATTCAGTGTAATTATTTAGAATTCAGTGGTTTTTTATTTAGAATACAGTGTTTTTAATTTAGAATTCAGTGGTTTTTATTTAGAATTCAGTGTTTTGTATTGAGAACTTGGATATTTTTTTTAGAATTCAGTGTTTTTCTATTTACAATTCAGTGCTTGTTTAATTTAGAATTTGGTGTTTTTTATTCAGAATTCAGTGTTTTTTTTGTTCAGAATTTGGTGTTTTTATTTAGAATTCAGTGTTTTTTATTTAGAATTCAGTGCTTTTTATTTAGAATTCAGTGTTTTTCATTTAGAATTTGGTTTTTTTTATTTAGAATTGAGTGGTTTTTAATTTAGAAGTAAGTGCTTTTTTAAATTTAGAATCCAGTGTATTTTTCTTAGCATTCAGTGTTTTTTTATTTAGAATTTTGTTTTTTTTAATTTAGAATTCAGTGTTTTTATTTAGAATTCAGTGTTTTTATTTAGAATTCAGTGTTTTTCATTAAGAATTTGTTTTTTTTTATTTAGAATTGAGTGGTTTTAAATTTAGAAGTCAGTGCTTTTTTAAATTTAGAATCCAGTGTATTTTTCTTAGAATTCAGTGTTTTTTTATTTAGAATTTTGTGTTTTTTTATTTAGAATTCAGTGTTTTTTATTTAGAAGTCAGTAGTTTTTATTTAGAATTCAGTGTTTTGTATTGAGAACTTGGATATTTTTTTTAGAATTCAGTGTTTTTCTATTTACAATTCAGTGCTTTTTTAATTTAGAATTTGGTGTTTTTTATTCAGAATTCAGTGTTTTTTTTGTTCAGAATTTGGTGTTTTTTATTTAGAATTAAGTGTTTTTTTTATTTAGAATTCAGTGTTTTTAATTTAGAATTCAGTGTTTTGTATTTAGAATTCAGTGCTTTTTATTTAGAATTCGGTGTTTTGTATTGAGAATTTGGATATTTTTTTAGAAGTCATTCTTTTTCTATTTAGAATTCAGTGCTTTTCAATTTAGAATTTGGTGTTTTTATTTAGATTTCAGTGTTTTTTTATTTAGAATTCAGTGCTTTTTTAAAATTTCGAATCCAGTGTATTTTTAGTAGAATTCAGTGTTTTTTATTTAGAATTTGGTGTTTTTATTTAGAATTGTGTGTTTTATTTAGAATTCAGTGTTTTTTATTCAGAATTTTTTGTTTTATATTTAGAAGTCAGTGCTTTTTATGCAGAAAATTGTGCTTTTTTTAGATTTGTGTTTTTTATTAGGTGTTGGTGCTTTTTTTAGAATCCAGTGTTTTTATTTAGAATTCAGTGTTTTTTTATTTAGAATTCAGTGTAATTATTTAGAATTCAGTGGTTTTTTATTTAGAATTCAGTACTTTTTAATTTAGAATTTGGTGTTTTTTATTTAGAATTGTGTGTTTTATTTAGAATTCAGTGTTTTTTATTCAGAATTTGGTGTTTTATATTTAGAAGTCAGTGCTTTTTATGCAGAAAATTGTGCTTTTTTTAGATTTGTGTTTTTTATTAGATGTTGGTGCTTTTTTAGAATTCTGTGTTTTTTTATTTAGAATTCAGTGCTTTTTATTTAGAATTCAGTGCTTTTTTATTTAGAATTCATTGTTTATTTATTTAGAATTCAGTGTTTATTTATTTAGAATACAGTGTTTTTCATTTAGAATTCAGTGTTTTTTTATTTAGAATTCAGTGTAATTATTTAGAATTCAGTGGTTTTTTTTATTTAGAATACAGTGTTTTTAATTTAGAATTCAGTGGTTTTTATTTAGAATTCAGTGTTTTGTATTGAGAACTTGGATATTTTTTTTTAGACTTCAGTGTTTTTCTATTTACAATTCAGTGCTTTTTAATTTAGAATTTGGTGTTTTTTGTTCAGAATTCAGTGTTTTTTATTCAGAATTTGGTGTTTTTTATTTAGAATTAAGTGTTTTTTTATTTAGAATTCAGTGTTTTTTATTTAGAATTCAGTGTTTTTTATTTAGAATTCAGTGCTTTTTATTTAGAATTCAGTGTTTTGTATTGAGAATTTGGATTTTTTTTAGAAGTCATTCTTTTTCTATTTAGAATTCAGTGCTTTTAATTTAGAATTTGGTGTTTTTTATTTAAACTTCAGTGCTTTTTATTTAGAATTCAGTGCCTTTTTATTTAGAATTCAGTGTTTTTTTATTTAGAATGTAGTGTTTTTTGATTTAGAATTCAGAGTTTTTATTTAGAATTCAGTGTTTTTCATTTAGAATTTGTTTTTTTTTATTTAGAATTGAGTGGTTTTTAATTTAGAAGTAAGTGCTTTTTTAAATTTAGAATCCAGTGTATTTTTCTTAGAATTCAGTGTTTTTTTATTTAGAATTTTGTTTTTTTTAATTAAGAATTCAGTGTTTTTATTTAGAATTCAGTGTTTTTCATTTAGAATTTGGTTTTTTTTATTTAGAATTGAGTGGTTTTAAATTTAGAAGTCAGTGCTTTTTTTAAATTTAGAATCCAGTGTATTTTTCTTAGAATTCAGTGTTTTTTTTATTTATAATTTTGTGCTTTTTTATTTAGAATTCAGTGTTTTTATTTAGAATTCAGTGTTTTTTATTTAGAAGTCAGTGCTTTTTATTCAGAAAATTGTGCTTTTTTTAGAATTGTGTTTTTATTAGATGTTGGTGCTTTTTTAGAATTCAGTGATTTTTATTTAGAATTCAGTGCGTTTTATTTAGAATTCAGTGCTTTTTTTATTTAGAATTCAGTGTTTTTTTATTTAGAATTCAGTGTTTATTTATTTAGAATACAGTGTTTATTTATTTAGAATACAGTGTTTTTCATTTAGAATTCAGTGTTTTTTATTTAGAATTCAGTGTAATTATTTAGAATTCAGTGGTTTTTTATTTAGAATACAGTGTTTTTAATTTAGAATTCAGTGGTTTTTATTTAGAATTCAGTGTTTTGTATTGAGAACTTGGATATTTTTTTTAGAATTCAGTGTTTTTCTATTTACAATTCAGTGCTTTTTTAATTTAGAATTTGGTGTTTTTTATTCAGAATTCAGTGTTTTTTTTGTTCAGAATTTGGTGTTTTTTATTTAGAATTAAGTGTTTTTTTTATTTAGAATTCAGTGTTTTTAATTTAGAATTCAGTGTTTTTTATTTAGAATTCAGTGCTTTTTATTTAGAATTCGGTGTTTTGTATTGAGAATTTGGATATTTTTTTAGAAGTCATTCTTTTTCTATTTAGACTTCAGTGCTTTTCAATTTAGAATTTGGTGTTTTAATTTAGATTTCAGTGTTTTTTTTATTTAGAATTCAGTGCTTTTTTAAAATTTCGAATCCAGTGTATTTTTAGTAGAATTCAGTGTTTTTTATTTAGAATTTGGTGTTATTTATTTAGAATTGTGTGTTTTATTTAGAATTCAGTGTTTTTTATTCAGAATTTGGTGTTTTATATTTAGAAGTCAGTGCTTTTTATGCAGAAAATTGTGCTTTTTTTAGATTTGTGTTTTTTATTAGATGTTGGTGCTTTTTTAGAATTCTGTGTTTTTTTATTTAGAATTCAGTGCTTTTTATTTAGAATTCAGTGCTTTTTTATTTAGAATTCATTGTTTATTTATTTAGAATTCAGTGTTTATTTATTTAGAATACAGTGTTTTTCATTTAGAATTCAGTGTTTTTTTATTTAGAATTCAGTGTAATTATTTAGAATTCAGTGGTTTTTTTTATTTAGAATACAGTGTTTTTAATTTAGAATTCAGTGGTTTTTATTTAGAATTCAGTGTTTTGTATTGAGAACTTGGATATTTTTTTTTAGACTTCAGTGTTTTTCTATTTACAATTCAGTGCTTTTTAATTTAGAATTTGGTGTTTTTTGTTCAGAATTCAGTGTTTTTTATTCAGAATTTGGTGTTTTTTATTTAGAATTAAGTGTTTTTTTATTTAGAATTCAGTGTTTTTTATTTAGAATTCAGTGTTTTTTATTTAGAATTCAGTGTTTTTTATTTAGAATTCAGTGCTTTTTATTTAGAATTCAGTGTTTTGTATTGAGAATTTGGATTTTTTTAGAAGTCATTCTTTTTCTATTTAGAATTCAGTGCTTTTAATTTAGAATTTGGTGTTTTTTATTTAAACTTCAGTGCTTTTTATTTAGAATTCAGTGTTTTTTTATTTAGAATGTAGTGTTTTTTGATTTAGAATTCAGAGTTTTTATTTAGAATTCAGTGTTTTTCATTTAGAATTTGTTTTTTTTTTTATTTAGAATTGAGTGGTTTTAAATTTAGAAGTCAGTGCTTTTTTTAAATTTAGAATCCAGTGTATTTTTCTTAGAATTCAGTGTTTTTTTTATTTATAATTTTGTGCTTTTTTATTTAGAATTCAGTGTTTTTATTTAGAATTCAGTGTTTTTTATTTAGAAGTCAGTGCTTTTTATTCAGAAAATTGTGCTTTTTTTAGAATTGTGTTTTTATTAGATGTTGGTGCTTTTTTAGAATTCAGTGATTTTTATTTAGAATTCAGTGCGTTTTATTTAGAATTCAGTGCTTTTTTTATTTAGAATTCAGTGTTTTTTTATTTAGAATTCAGTGTTTATTTATTTAGAATACAGTGTTTATTTATTTAGAATACAGTGTTTTTCATTTAGAATTCAGTGTTTTTTATTTAGAATTCAGTGTAATTATTTAGAATTCAGTGGTTTTTTATTTAGAATACAGTGTTTTTAATTTAGAATTCAGTGGTTTTTATTTAGAATTCAGTGTTTTGTATTGAGAACTTGGATATTTTTTTAGAATTCAGTGTTTTTCTATTTACAATTCAGTGCTTTTTTAATTTAGAATTTGGTGTTTTTTATTCAGAATTCAGTGTTTTTTTTTGTTCAGAATTTGGTGTTTTTTATTTAGAATTAAGTGTTTTTTTTATTTAGAATTCAGTGTTTTTAATTTAGAATTCAGTGTTTTTTATTTAGAATTCAGTGCTTTTTATTTAGAATTCGGTGTTTTGTATTGAGAATTTGGATATTTTTTTAGAAGTCATTCTTTTTCTATTTAGACTTCAGTGCTTTTCAATTTAGAATTTGGTGTTTTAATTTAGATTTCAGTGTTTTTTTTATTTAGAATTCAGTGCTTTTTTAAAATTTCGAATCCAGTGTATTTTTAGTAGAATTCAGTGTTTTTTATTTAGAATTTGGTGTTATTTATTTAGAATTGTGTGTTTTATTTAGAATTCAGTGTTTTTTATTCAGAATTTGGTGTTTTATATTTAGAAGTCAGTGCTTTTTATGCAGAAAATTGTGCTTTTTTTAGATTTGTGTTTTTTATTAGATGTTGGTGCTTTTTTAGAATCCAGTGTTTTTCATTTAGAATTCAGTGTTTTTTATTTAGAATTCAGTGTAATTATTTAGAATTCAGTGGTTTTTTATTTAGAATACAGTGTTTTTAATTTAGAATTCAGTGGTTTTTATTTAGAATTCAGTGTTTTGTATTGAGAACTTGGATATTTTTTTTAGAATTCAGTGTTTTTCTATTTACAATTCAGTGCTTTTTTAATTTAGAATTTGGTGTTTTTTATTCAGAATTCACTGTTTTTTTTGTTCAGAATTTGGTGTTTTTATTTAGAATTCAGTGTTTTTTATTTAGAATTCAGTGCTTTTTATTTAGAATTCGGTGTTTTGTATTGAGAATTTGGATATTTTTTTAGAAGTCATTCTTTTTCTATTTAGAATTCAGTGCTTTTCAATTTAGAATTCGGTGTTTTAATTTAGATTTCAGTGTTTTTTTTATTTAGAATTCAGTGCTTTTTTAAAATTTTGAATCCAGTGTATTTTTAGTAGAATTCAGTGTTTTTTATTTAGAATTTCGTGTTTTTATTTAGAATTGTGTTTTTTATTTAGAATTCAGTGTTTTTTATTCAGAATTTTTTGTTTTATATTTAGAAGTCAGTGCTTTTTATGCAGAAAATTGTGCTTTTTTTAGATTTGTGTTTTTTATTAGGTGTTGGTGCTTTTTTTAGAATCCAGTGTTTTTATTTAGAATTCAGTGGTTTTTTATTTAGAATTCAGTACTTTTTAATTTAGAATTTGGTGTTTTTTATTTAGAATTGTGTGTTTTATTTAGAATTCAGTGTTTTTTATTCAGAATTTGGTGTTTTATATTTAGAAGTCAGTGCTTTTTATGCAGAAAATTGTGCTTTTTTAGATATGTGTTTTTTATTAGATGTTGGTGCTTTTTTAGAATCCAGTGTTTTTCATTTAGAATTCAGTGTTTTTTTATTTAGAATTCAGTGTAATTATTTAGAATTCAGTGGTTTTTTATTTAGAATACAGTGTTTTTAATTTAGAATTCAGTGGTTTTTATTTAGAATTCAGTGTTTTGTATTGAGAACTTGGATATTTTTTTTAGAATTCAGTGTTTTTCTATTTACAATTCAGTGCTTTTTTAATTTAGAATTTGGTGTTTTTTATTCAGAATTCAGTGTTTTTTTTGTTCAGAATTTGGTGTTTTTATTTAGAATTCAGTGTTTTTTATTTAGAATTCAGTGCTTTTTATTTAGAATTCGGTGTTTTGTATTGAGAATTTGGATATTTTTTTAGAAGTCATTCTTTTTCTATTTAGAATTCAGTGCTTTTCAATTTAGAATTTGGTGTTTTAATTTAGATTTCAGTGTTTTTTTTATTTAGAATTCAGTGCCTTTTTAAAATTTTGAATCCAGTGTATTTTTAGTAGAATTCAGTGTTTTTTATTTAGAATTTGGTGTTTTTATTTAGAATTGTGTGTTTTATTTAGAATTCAGTGTTTTTTATTCAGATTTTTTTGTTTTATATTTAGAAGTCAGTGCTTTTTATGCAGAAAATTGTGCTTTTTTTAGATTTGTGTTTTTTATTAGGTGTTGGTGCTTTTTTTAGAATCCAGTGTTTTTATTTAGAATTCAGTGGTTTTTTATTTAGAATTCAGTACTTTTTAATTTAGAATTTGGTGTTTTTTATTTAGAATTGTGTGTTTTATTTAGAATTCAGTGTTTTTTATTCAGAATTTGGTGTTTTATATTTAGAAGTCAGTGCTTTTTATGCAGAAAATTGTGCTTTTTTTAGATTTGTGTTTTTTATTAGATGTTGGTGCTTTTTTAGAATCCAGTGTTTTTAATTTAGAATTCAGTGTTTTTTATTTAGAATTCAGTACTTTTTAATTTAGAATTTGGTGTTTTTTATTTAGACTTCAGTGGTTTTTATTTAGAATTCAGTGCCTTTTTATTTAGAATTCAGTGTTTTTTTATTTAGAATGTAGTGTTTTTTTGATTTAGAATTCAGTGTTTTTCATTTAGAATTTGTTTTTTTTTTTATTTAGAAATGAGTGGTTTTTAATTTAGAAGTAAGTGCTTTTTTAAATTTAGAATCCAGTGTATTTTTCTTAGAATTCAGAGTTTTTTTATTTAGAATTTTGTTTTTTTTTTTTTAATTTAGAATTCAGTGTTTTTATTTAGAATTCAGTGTTTTTCATTTAGAATTTGTTTTTTTTTTATTTAGAATTGAGTGGTTTTAAATTTAGAAGTCAGTGCTTTTTTAAATTTAGAATCCAGTGTATTTTTCTTAGAATTCAGTGTTTTTTTATTTAGAATTTTGTGTTGTTTTTTTATTTAGAATTCAGTGTTTTTATTTAGAATTCAGTGTTTTTTATTTAGAAGTCAATGCTTTTTATTCGGAAAATTGTGCTTTTTTTAGAATTGTGTTTTTATTAGATGTTGGTGCTTTTTTAGAATTCAGTTGGTTTTATTTAGAATTCAGTGCTTTTTTATTTAGAATTCAGTGTTTATTTATTTAGAATTCAGCGTTTATTTATTTAGAATACACTGTTTTTCATTTAGAATTCAGTGTTTTTTTATTTAGAATTCAGTGTAATTATTTAGAATTCAGTGGTTTTTTATTTAGAATACAGTGTTTTTAATTTAGAATTCAGTGGTTTTTATTTAGAATTCAGTGTTTTGTATTGAGAACTTGGATATTTTTTTTTAGAATTCAGTGTTTTTCTATTTACAATTCAGTGCTTTTTTAATTTAGAATTTGGTGTTTTTTATTCAGAATTCAGTGTTTTTTTTTGTTCAGAATTTGGTGTTTTTTATTTAGAATTAAGTGTTTTTTATTTAGAATTCAGTGTTTTTAATTTAGAAATAAGTGTATTTTATTTAGAATTCAGTGCTTTTTATTTAGAATTCGGTGTTTTGTATTGAGAATTTGGATATTTTTTTTAGAAGTCATTCTTTTTCTATTTAGAATTCAGTGCTTTTCAATTTAGAATTTGGTGTTTTTTATTTAGACTTCAGTGTTTTTTATTTCGAAATCAGTGCTTTTTTATTTAGAATTTGGTGTTTTAATTTAGAATTCAGTGTTTTTTTATTTAGAATTCAGTGCTGTTTTAATTTAGAATCCAGTGTATTTTTATTAGAATTCAGTTTTTTTAATTAGAATTTGGTGTTTTTATTTAGAATTGTGTGTTTTATTTAGAATTGTGTGTTTTATTTAGAATTCAGTGCTTTTTATTTAGAATTCAGTGCTTTTTATTTAGAATTCAGTGTTTATTTATTTAGAATTCAGTGTTTTTTAATTTAGAATTCAGTGTAATTATTTAGAATTCAGTGATTTTTATTTAGCATACAGTGTTTTTAATTTAGAATTCAGTGTTTTTATTTAGAATTCAGTACTTTTTTAATTTAGAATTTGGTGTTTTTTATTTAGACTTCAGTGCTTTTTATTTAGAATTCAGTACTTTTTTATTTAGAATTTTGTGTTTTTTTATTTAGAATTCAGTGTTTTTATTTAGATTTCAGTGTTTTTTATTTAGAAATCAGTGCTTTTTATTCAGAAAATTGTGCTTTTTTAGAATAGTGTTTTTATTAGATGTTGGTGCTTTTTTAGAATTCAGTGTTTTTTATTTAGAATTCAGTGCTTTTTTATTTAGAATTCAGTGTTTATTTAGAATTCAGTGTTTATTTATTTAGAATTCAGTGTAATTATTTAGAATTCAGTGGTTTTTTATTTAGAATACAATGTTTTTAATTTATAATTCAGTGGTTTTTATTTAGAATTCAGTGTTTTGTATTGAGAACTCGGATATTTTTTTTAGAATTCAGTGTTTTTCTATTTACAATTCAGTGCTTTTTTAATTTAGAATTTGTTGTTTTTTATTTAGAATTCAGTGTTTTTTAATTAGAATTCAGTGTTTTTTATTCAGAATTTGGTGTTTTATATTTAGAAGTCAGTGCTTTTTATTCAGAAAATTGTGCTTTTTTTTAGATTTGAGTTTTTTATTAGATGTTGGCGCTTTTTTAGAATCCAGTGTTTTTAATTTAGACTTCAGTGTTTTTTATTTAGAATTCACAGCTTTTTATTTAGAATTCAGTGCTTTTTATTTTGAATTCAGTGTATATTTATTTAGAATTCAGTGTTTTTTTTAAATTTAGAATCCAGTGTATTTTTCTTAGAATTCAGTGTTTTTTTATTTAGAATTTTGTGTTTTTTTTAATTTAGAATTCAGTGTTTTTTATTTAGAAGTCAGTGCTTTTTATTCAGAAAATTGTGCTTTTTTTAGATTTGAGTTTTTTATTAGATGTTGGCGCTTTTTTAGAATCCAGTGTTTTTAATTTAGACTTCTGTGTTTTTAATTTAGAATTCAGTGCTTTTTATTTTGAATTCAGTGTTTATTTATATAGAATTCAGTGTTTTCTATTGAGAATTTGGATTTTTTTTAGAATTCAGTGTTTTTCTAATTAGAATTCAGTACTTTTTTAATTTAGAATTTGGTGTTTTTTATTTAGACTTCAGTGCTTTTTATTTAGAATTCAGTGCTTTTTTATTTAGAATTCAGTGCTTTTTTATTTAGAATTCAGTGCTTTTTTATTTAGAATTCAGTGTTTTTTTATTTAGAATTTAGTGTTTTTTATTTAGAATTTAGTGTTTTTTATTTAGAATTCAGTGTTTTTTATTTAGAATTTGTTTTTTTATTTAGAATTGAGTGGTTTTTAATTTAGAAGTCAGTGTTTTTTTAAATTTAGAATCCAGTGTATTTTTCTTAGAATTCAGTGTTTTTTTTATTTAGAATTTTGTGTTTTTTTATTTAGAATTCAGTGTTTTTATTTAGAATTCAGTGTTTTTTATTTAAAAGTCAGTGCTTTTTATTCAGAAAATTGTGCTTTTTTTAGAATTGTGTTTTTATTAGATGTTGGTGCTTTTTTAGAATTCAGTGTTTTTTATTTAGAATTCAGTGCTTTTTTATTTAGAATTCAGTGTTTATTTATTTAGAATTCAGTGTTTATTGATTTAGAATACAGTGTTTTTCATTTAGAATTCAGTGTTTTTTTTATGTAGAATTCAGTGTAATTATTTAGAATTCAGTGGTTTTTTATTTAGAATACAGTGTTTTTAATTTAGAATTCAGTGGTTTATATTTAGAATTCAGTGTTTTGTATTGAGAACTTGGATATTTTTTTTTAGAATTCAGTGTTTTTCTATCTCCAATTCAGTGCTTTTTTAATTTAGAATTTGGTGTTTTTTATTTAGACTTCAGTGTTTTTTAATTAGAATTCAGTGTTTTTTATTCAGAATTTGGTGTTTATATGTAGAAGTCAGTGCTTTTTATTCAGAAAATTATGCTTTTTTTTAGATTTGTGTTTTTTATTAGATGTTGGCGCTTTTTTAGAATCCAGTGTTTTTAATTTAGAATTCAGTGTTTTTTTATTTAGAATTCACAGCTTTTTATTCAGAATTCAGTGCTTTTGATTTTGAATTCAGTGTTTATTTATTTAGAATTCAGTGTTTTTAATTTAGAATTCAGTGTAATTATTTAGAATTCAGTGTTTTTTTTATTTAGCATACAGTGTTTTTAATTTAGAATTCAGTGTTTTTATTTAGAATTCAGTGTTTTCTGTTGAGAATTTGGATTTTTTTTAGAATTCTGTGTTTTTTAATTAGAATTTGGTGTTTTTATTTAGAATTGTGTGTTTTATTTAGAATTCAGTGTTTTTTATTCAGAATTTGGTGTTTTGTATTTAGAAGTCAGTGCTTTTTATTCAGAAAATTGTGCTTTTTTTAGATTTGTGTTTTTTATTAGATGTTGGTGCTTTTTTAGAATTCAGTGTTTTTAATTTAGAATTCAGTGTTTTTTATTTAGAATTCACTGCTTTTTATTTAGAATTCAGTGCTTTTTATTTTGAATTCAGTGTTTATTTATTTAGAATTCAGTGTTTTTTATTCAGAATTTGGTGTTTATATGTAGAAGTCAGTGCTTTTTATTCAGAAAATTATGCTTTTTTTTAGATTTGTGTTTTTTATTAGATGTTGGCGCTTTTTTAGAATCCAGTGTTTTTAATTTAGAATTCAGTGTTTTTTTATTTAGAATTCACAGCTTTTTATTCAGAATTCAGTGCTTTTTATTTTGAATTCAGTGTTTATTTATTTAGAATTCAGTGTTTTTAATTTAGAATTCAGTGTAATTATTTAGAATTCAGTGTTTTTTTATTTAGCATACAGTGTTTTTAATTTAGAATTCAGTGTTTTTATTTAGAATTCAGTGTTTTCTGTTGAGAATTTGGATTTTTTTTAGAATTCAGTGTTTTTCTAATTAGAATTCAGTACTTTTTTAATTTAGAATTTGGTGTTTTTTATTTAGACTTCAGTGCTTTTTATTTAGAATTCAGTGCTTTTTTATTTAGAATTTAGTGTTTTTTTTATTTAGAATCCAGTGTATTTTTATTAGAATTCTGTGTTTTTTAATTAGAATTTGGTGTTTTTATTTAGAATTGTGTGTTTTATTTAGAATTCAGTGTTTTTTATTCAGAATTTGGTGTTTTGTATTTAGAAGTCAGTGCTTTTTATTCAGAAAATTGTGCTTTTTTTTTAGATTTGTGTTTTTTATTAGATGTTGGTGCTTTTTTAGAATTCAGTGTTTTTAATTTAGAATTCAGTGTTTTTTATTTAGAATTCACTGCTTTTTATTTAGAATTCAGTGCTTTTTATTTTGAATTCAGTGTTTATTTATTTAGAATTCAGTGTTTTTTAATTTAGAATTCAGTGTAATTATTTAGAATTCAGTGTTTTTTATTTAGCATACAGTGTTTTTACTTTAGAATTCAGTGTTTTCTATTGAGAATTTGGATTTTTTTAGAATTCAGTGTTTTTCTCTTTAGAATTCAGTGCTTTTTAAATTTAGAATTTGGTGTTTTTTATTTAGACTTCAGTGCTTTTATTTAGAATTCAGTGCTTTTTTATTTAGAATTGAGTGTTTTTTTATTTAGAATTGAGTGTTTTTTTATTTAGAATTGAGTGTTTTTTTATTTAGAATTCAATGTCTTTATTTAGAATTCAGTGTTTTTTATTTAGAATTTGTTTTTTATTTAGAATTCAGTGTTTTTTTATTTAGAATTCAGTGCCTTTTTAAATTTAGAATCCAGTGTATTTTTCTTAGTATTCAGTGGTTTATTTTTATTAGAATTGTGTTTTTTATTCAGAATTTGGTGTTTATTTATTTAGAATTCAGTGTTTATTTATTTAGAATACAGTGTTTTTTTATTTAGAATTCAGTATTTTTTTATTTAGAATTCAGTGTAATTATTTAGAATTCAGTGGTTTTTTATTTAGAATACAATGTTTTTAATTTATAATTCAGTGGTTTTTATTTAGAATTCAGTGTTTTGTATTGAGAAGTCGGATATTTTTTTTACAATTCAGTGCTTTTCTATTTACAATTCAGTGCTTTTTTAATTTAGAATTTGTTGTTTTTTATTTAGAATTCAGTGTTTTTAATTAGAATTCAGTGTTTTTTATTCAGAATTTGGTGTTTTATATTTAGAAGTCAGTGCTTTTTATTCAGAAAATTGTGCTTTTTTTAGATTTGAGTTTTTTATTAGATGTTGGCGCTTTTTTAGAATCCAGTGTTTTTAATTTAGACTTCAGTGTTTTTTATTTAGAATTCACAGCTTTTTATTTAGAATTCAGTGCTTTTTATTTTGAATTCAGTGTTTATTTATTTAGAATTCAGTGTTTTCTATTGAGAATTTGGATTTTTTTTAGAATTCAGTGTTTTTCTAATTAGAATTCAGTACTTTTTTAATTTAGAATTTGGTGTTTTTTATTTAGACTTCAGTGCTTTTTATTTAGAATTCAGTGCTTTTTTATTTAGAATTTAGTGTTTTTTTATTTAGAATCCAGTGTATTTTTATTAGAATTCTGTGTTTTTTAATTAGAATTTGGTGTTTTTATTTAGAATTGTGTGTTTTATTTAGAATTCAGTGTTTTTTATTCAGAATTTGGTGTTTTGTATTTAGAAGTCAGTGCTTTTTATTCAGAAAATTGTGCTTTTTTTTAGATTTGTGTTTTTTATTAGATGTTGGTGCTTTTTTAGAATTCAGTGTTTTTAATTTAGAATTCAGTGTTTTTTATTTAGAATTCACTGCTTTTTATTTAGAATTCAGTGCTTTTTATTTTGAATTCAGTGTTTATTTATTTAGAATTCAGTGTTTTTTAATTTAGAATTCAGTGTAATTATTTAGAATTCAGTGTTTTTTATTTAGCATACAGTGTTTTTACTTTAGAATTCAGTGTTTTCTATTGAGAATTTGGATTTTTTTAGAATTCAGTGTTTTTCTATTTAGAATTCAGTGCTTTTTAAATTTAGAATTTGATGTTTTTTATTTAGACTTCAGTGCTTTTATTTAGAATTCAGTGCTTTTTTATTTAGAATTGAGTGTTTTTTTATTTAGAATTGAGTGTTTTTTTATTTAGAATTGAGTGTTTTTTTTATTTAGAATTCAATGTCTTTATTTAGAATTCAGTGTTTTTTAGTTAGAATTTGTTTTTTATTTAGAATTCAGTGTTTTTTTATTTAGAATTCAGTGCCTTTTTAAATTTAGAATCCAGTGTATTTTTCTTAGTATGCAGTGGTTTATTTTTATTAGAATTGTGTTTTTTATTCAGAATTTGGTGTTTATTTATTTAGAATTCAGTGTTTATTTATTTAGAATACAGTGTTTTTTTATTTAGAATTCAGTATTTTTTTATTTAGAATTCAGTGTAATTATTTAGAATTCAGTGGTTTTTTATTTAGAATACAATGTTTTTAATTTATAATTCAGTGGTTTTTATTTAGAATTCAGTGTTTTGTATTGAGAACTCGGATATTTTTTTTTACAATTCAGTGCTTTTCTATTTACAATTCAGTGCTTTTTTAATTTAGAATTTGTTGTTTTTTATTTAGAATTCAGTGTTTTTTAATTAGAATTCAGTGTTTTTTATTCAGAATTTGGTGTTTTATATTTAGAAGTCAGTGCTTTTTATTCAGAAAATTGTGCTTTTTTTTAGATTTGAGTTTTTTATTAGATGTTGGCGCTTTTTTAGAATCCAGTGTTTTTAATTTAGACTTCAGTGTTTTTTATTTAGAATTCACAGCTTTTTATTTAGAATTCAGTGCTTTTTATTTTGAATTCAGTGTTTATTTATTTAGAATTCAGTGTTTTCTGTTGAGAATTTGGATTTTTTTTAGAATTCAGTGTTTTTCTAATTAGAATTCAGTACTTTTTTAATTTAGAATTTGGTGTTTTTTATTTAGACTTCAGTGCTTTTTATTTAGAATTCAGTGCTTTTTTATTTAGAATTCAGTGTTTTTTTTATTTAGAATTTAGTGTTTTTATTTAGAATTCAGTGTTTTTATTTAGAATTCAGTGTTTTTTATTTAGAATTTGTTTTTTTATTTAGAATTGAGTGGTTTTTAATTTAGAAGTCAGTGTTTATTTAAATTTAGAATCCAGTGTATTTTTCTTAGAATTCAGTGTTTTTTTTATTTAGAATATTGTGTTTTTTTATTTAGAATTCAGTGTTTTTATTTAGAATTCAGTGTTTTTTATTTAGAATTCAGTGTTTTTAATTTAGAATTCAGTGTTTTTATTTAGAATTCAGTGTTTTCTATTGAGAATTTGGATTTTTTTTAGAATTCAGTGTTTTTCTAATTAGAATTCAGTACTTTTTTAATTTAGAATTTGGTGTTTTTTATTTAGAATTTAGTGTTTTTTATTTAGAATCCAGTGTATTTTTATTAGAATTCTGTGTTTTTTAATTAGAATTTGGTGTTTTTATTTAGAATTGTGTGTTTTATTTAGAATTCAGTGTTTTTTATTCAGAATTTGGTTTTTTGTATTTAGAAGTCAGTGCTTTTTATTCAGAAAATTGTGCTTTTTTTTAGATTTGTGTTTTTTATTAGATGTTGGTGCTTTTTTAGAATCCAGTGTTTTTAATTTAGAATTCAGTGCTTTTTTATTTAGAATTCAGTGTTTATTTATTTAGAATTCAGTGTTTATTTATTTAGAATACAGTGTTTTTCATTTAGAATTCAGTGTTTTTTATGTAGAATTCAGTGTAATTATTTAGAATTCAGTGCTTTTTATTTTGAATTCAGTGTTTATTTATTTAGAATTCAGTGTTTTTTAATTTAGAATTCAGTGTAATTATTTAGAATTCAGTGTTTTTTATTTAGCATACACTGTTTTTAATTTAGAATTCAGTGTTTTTATTTAGAATTCAGTACTTTTTTAATTTAGAATTTGGTGTTTTTTATTTAGACTTCAGTGCTTTTTATTTAGAATTCAGTGCTTTTTTATTTAGAATTCAGTGTTTTTTTATTTAGAATTTAGTGTTTTTTTATTTTGAATTCAGTGTTTTTATTTAGAATTCAGTGTTTTTTATTTAGAATTTGTTTTTTTATTTAGAATTGAGTGGTTTTTAATTTAGAAGTCAGTGCTTTTTTAAATTTAGAATCCAGTGTATTTTTCTTAGAATTCAGTGTTTTTTTTATTTAGAATTTTGTGTTTTTGTATTTAGAATTCAGTGTTTTTATTTAGATTTCAGTGTTTTTTATTTAGAAATCAGTGCTTTTTATTCAGAAAATTGTGCTTTTTTTAGAATTGTGTTTTTATTAGATGTTGGTGCTTTTTTTAGAATTCAGTGTTTTTTATTTAGAATTCAGTGCTTTTTTATTTAGAATTCAGTGTTTATTTATTTAGAATTCAGTGTTTATTTATTTAGAATTCAGTGTAATTATTTAGAATTCAGTGGTTTTTTATTTAGAATACAATGTTTTTAATTTATAATTCAGTGGTTTTTATTTAGAATTCAGTGTTTTGTATTGAGAACTCGGATATTTTTTTTAGAATTCAGTGTTTTTCTATTTACAATTCAGTGCTTTTTTAATTTAGAATTTGTTGTTTTTTATTTAGAATTCAGTTTTTTTTAATTAGAATTCAGTGTTTTTTATTCAGAATTTTGTGTTTTATATTTAGAAGTCAGTGCTTTTTATTCAGAAAATTGTGCTTTTTTTTAGATTTGAGTTTTTTATTAGATGTTGGCGCTTTTTTAGAATCCAGTGTTTTTAATTTAGACTTCTGTGTTTTTAATTTAGAATTCAGTGCTTTTTATTTTGAATTCAGTGTTTATTTATTTAGAATTCAGTGTTTTCTATTGAGAATTTGGATTTTTTTTTAGAATTCAGTGTTTTTCTAATTAGAATTCAGTACTTTTTTTAATTTAGAATTTGGTGTTTTTTATTTAGACTTCAGTGCTTTTTATTTAGAATTCAGTGCTTTTTTATTTAGAATTCAGTGCTTTTTATTTAGAATTCAGTGCTTTTTTATTTAGAATTCAGTGTTTTTTATTTAGAATTTAGTGTTTTTTATTTAGAATTCAGTGTTTTTATTTAGAATTCAGTGTTTTTTATTTAGAATTTGTTTTTTTATTTAGAATTGAGTGGTTTTTAATTTAGAAGTCAGTGTTTTTTTAAATTTAGAATCCAGTGTATTTTTCTTAGAATTCAGTGTTTTTTTATTTAGAATTTTGTGTTTTTTTATTTAGAATTCAGTGTTTTTATTTAGAATTCAGTGTTTTTTATTTAGAAGTCAGAGCTTTTTATTCAGAAAATTGTGCTTTTTTTAGAATTGTGTTTTTATTAGATGTTGGTGCTTTTTTAGAATTCAGTGTTTTTTATTTAGAATTCAGTGCTTTTTTATTTAGAATTCAGTGTTTATTTATTTAGAATTCAGTGTTTATTTATTTAGAATACAGTGTTTTTCATTTAGAATTCAGTGTTTTTTTTGTAGAATTCAGTGTAATTATTTAGAATTCAGTGGTTTTTTATTTAGAATACAGTGTTTTTAATTTAGAATTCAGTGGTTTATATTTAGAATTCAGTGTTTTGTATTGAGAACTTGGATATTTTTTTTTAGAATTCAGTGTTTTTCTATCTCCAATTCAGTGCTTTTTTAATTTAGAATTTGGTGTTTTTTATTTAGACTTCAGTGTTTTTTAATTAGAATTCAGTGTTTTTTATTCAGAATTTGGTGTTTTATATGTAGAAGTCAGTGCTTTTTATTCAGAAAATTATGCTTTTTTTAGATTTGTGTTTTTTATTAGATGTTGGCGCTTTTTTAGAATCCAGTGTTTTTAATTTAGAATTCAGTGTTTTTTTATTTAGAATTCACAGCTTTTTATTCAGAATTCAGTGCTTTTTATTTTGAATTCAGTGTTTATTTATTTAGAATTCAGTGTTTTTTAATTTAGAATTCAGTGTAATTATTTAGAATTCAGTGTTTTTTTATTTAGCATACAGTGTTTTTAATTTAGAATTCAGTGTTTTTATTTAGAATTTAGTGTTTTCTGTTGAGAATTTGGATTTTTTTTAGAATTCAGTGTTTTTCTAATTAGAATTCAGTACTTTTTTAATTTAGAATTTGGTGTTTTTTATTTAGACTTCAGTGCTTTTTATTTAGAATTCAGTGCTTTTTTATTTAGAATTTAGTGTTTTTTTATTTAGAATCCAGTGTATTTTTATTAGAATTCTGTGTTTTTTAATTAGAATTTGGTGTTTTTATTTAGAATTGTGTGTTTTATTTAGAATTCAGTGTTTTTTATTCAGAATTTGGTGTTTTGTATTTAGAAGTCAGTGCTTTTTATTCAGAAAATTGTGCTTTTTTTAGATTTGTGTTTTTTATTAGATGTTGGTGCTTTTTTAGAATTCAGTGTTTTTAATTTAGAATTCAGTGTTTTTTATTTAGAATTCACTGCTTTTTATTTAGAATTCAGTGCTTTTTATTTTGAATTCAGTGTTTATTTATTTAGAATTCAGTGTTTTTTAATTTAGAATTTAGTGTAATTATTTAGAATTCAGTGTTTTTTATTTAGCATACAGTGTTTTTACTTTAGAATTCAGTGTTTTCTATTGAGAATTTGGATTTTTTTTAGAATTCAGTGTTTTTCTATTTAGAATTCAGTGCTTTTTAAATTTAGAATTTGGTGTTTTTTATTTAGACGTCAGTGCTTTTATTTAGAATTCAGTGCTTTTATTTAGAATTCAGTGCTTTTTTATTTAGAATTGAGTGTTTTTTTATTTAGAATTGAGTGTTTTTTTATTTAGAATTCAATGTCTTTATTTAGAATTCAGTGTTTTTATTTAGAATTTGTTTTTTATTTAGAATTCAGTGTTTTTTTATTTAGAATTCAGTGCCTTTTTAAATTTAGAATCCAGTGTATTTTTCTTAGTATTCAGTGGTTTATTTTTATTAGAATTGTGTTTTTTATTCAGAATTTGGTGTTTATTTATTTAGAATTCAGTGTTTATTTATTTAGAATACAGTGTTTTTTTATTTAGAATTCAGTGTATTTTTATTTAGAATTCAGTGTAATTATTTAGAATTCAGTGGTTTTTTTATTTAGAATACAGTGTTTTTAATTTAGAATTCAGTGGTTTATATTTAGAATTCAGTGTTTTGTATTGAGAACTTGGATATTTTTTTTTAGAATTCAGTGTATTTCTATCTCCAATTCAAGTCTTTTTTAATTTAGAATTTGGTGTTTTTTATTTAGACTTCAGTGTTTTTTAATTAGAATTCAGTGTTTTTCATTCAGAATTTGGTGTTTTATATGTAGAAGTCAGTGCTTTTTATTCAGAAAATTATGCTTTTTTTTAGATTTGTGTTTTTTATTAGATGTTGGCGCTTTTTTAGAATCCAGTGTTTTTAATTTAGAATTCAGTCTTTTTTTATTTAGAATTCACAGCTTTTTATTCAGAATTCAGTGCTTTTTATTTTGAATTCAGTGTTTATTTATTTAGAATTCAGTGTTTTTTAATTTAGAATTCAGTGTAATTATTTAGAATTCAGTGTTTTTTTATTTAGCATACAGTGTTTTTAATTTAGAATTCAGTGTTTTTATTTAGAATTCAGTGTTTTCTGTTGAGAATTTGGATTTTTTTTAGAATTCAGTGTTTTTCTAATTAGAATTCAGTACTTTTTAAATTTAGAATTTGGTGTTTTTTATTTAGACTTCAGTGCTTTTTATTTAGAATTCAGTGCTTTTTATTTAGAATTTAGTGTTTTTTATTTAGAATCCAGTGTATTTTTATTAGAATTCTGTGTTTTTTAATTAGAATTTGGTGTTTTTATTTAGAATTGTGTGTTTTATTTAGAATTCAGTGTTTTTTATTCAGAATTTGGTGTTTTGTATTTAGAAGTCAGTGCTTTTTATTCAGAAAATTGTGCTTTTTTTTAGATTTGTGTTTTTTATTAGATGTTGGTGCTTTTTTAGAATTCAGTGTTTTAATTTAGAATTCAGTGTTTTTTATTTAGAATTCACTGCTTTTTATTTAGAATTCAGTGCTTTTTATTTTGAATTCAGTGTTTATTTATTTAGAATTCAGTGTTTTTTAATTTAGAATTCAGTGTAATTATTTAGAATTCAGTGTTTTTTATTTAGCATACAGTGTTTTTACTTTAGAATTCAGTGTTTTCTATTGAGAATTTGGATTTTTTTAGAATTCAGTATTTTTCTATTTAAAATTCAGTGCTTTTTAAATTTAGAATTTGGTGTTTTTATTTAGACTTCAGTGCTTTTATTTAGAATTCAGTGCTTTTTTATTTAGAATTGAGTGTTTTTTTATTTAGAATTGAGTGTTTTTTATTTAGAATTGAGTGTTTTTTTATTTAGAATTCAATGTCTTTATTTAGAATTCAGTGTTTTTTATTTAGAATTTGTTTTTTATTTAGAATTCAGTGTTTTTTTATTTAGAATTCAGTGCCTTTTTAAATTTAGAATCCAGTGTATTTTTCTTAGTATTCAGTGGTTTATTTTTATTAGAATTGTGTTTTTTATTCAGAATTTGGTGTTTATTTATTTAGAATTCAGTGTTTATTTATTTAGAATACAGTGTTTTTTTATTTAGAATTCAGTGTATTTTTATTTAGAATTCAGTGTAATTATTTAGAATTCAGTGGTTTTTTATTTAGAATACAATGTTTTTAATTTATAATTCAGTGGTTTTTATTTAGAATTCAGTGTTTTGTATTGAGAACTCGGATATTTTTTTTACAATTCAGTGCTTTTCTATTTACAATTCAGTGCTTTTTTAATTTAGAATTTGTTGTTTTTTATTTAGACTTCAGTGCTTTTTATTTAGAATTCAGTGCTTTTTTATTTTGAATTCAGTGTTTTTTATTTAGAATTCACAGCTTTTTATTTAGAATTCAGTGCTTTTTATTTTGAATTCAGTGTTTATTTATTTAGAATTCAGTGTTTTCTATTGAGAATTTGGATTTTTTTTAGAATTCAGTGTTTTTCTAATTAGAATTCAGTACTTTTTTAATTTAGAATTTGGTGTTTTTTATTTAGACTTCAGTGCTTTTTATTTAGAATTCAGTGCTTTTTTATTTAGAATTCAGTGTTTTTTTATTTAGAATTTAGTGTTTTTTATTTAGAATTCAGTGTTTTTATTTAGAATTTAGTGTTTTTTATTTAGAATTTGTTTTATTATTTAGAATTGAGTGGTTTTTAATTTAGAAGTCAGTGTTTATTTAAATTTAGAATCCAGTGTATTTTTCTTAGAATTCAGTGTTTTTTTTTATTTAGAATTTTGTGTTTTTTTATTTAGAATTCAGTGTTTTTATTTAGAATTCAGTGTTTTTTATTTAGAATTCAGTGTTTTTAATTTAGAATTCATTGTTTTTATTTAGAATTCAGTTTTTTCTATTGAGAATTTGGATTTTTTTTAGAATTCAGTGTTTTTCTAATTAGAATTCAGTACTTTTTTAATTTAGAATTTGGTGTTTTTTATTTAGACTTCAGTGCTTTTTATTTAGAATTCAGTGTTTTTTATTTAGAATTTAGTGTTTTTTTATTTAGAATCCAGTGTATTTTTATTAGAATTCTGTGTTTTTTAATTAGAATTTGGTGTTTTTATTTAGAATTGTGTGTTTTATTTAGAATTCAGTGTTTTTTATTCAGAATTTGGTTTTTTGTATTTAGAAGTCAGTGCTTTTTATTCAGAAAATTGTGCTTTTTTTAGATTTGTGTTTTTTATTAGATGTTGGTGCTTTTTTAGAATCCAGTGTTTTTAATTTAGAATTCAGTGTTTTTTATTTAGAATTCACTGCTTTTTATTTAGAATTCAGTGCTTTTTTAAATTAAGAATGCAGTGTATTTTTCTTAGAATTCTGTGTTTTTTTTATTAGAATTGTGTTTTTTATTTAGAATTTAGTGTTTTTTATTTAGAATTCAGTGTTTTTTATTTAGAAGTCAGTGCTTTTTATTCAGAAAATTGTGCTTTTTTATAATTGTGTTTTTATTAGATGTTGGTGCTTTTTTAGAATTCAGTGTTTTTTTATTTAGAATTCAGTGTTTTTTTATTTAGAATTCGGTGTTTTTTAATTTAGAATTCAGTGTAATTATTTAGAATTCAGTGTTTTTTATTTAGCATACAGTGTTTTTACTTTAGAATTCAGTGTTTTTTATTTAGAATTCAGTGTTTTCTATTGAGAATTTGGATTTTTTTAGAATTCAGTGTTTTTCTATTTAGAATTCAGTGCTTTTTAAATTTAGAATTTGGTGTTTTTTATTTAGACTTCAGTGCTTTTATTTAGAATTCAGTGCATTTTTATTTAGAATTGAGTGTTTTTTTTATTTAGAATTGAGTGTTTTTTTTATTTAGAATTCAATGTCTTTATTTAGAATTCAGTGTTTTTTATTTAGAATTTGTTTTTTTATTTAGAATTCAGTGTTTTTTTATTTAGAATTCAGTTCCTTTTTAAATTTAGAATCCAGTGTATTTTTCTTAGTATTCAGTGGTTTATTTTTATTAGAATTGTGTTTTTTTATTCAGAATTTGGTGTGTTTTATTTAGAATTGAGTGTTTTTTTAGAAGTCAGTGCTTTTTATTCAGAAAATAGTGCTTTTTTAGAATTGTGTTTTTATTAGATGTTGGTGCTTTTTTAGAATTCAGTGTTTTTTGATTTAGAATTCAGTGATTTTGATTTAGAATTCAGTGCTTTTTTATTTAGAATTCAGTGTTTATTTACTTAGAATACAGTGTTTTTCATTTAGAATTCAGTGTTTTTTTATTTAGAATTCAGTGTAATTATTTAGAATTCAGTGGTTTTTTATTTAGAATACAGTGCTTTTAATTTAGAATTCAGTGGTTTTTATTTAGAATTCAGTGTTTTGTATTGAGAACTTGGATATTTTTTTTAGAATTCAGTGTTTTTCTATTTACAATTCAGTGCTTTTTTAATTTAGAATTTGGTGTTTTTCATTCAGAATTCAGTGTTTTTATTCAGAATTTGGTGTTTTTTATTTAGATTTAAGTGTTTTTTTATTTAGAATTCAGTGCTTTTTATTTAGAATTCAGTGTTTTGTATTGAGAATTTGGATTTTTTTTAGAAGTCATTCTTTTTTCTATTTAGAATTCAGTGCTTTTCAATTTAGAATTTGGTGTTTTTTATTTAGACTTCAGTGTTTTTTTATTTCGAAATCAGTGCTTTTTTATTTAGAATTTGGTGTTTTAATTTAGAATTCAGTGTTTTTTTAATTTAGAATCCAGTGTATTTTTATTAGAATTCAGTGTTTTTTAATTCGAATTTGGTGTTTTATTTAGAATTGTGTGTTTTATTTAGAATTCAGTGTGTTTTATTCAGAATTTGGTGTTTTATATTTAGAAGTCAGTGCTTTTTATTCAGAAAATTGTGCTTTTTTTAGATTTGTGTTTTTTATTAGATGTTGGTGCTTTTTTAGAATCCAGTGTTTTTAATTTAGAATTCAGTGTTTTTAATTTAGAATTCAGTGTTTTTTATTTAGAATTCAGTGCTTTTTATTTTGAATTCAGTGTTTATTTATTCAGTGTTTTTTAATTTAGATTTCAGTGTAATTATTTAGAATTCAGTGTTTTTTATTTAGCATACAGTATTTTTTAATTTAGAATTCAGTGTTTATTTATTTAGAATTCAGTGTTTATTTATTTAGAATACAGTGTTTTTCATTTAGAATTCATTGTTTTTTTATTTAGAATTCAGTGTAATTATTTAGAATTCAGTGTTTTTTTTTATTTAGAATACAGTGTTTTTTGTGTTTTTTATTAGATGTTGGTGCTTTTTTAGAATCCAGTGTTTTTAATTTAGAATTCAGTGTTTTTTATTTAGAATCCAGTGTTTTTAATTTAGAATTCAGTGTTTTTTATTTAGAATTCAGTGCTTTTTATTTTGAATTCAGTGTTTATTTAGAATTCAGTGTAATTATTTAGAATTCAGTGGTTTTTTTTATTTAGAATACAGTGTTTTTTGTGTTTTTTATTAGATGTTGGTGCTTTTTTAGAATCCAGTGTTTTTAATTTAGAATTCAGTGTTTTTTATTTAGAATTCAGTGCTTTTTATTTTGAATTCAGTGTTTATTTATTTAGAATTCAATGTTTTTTAATTTAGATTTCAGTGTAATTATTTAGAATTCAGTGTTTTTTATTTAGCATACAGTGTTTTTAATTTAGAATTCAGTGTTTTTATTTAGAATTCAGTACTTTTTTAATTTAGAATTTGGTGTTTTTTATTTAGACTTCAGTGCTTTTTATTTAGAATTCAGTGCTTTTTTATTTAGAATTCATTGTTTTTTTATTTAGAATTCAGTGTTTTTATTTAGAATTTGTTTTTTTATTTAGAATTCAGTGTTTTTTTTATTTAGAATACAGTGTTTTTTGTGTTTTTTATTAGATGTTGGTGCTTTTTTAGAATCCAGTGTTTTTAATTTAGAATTCATTGTAATTATTTAGAATTCAGTGTTTTTTTTATTTAGAATACAGTGTTTTTTGTGTTTTTTATTAGATGTTGGTGCTTTTTTAGAATCCAGTGTTTTTAATTTAGAATTCAGTGTTTTTTATTTAGAATTCAGTACTTTTTAATTTAGAATTTTGTGTTTTTTATTTAGAATTGTGTGTTTTATTTAGAATTCAGTGTTTTTTATTCAGAATTTGGTGTTTTATATTTAGAAGTCAGTGCTTTTTATGCAGAAAATTGTGCTTTTTTTAGATTTGTGTTTTTTATTAGATGTTGGTGCTTTTTTAGAATCCAGTGTTTTTCATTTAGAATTCAGTGTTTTTTTATTTAGAATTCAGTGTAATTATTTAGAATTCAGTGGTTTTTTATTTAGAATACAGTGTTTTTAATTTAGAATTCAGTGGTTTTTATTTAGAATTCAGTGTTTTGTATTGAGAACTTGGATATTTTTTTTAGAATTCAGTGTTTTTCTATTTACAATTCAGTGCTTTTTTAATTTAGAATTTGGTGTTTTTTATTCAGAATTCAGTGTTTTTTTTGTTCAGAATTTGGTGTTTTTTATTTAGAATTAAGTGTTTTTTTATTTAGAATTCAGTGTTTTTATTTAGAATTCAGTGTTTTTTATTTAGAATTCAGTGCTTTTTATTTAGAATTCGGTGTTTTGTATTGAGAATTTGGATATTTTTTTAGAAGTCATTCTTTTTCTATTTAGAATTCAGTGCTTTTCAATTTAGAATTTGGTGTTTTAATTTAGATTTCAGTGTTTTTTTTATTTAGAATTCAGTGCTTTTTAAAAAATTTGAATCCAGTGTATTTTTAGTAGAATTCAGTGTTTTTTTATTTAGAATTTGGTGTTTTTATTTAGAATTGTCTGTTTTATTTAGAATTCAGTGTTTTTTATTCAGAATTTTTTGTTTTATATTTAGAAGTCAGTGCTTTTTATGCAGAAAATTGTGCTTTTTTTAGATTTGTGTTTTTTATTAGGTGTTGGTGCTTTTTTTAGAATCCAGTGTTTTTATTTAGAATTCAGTGGTTTTTTATTTAGAATTCAGTACTTTTTAATTTAGAATTTGGTGTTTTTTATTTAGAATTGTGTGTTTTATTTAGAATTCAGTGTTTTTTATTCAGAATTTGGTGTTTTATATTTAGAAGTCAGTGCTTTTTATGCAGAAAATCTTGCTTTTTTTAGATTTGTGTTTTTTATTAGATGTTGGTGCTTTTTTAGAATCCAGTGTTTTTACTTTAGAATTCTGTGTTTTTTATTTAGAATTCAGTACTTTTTAATTTAGAATTTGGTGTTTTTTATTTAGACTTCAGTGGTTTTTATTTAGAATTCAGTGCCTTTTTATTTAGAATTCAGTGTTTTTTTATTTAGAATGTAGCGTTTTTTGATTTAGAATTCAGTGTTTTTCATTTAGAATTTGGTTTTTTTTATTTAGAATTGAGTGTTTTTTTATTTAGAATTCAATGTCTTTATTTAGAATTCAGTGTTTTTTATTTAGAATTTGTTTTTTATTTAGAATTCAGTGTTTTTTTATTTAGAATTCAGTGCCTTTTTAAATTTAGAATCCAGTGTATTTTTCTTAGTATTCAGTGGTTTATTTTTATTAGAATTGTGTTTTTTATTCAGAATTTGGTGTTTATTTATTTAGAATTCAGTGTTTATTTATTTAGAATACAGTGTTTTTTTATTTAGAATTCAGTATTTTTTTATTTAGAATTCAGTGTAATTATTTAGAATTCAGTGGTTTTTTATTTAGAATACAATGTTTTTAATTTATAATTCAGTGGTTTTTATTTAGAATTCAGTGTTTTGTATTGAGAACTCGGATATTTTTTTTTACAATTCAGTGCTTTTCTATTTACAATTGAGTGCTTTTTTAATTTAGAATTTGTTGTTTTTTATTTAGAATTCAGTGTTTTTTAATTAGAATTCAGTGTTTTTTATTCAGAATTTGGTGTTTTATATTTAGAAGTCAGTGCTTTTTATTCAGAAAATTGTGCTTTTTTTAGATTTGAGTTTTTTATTAGATGTTGGTGCTTTTTTAGAATCCAGTGTTTTTAATTTAGACTTCAGTGTTTTTTACTTAGAATTCACAGCTTTTTATTTAGAATTCAGTGCTTTTTATTTTGAATTCAGTGTATATTTATTTAGAATTCAGTGTTTTCTATTGAGAATTTGGATTTTTTTTAGAATTCAGTGTTTTTCTAATTAGAATTCAGTACTTTTTTTAATTTAGAATTTGGTGTTTTTTATTTAGACTTCAGTGCTTTTTATTTAGAATTCAGTGCTTTTTTATTTAGAATTCAGTGCTTTTTATTTAGAATTCAGTGCTTTTTTATTTAGAATTCAGTGTTTTTTTATTTAGAATTTAGTGTTTTTTTATTTAGAATTCAGTGTTTTTATTTAGAATTCAGTGTTTTTTATTTAGAATTTGTTTTTTTATTTAGAATTGAGTGGTTTTTAATTTAGAAGTCAGTGTTTTTTTAAATTTAGAATCCAGTGTATTTTTCTTAGAATTCAGTGTTTTTTTTATTTAGAATTTTGTGTTTTTTTTATTTAGAATTCAGTGTTTTTTATTTAGAAGCCAGTGCTTTTTATTCAGAAAATTGTGCTTTTTTTTAGATTTGAGTTTTTTATTAGATGTTGGCGCTTTTTTAGAATCCAGTGTTTTTAATTTAGACTTCTGTGTTTTTAATTTAGAATTCAGTGCTTTTTATTTTGAATTCAGTGTTTATTTATATAGAATTCAATGTTTTCTATTGAGAATTTGGATTTTTTTTAGAATTCAGTGTTTTTCTAATTAGAATTCAGTACTTTTTTAATTTAGAATTTGGTGTTTTTTATTTAGACTTCAGTGCTTTTTATTTAGAATTCAGTGTTTTTAATTTAGAATTCAGTGTTTTTATTTAGAATTCAGTTTTTTCTATTGAGAATTTGGATTTTTTTTAGAATTCAGTGTTTTTCTAATTAGAATTCAGTACTTTTTTAATTTAGAATTTGGTGTTTTTTATTTAGACTTCAGTGCTTTTTATTTAGAATTCAGTGTTTTTTATTTAGAATTTAGTGTTTTTTTATTTAGAATCCAGTGTATTTTTATTAGAATTCTGTGTTTTTTAATTAGAATTTGGTGTTTTTATTTAGAATTGTGTGTTTTATTTAGAATTCAGTGTTTTTTATTCAGAATTTGGTTTTTTGTATTTAGAAGTCAGTGCTTTTTATTCAGAAAATTGTGCTTTTTTTTAGATTTGTGTTTTTTATTAGATGTTGGTGCTTTTTTAGAATCCAGTGTTTTTAATTTAGAATTCAGTGTTTTTTATTTAGAATTCACTGCTTTTTATTTAGAATTCAGTGCTTTTTTAAATTAAGAATGCAGTGTATTTTTCTTAGAATTCTGTGTTTTTTTTATTAGAATTGTGTTTTTATTTAGAATTTAGTGTTTTTTATTTAGAATTCAGTGTTTTTTATTTAGAAGTCAGTGCTTTTTATTCAGAAAATTGTGCTTTTTTATAATTGTGTTTTTATTAGATGTTGGTGCTTTTTTAGAATTCAGTGTTTTTTTATTTAGAATTCAGTGTTTATTTAGAATTCAGTGTTTTTTAATTTAGAATTCAGTGTAATTATTTAGAATTCAGTGTTTTTTATTTAGCATACAGTGTTTTTACTTTAGAATTCAGTGTTTTTTATTTAGAATTCAGTGTTTTCTATTGAGAATTTGGATTTTTTTAGAATTCAGTGTTTTTCTATTTAGAATTCAGTGCTTTTTAAATTTAGAATTTGGTGTTTTTTATTTAGACTTCAGTGCTTTTATTTAGAATTCAGTGCATTTTTATTTAGAATTGAGTGTTTTTTTATTTAGAATTGAGTGTTTTTTTTATTTAGAATTCAATGTCTTTATTTAGAATTCAGTGTTTTTTATTTAGAATTTGTTTTTTTATTTAGAATTCAGTGTTTTTTATTTAGAATTCAGTTCCTTTTTAAATTTAGAATCCAGTGTATTTTTCTTAGTATTCAGTGGTTTATTTTTATTAGAATTGTGTTTTTTTATTCAGAATTTGGTGTGTTTTATTTAGAATTGAGTGTTTTTTTAGAAGTCAGTGCTTTTTATTCAGAAAATTGTGCTTTTTTAGAATTGTGTTTTTATTAGATGTTGGTGCTTTTTTTAGAATTCAGTGTTTTTTTATTTAGAATTCAGTGATTTTGATTTAGAATTCAGTGCTTTTTTATTTAGAATTCAGTGTTTATTTATTTAGAATTCAGTGTTTATTTACTTAGAATACAGTGTTTTTCATTTAGAATTCAGTGTTTTTTTATTTAGAATTCAGTGTAATTATTTAGAATTCAGTGGTTTTTTATTTAGAATACAGTGCTTTTAATTTAGAATTCAGTAGTTTTTATTTAGAATTCAGTGTTTTGTATTGAGAACTTGGATATTTTTTTAGAATTCAGTGTTTTTCTATTTACAATTCAGTGCTTTTTTAATTTAGAATTTGGTGTTTTTCATTCAGAATTCAGTGTTTTTATTCAGAATTTGGTGTTTTTTATTTAGATTTAAGTGTTTTTTTATTTAGAATTCAGTGCTTTTTATTTAGAATTCAGTGTTTTGTATTGAGAATTTGGATTTTTTTTAGAAGTCATTCTTTTTCTATTTAGAATTCAGTGCTTTTCAATTTAGAATTTGGTGTTTTTTATTTAGACTTCAGTGTTTTTTTATTTCGAAATCAGTGCTTTTTTATTTAGAATTTGGTGTTTTAATTTAGAATTCAGTGTTTTTTTAATTTAGAATCCAGTGTATTTTTATTAGAATTCAGTGTTTTTTAATTCGAATTTGGTGTTTTTATTTAGAATTGTGTGTTTTATTTAGAATTCAGTGTGTTTTATTCAGAATTTGGTGTTTTATATTTAGAAGTCAGTGCTTTTTATTCAGAAAATTGTGCTTTTTTAGATTTGTGTTTTTTATTAGATGTTGGTGCTTTTTTAGAATTCAGTGTTTTTAATTTAGAATTCAGTGTTTTTAATTTAGAATTCAGTGTTTTTTATTTAGAATTCAGTGCTTTTTATTTTGAATTCAGTGTTTATTTATTCAGTGTTTTTTAATTTAGATTTCAGTGTAATTATTTAGAATTCAGTGTTTTTTATTTAGCATACAGTATTTTTTAATTTAGAATTCAGTGTTTATTTATTTAGAATTCAGTGTTTATTTATTTAGAATACAGTGTTTTTCATTTAGAATTCATTGTTTTTTTATTTAGAATTCAGTGTAATTATTTAGAATTCAGTGTTTTTTTTATTTAGAATACAGTGTTTTTTGTGTTTTTTATTAGATGTTGGTGCTTTTTTAGAATCCAGTGTTTTTAATTTAGAATTCAGTGTTTTTTATTTAGAATCCAGTGTTTTTAATTTAGAATTCAGTGTTTTTTATTTAGAATTCAGTGCTTTTTATTTTGAATTCAGTGTTTATTTAGAATTCAGTGTAATTATTTAGAATTCAGTGGTTTTTTTTATTTAGAATACAGTGTTTTTTGTGTTTTTTTTTAGATGTTGGTGCTTTTTTAGAATCCAGTGTTTTTAATTTAGAATTCAGTGTTTTTTATTTAGAATTCAGTGCTTTTTATTTTGAATTCAGTGTTTATTTATTTAGAATTCAGTGTTTTTTAATTTAGATTTCAGTGTAATTATTTAGAATTCAGTGTTTTTTATTTAGCATACAGTGTTTTTAATTTAGAATTCAGTGTTTTTATTTAGAATTCAGTACTTTTTTAATTTAGAATTTGGTGTTTTTTATTTAGACTTCAGTGCTTTTTATTTAGAATTCAGTGCTTTTTTATTTAGAATTCAGTGTTTTTTTATTTAGAATTCAGTGTTTTTATTTAGAATTTGTTTTTTTATTTAGAATTCAGTGTAATTATTTAGAATTCAGTGTTTTTTTTATTTAGAATACAGTGTTTTTTGTGTTTTTTATTAGATGTTGGTGCTTTTTTAGAATCCAGTGTTTTTAATTTAGAATTCATTGTAATTATTTAGAATTCAGTGTTTTTTTATTTAGAATACAGTGTTTTTTGTGTTTTTTATTAGATGTTGGTGCTTTTTTAGAATCCAGTGTTTTTAATTTAGAATTCAGTGTTTTTTATTTAGAATTCAGTACTTTTTAATTTAGAATTTTGTGTTTTTTATTTAGAATTGTGTGTTTTATTTAGAATTCAGTGTTTTTTATTCAGAAAATTGTGCTTTTTTTAGATTTGTGTTTTTTATTAGATGTTGGTGCTTTTTTAGAATCCAGTGTTTTTCATTTAGAATTCAGTGTTTTTTTATTTAGAATTCAGTGTAATTATTTAGAATTCAGTGGTTTTTTATTTAGAATACAGTGTTTTTAATTTAGAATTCAGTGGTTTTTATTTAGAATTCAGTGTTTTGTATTGAGAACTTGTATATTTTTTTTAGAATTCAGTGTTTTTCTATTTACAATTCAGTGCTTTTTTAATTTAGAATTTGGTGTTTTTTATTCAGAATTCAGTGTTTTTTTTGTTCAGAATTTGGTGTTTTTTATTTAGAATTAAGTGTTTTTTTATTTAGAATTCAGTGTTTTTATTTAGAATTCAGTGTTTTTTATTTAGAATTCAGTGCTTTTTATTTAGAATTCGGTGTTTTGTATTGAGAATTTGGATATTTTTTTAGAAGTCATTCTTTTTCTATTTAGAATTCAGTGCTTTTCAATTTAGAATTTGGTGTTTTAATTTAGATTTCAGTGTTTTTTTTTATTTAGAATTCAGTGCTTTTTAAAAAATTTGAATCCAGTGTATTTTTAGTAGAATTCAGTGTTTTTTTATTTAGAATTTGGTGTTTTTATTTAGAATTGTCTGTTTTATTTAGAATTCAGTGTTTTTTATTCAGAATTTGGTGTTTTATATTTAGAAGTCAGTGCTTTTTATGCAGAAAATTGTGCTTTTTTTAGATTTGTGTTTTTTATTAGATGTTGGTGCTTTTTTAGAATCCAGTGTTTTTACTTTAGAATTCTGTGTTTTTTATTTAGAATTCAGTACTTTTTAATTTAGAATTTGGTGTTTTTTATTTAGACTTCAGTGGTTTTTATTTAGAATTCAGTGCCTTTTTATTTAGAATTCAGTGTTTTTTTATTTAGAATGTAGTGTTTTTTGATTTAGAATTCAGTGTTTTTCATTTAGAATTTGTTTTTTTTTATTTAGAATTGAGAGGTTTTTAATTTAGAAGTAAGTGCTTTTTTAAATTTAGAATCCAGTGTATTTTTCTTAGAATTCAGAGTTTTTTTATTTAGAATTTTGTTTTTTTTTTAATTTAGAATTCAGTGTTTTTATTTAGAATTCAGTGTTTTTCATTTAGAATTTGTTTTTTTTATTTAGAATTGAGTGGTTTTAAATTTAGAAGTCAGTGCTTTTTTAAATTTAGAATCCAGTGTATTTTTCTTAGAATTCAGTGTTTTTTTATTTAGAATTTTGTGTTGTTTTTTTATTTAGAATTCAGTGTTTTTATTTAGAATTCAGTGTTTTTTTATTTAGAAGTCAATGTTTTTTATTCGGAAAATTGTGCTTTTTTAGAATTGTGTTTTTATTAGATGTTGGTGCTTTTTTAGAATTCAGTTGGTTTTATTTAGAATTCAGTGCTTTTTTATTTAGAATTCAGTGTTTATTTATTTAGAATTCAGCGTTTATTTATTTAGAATACACTGTTTTTCATTTAGAATTCAGTGTTTTTTTATTTAGAATTCAGTGTAATTATTTAGAATTCAGTGGTTTTTTATTTAGAATACAGTGTTTTTAATTTAGAATTCAGTGGTTTTTATTTAGAATTCAGTGTTTTGTATTGAGAACTTGGATATTTTTTTTAGAATTCAGTGTTTTTCTATTTACAATTCAGTGCTTTTTTAATTTAGAATTTGGTGTTTTTTATTCAGAATTCAGTGTTTTTTTTTGTTCAGAATTTGGTGTTTTTTATTTAGAATTAAGTGTTTTTTATTTAGAATTCAGTGTTTTTAATTTAGAAATCAGTGTATTTTATTTAGAATTCAGTGCTTTTTATTTAGAATTCGGTGTTTTGTATTGAGAATTTGGATATTTTTTTTAGAAGTCATTCTTTTTCTATTTAGAATTCAGTGCTTTTCAATTTAGAATTTGGTGTTTTTTATTTAGACTTCAGTGTTTTTTTTATTTCGAAATCAGTGCTTTTTTATTTAGAATTTGGTGTTTTAATTTAGAATTCAGTGTTTTTTTTATTTAGAATTCAGTGCTGTTTTAATTTAGAATCCAGTGTATTTTTATTAGAATTCAGTGTTTTTAATTAGAATTTGGTGTTTTTATTTAGAATTGTGTGTTTTATTTAGAATTCAGTGCTTTTTATTTAGAATTCAGTGCTTTTTATTTAGAATTCAGTGTTTATTTATTTAGAATTCAGTGTTTTTTAATTTAGAATTCAGTGTAATTATTTAGAATTCAGTGTTTTTTATTTAGCATACAGTGTTTTTAATTTAGAATTCAGTGTTTTTATTTAGAATTCAGTACTTATTTAATTTAGAATTTGGTGTTTTTTATTTAGACTTCAGTGCTTTTTATTTAGAATTCAGTACTTTTTTATTTAGAATTCAGTGTTTTTTTATTTAGAATTTAGTGTATTTTTATTTTGAATTGAGTGGTTTTTAATTTAGAAGTCAGTGCTTTTTTAAATTTAGAATCCAGTGTATTTTTCTTAGAATTCAGTGTTTTTTTACTTAGAATTTTGTGTTTTTTTATTTAGAATTCAGTGTTTTTATTTAGATTTCAGTGTTTTTTATTTAGAAATCAGTGCTTTTTATTCAGAAAATTGTGCTTTTTTTAGAATAGTGTTTTTATTAGATGTTGGTGCTTTTTTAGAATTCAGTGTTTTTTATTTAGAATTCAGTGCTTTTTTAATTAGAATTCAGTGTTTATTTATTTAGAATTCAGTGTTTATTTATTTAGAATTCAGTGTAATTATTTAGAATTCAGTGGTTTTTTTATTTAGAATACAATGTTTTTAATTTATAATTCAGTGGTTTTTATTTAGAATTCAGTGTTTTGTATTGAGAACTCGGATATTTTTTTTAGAATTCAGTGTTTTTCTATTTACAATTCAGTGCTTTTTTAATTTAGAATTTGTTGTTTTTTATTTAGAATTCAGTGTTTTTTAATTAGAATTCAGTGTTTTTTATTCAGAATTTGGTGTTTTATATTTAGAAGTCAGTGCTTTTTATTCAGAAAATTGTGCTTTTTTTAGATTTGAGTTTTTTATTAGATGTTGGCGCTTTTTTAGAATCCAGTGTTTTTAATTTAGACTTCAGTGTTTTTTACTTAGAATTCACAGCTTTTTATTTAGAATTCAGTGCTTTTTATTTTGAATTCAGTGTATATTTATTTAGAATTCAGTGTTTTCTATTGAGAATTTGGATTTTTTTTAGAATTCAGTGTTTTTCTAATTAGAATTCAGTACTTTTTTTAATTTAGAATTTGGTGTTTTTTATTTAGACTTCAGTGCTTTTTATTTAGAATTCAGTGCTTTTTTATTTAGAATTCAGTGCTTTTTATTTAGAATTCAGTGCTTTTTTATTTAGAATTCAGTGTTTTTTTATTTAGAATTTAGTGTTTTTTTATTTAGAATTCAGTGTTTTTATTTAGAATTCAGTGTTTTTTATTTAGAATTTGTTTTTTTATTTAGAATTGAGTGGTTTTTAATTTAGAAGTCAGTGTTTTTTTAAATTTAGAATCCAGTGTATTTTTCTTAGAATTCAGTGTTTTTTTTATTTAGAATTTTGTGTTTTTTTTTATTTAGAATTCAGTGTTTTTTATTTAGAAGCCAGTGCTTTTTATTCAGAAAATTGTGCTTTTTTTTAGATTTGAGTTTTTTATTAGATGTTGGCGCTTTTTTAGAATCCAGTGTTTTTAATTTAGACTTCTGTGTTTTTAATTTAGAATTCAGTGCTTTTTATTTTGAATTCAGTGTTTATTTATATAGAATTCAGTGTTTTCTATTGAGAATTTGGATTTTTTTTAGAATTCAGTGTTTTTCTAATTAGAATTCAGTACTTTTTTAATTTAGAATTTGGTGTTTTTTATTTAGACTTCAGTGCTTTTTATTTAGAATTCAGTGCTTTTTTATTTAGAATTCAGTGCTTTTTATTTAGAATTCAGTGCTTTTTATTTTGAATTCAGTGTTTATTTAGAATTCAGTGTAATTATTTAGAATTCAGTGGTTTTTTTTATTTAGAATACAGTGTTTTTTGTGTTTTTTTTAGATGTTGGTGCTTTTTTAGAATCCAGTGTTTTTAATTTAGAATTCAGTGTTTTTTATTTAGAATTCAGTGCTTTTTATTTTGAATTCAGTGTTTATTTATTTAGAATTCAGTGTTTTTTAATTTAGATTTCAGTGTAATTATTTAGAATTCAGTGTTTTTTATTTAGCATACAGTGTTTTTAATTTAGAATTCAGTGTTTTTATTTAGAATTCAGTACTTTTTTAATTTAGAATTTGGTGTTTTTTATTTAGACTTCAGTGCTTTTTATTTAGAATTCAGTGCTTTTTTATTTAGAATTCAGTGTTTTTTTATTTAGAATTCAGTGTTTTTATTTAGAATTTGTTTTTTTATTTAGAATTCAGTGTAATTATTTAGAATTCAGTGTTTTTTTTATTTAGAATACAGTGTTTTTTGTGTTTTTTATTAGATGTTGGTGCTTTTTTAGAATCCAGTGTTTTTAATTTAGAATTCATTGTAATTATTTAGAATTCAGTGTTTTTTTATTTAGAATACAGTGTTTTTTGTGTTTTTTATTAGATGTTGGTGCTTTTTTAGAATCCAGTGTTTTTAATTTAGAATTCAGTGTTTTTTATTTAGAATTCAGTACTTTTTAATTTAGAATTTTGTGTTTTTTATTTAGAATTGTGTGTTTTATTTAGAATTCAGTGTTTTTTATTCAGAATTTGGTGTTTTATATTTAGAAATCAGTGCTTTTTATGCAGAAAATTGTGCTTTTTTTAGATTTGTGTTTTTTATTAGATGTTGGTGCTTTTTTAGAATCCAGTGTTTTTCATTTAGAATTCAGTGTTTTTTTATTTAGAATTCAGTGTAATTATTTAGAATTCAGTGGTTTTTTATTTAGAATACAGTGTTTTTAATTTAGAATTCAGTGGTTTTTATTTAGAATTCAGTGTTTTGTATTGAGAACTTGTATATTTTTTTTAGAATTCAGTGTTTTTCTATTTACAATTCAGTGCTTTTTTAATTTAGAATTTGGTGTTTTTTATTCAGAATTCAGTGTTTTTTTTGTTCAGAATTTGGTGTTTTTTATTTAGAATTAAGTGTTTTTTTATTTAGAATTCAGTGTTTTTATTTAGAATTCAGTGTTTTTTATTTAGAATTCAGTGCTTTTTATTTAGAATTCGGTGTTTTGTATTGAGAATTTGGATATTTTTTTAGAAGTCATTCTTTTTCTATTTAGAATTCAGTGCTTTTCAATTTAGAATTTGGTGTTTTAATTTAGATTTCAGTGTTTTTTTTTATTTAGAATTCAGTGCTTTTTAAAAAATTTGAATCCAGTGTATTTTTAGTAGAATTCAGTGTTTTTTTATTTAGAATTTGGTGTTTTTATTTAGAATTGTCTGTTTTATTTAGAATTCAGTGTTTTTTATTCAGAATTTGGTGTTTTATATTTAGAAGTCAGTGCTTTTTATGCAGAAAATTGTGCTTTTTTTAGATTTGTGTTTTTTATTAGATGTTGGTGCTTTTTTAGAATCCAGTGTTTTTACTTTAGAATTCTGTGTTTTTTATTTAGAATTCAGTACTTTTTAATTTAGAATTTGGTGTTTTTTATTTAGACTTCAGTGGTTTTTATTTAGAATTCAGTGCCTTTTTATTTAGAATTCAGTGTTTTTTTATTTAGAATGTAGTGTTTTTTGATTTAGAATTCAGTGTTTTTCATTTAGAATTTGGTTTTTTTTATTTAGAATTGAGAGGTTTTTAATTTAGAAGTAAGTGCTTTTTTAAATTTAGAATCCAGTGTATTTTTCTTAGAATTCAGAGTTTTTTTATTTAGAATTTTGTTTTTTTTTTTTATTTAGAATTCAGTGTTTTTATTTAGAATTCAGTGTTTTTCATTTAGAATTTTTTTTTTTTTATTTAGAATTGAGTGGTTTTAAATTTAGAAGTCAGTGCTTTTTTAAATTTAGAATCCAGTGTATTTTTCTTAGAATTCAGTGTTTTTTTATTTAGAATTTTGTGTTGTTTTTTTATTTAGAATTCAGTGTTTTTATTTAGAATTCAGTGTTTTTTTATTTAGAAGTCAATGTTTTTTATTCGGAAAATTGTGCTTTTTTAGAATTGTGTTTTTATTAGATGTTGGTGCTTTTTTAGAATTCAGTTGGTTTTATTTAGAATTCAGTGCTTTTTTATTTAGAATTCAGTGTTTATTTATTTAGAATTCAGCGTTTATTTATTTAGAATACACTGTTTTTCATTTAGAATTCAGTGTTTTTTTATTTAGAATTCAGTGTAATTATTTAGAATTCAGTGGTTTTTTATTTAGAATACAGTGTTTTTAATTTAGAATTCAGTGGTTTTTATTTAGAATTCAGTGTTTTGTATTGAGAACTTGGATATTTTTTTTAGAATTCAGTGTTTTTCTATTTACAATTCAGTGCTTTTTTAATTTAGAATTTGGTGTTTTTTATTCAGAATTCAGTGTTTTTTTTTGTTCAGAATTTGGTGTTTTTTATTTAGAATTAAGTGTTTTTTATTTAGAATTCAGTGTTTTTAATTTAGAAATCAGTGTATTTTATTTAGAATTCAGTGCTTTTTATTTAGAATTCGGTGTTTTGTATTGAGAATTTGGATATTTTTTTTAGAAGTCATTCTTTTTCTATTTAGAATTCAGTGCTTTTCAATTTAGAATTTGGTGTTTTTTATTTAGACTTCAGTGTTTTTTTTATTTCGAAATCAGTGCTTTTTTATTTAGAATTTGGTGTTTTAATTTAGAATTCAGTGTTTTTTTTATTTAGAATTCAGTGCTGTTTTAATTTAGAATCCAGTGTATTTTTATTAGAATTCAGTGTTTTTAATTAGAATTTGGTGTTTTTATTTAGAATTGTGTGTTTTATTTAGAATTCAGTGCTTTTTATTTAGAATTCAGTGCTTTTTATTTAGAATTCAGTGTTTATTTATTTAGAATTCAGTGTTTTTTAATTTAGAATTCAGTGTAATTATTTAGAATTCAGTGTTTTTTATTTAGCATACAGTGTTTTTAATTTAGAATTCAGTGTTTTTATTTAGAATTCAGTACTTATTTAATTTAGAATTTGGTGTTTTTTATTTAGACTTCAGTGCTTTTTATTTAGAATTCAGTACTTTTTTATTTAGAATTCAGTGTTTTTTTATTTAGAATTTAGTGTATTTTTATTTTGAATTCAGTGTTTTTATTTAGAATTCAGTGTTTTTTATTTAGAATTTGTTTTTTTTATTTAGAATTGAGTGGTTTTTAATTTAGAAGTCAGTGCTTTTTTAAATTTAGAATCCAGTGTATTTTTCTTAGAATTCAGTGTTTTTTTACTTAGAATTTTGTGTTTTTTTATTTAGAATTCAGTGTTTTTATTTAGATTTCAGTGTTTTTTATTTAGAAATCAGTGCTTTTTATTCAGAAAATTGTGCTTTTTTTAGAATAGTGTTTTTATTAGATGTTGGTGCTTTTTTAGAATTCAGTGTTTTTTATTTAGAATTCAGTGCTTTTTTAATTAGAATTCAGTGTTTATTTATTTAGAATTCAGTGTTTATTTATTTAGAATTCAGTGTAATTATTTAGAATTCAGTGGTTTTTTTATTTAGAATACAATGTTTTTAATTTATAATTCAGTGGTTTTTATTTAGAATTCAGTGTTTTGTATTGAGAACTCGGATATTTTTTTTAGAATTCAGTGTTTTTCTATTTACAATTCAGTGCTTTTTTAATTTAGAATTTGTTGTTTTTTATTTAGAATTCAGTGTTTTTTAATTAGAATTCAGTGTTTTTTATTCAGAATTTGGTGTTTTATATTTAGAAGTCAGTGCTTTTTATTCAGAAAATTGTGCTTTTTTTAGATTTGAGTTTTTTATTAGATGTTGGCGCTTTTTTAGAATCCAGTGTTTTTAATTTAGACTTCAGTGTTTTTTACTTAGAATTCACAGCTTTTTATTTAGAATTCAGTGCTTTTTATTTTGAATTCAGTGTATATTTATTTAGAATTCAGTGTTTTCTATTGAGAATTTGGATTTTTTTTAGAATTCAGTGTTTTTCTAATTAGAATTCAGTACTTTTTTTAATTTAGAATTTGGTGTTTTTTATTTAGACTTCAGTGCTTTTTATTTAGAATTCAGTGCTTTTTTATTTAGAATTCAGTGCTTTTTATTTAGAATTCAGTGCTTTTTTATTTAGAATTCAGTGTTTTTTTATTTAGAATTTAGTGTTTTTTTATTTAGAATTCAGTGTTTTTATTTAGAATTCAGTGTTTTTTATTTAGAATTTGTTTTTTTATTTAGAATTGAGTGGTTTTTAATTTAGAAGTCAGTGTTTTTTTAAATTTAGAATCCAGTGTATTTTTCTTAGAATTCAGTGTTTTTTTTATTTAGAATTTTGTGTTTTTTTTTATTTAGAATTCAGTGTTTTTTATTTAGAAGCCAGTGCTTTTTATTCAGAAAATTGTGCTTTTTTTTAGATTTGAGTTTTTTATTAGATGTTGGCGCTTTTTTAGAATCCAGTGTTTTTAATTTAGACTTCTGTGTTTTTAATTTAGAATTCAGTGCTTTTTATTTTGAATTCAGTGTTTATTTATATAGAATTCAGTGTTTTCTATTGAGAATTTGGATTTTTTTTAGAATTCAGTGTTTTTCTAATTAGAATTCAGTACTTTTTTAATTTAGAATTTGGTGTTTTTTATTTAGACTTCAGTGCTTTTTATTTAGAATTCAGTGCTTTTTTATTTAGAATTCAGTGCTTTTTATTTAGAATTCAGTGCTTTTTTATTTAGAATTCAGTGTTTTTTTATTTAGAATTTAGTGTTTTTTATTTAGAATTCAGTGTTTTTATTTAGAATTCAGTGTTTTTTATTTAGAATTTGTTTTTTTATTTAGAATTGAGTGGTTTTTAATTTAGAAGTCAGTGTTTTTTTAAATTTAGAATCCAGTGTATTTTTCTTAGAATTCAGTGTTTTTTTTATTTAGAATTTTGTGTTTTTTTATTTAGAATTCAGTGTTTTTATTTAAAAGTCAGTGCTTTTTAATCAGAAAATTGTGCTTTTTTTAGAATTGTGTTTTTATTAGATGTTGGTGCTTTTTTAGAATTCAGTGTTTTTTATTTAGAATTCAGTGCTTTTTTATTTAGAATTCAGTGTTTATTTATTTAGAATTCAGTGTTTATTTATTTAGAATACAGTGTTTTTCATTTAGAATTCAGTGTTTTTTATGTAGAATTCAGTGTAATTATTTAGAACAGTGGTTTTTTATTTAGAATACAGTGTTTTTAATTTAGAATTCAGTGGTTTATATTTAGAATTCAGTGTTTTGTATTGAGAACTTGGATATTTTTTTTAGAATTCAGTGTTTTTCTATCTCCAATTCAGTGCTTTTTTAATTTAGAATTTGGTGTTTTTTATTTAGACTTCAGTGTTTTTTAATTAGAATTCAGTACTTTTTTAATTTAGAATTTGGTGTTTTTTATTTAGACTTCAGTGCTTTTTATTTAGAATTCAGTGCTTTTTTATTTAGAATTCAGTGTTTTTTTTATTTAGAATTTAGTGTTTTTTATTTAGAATTCAGTGTTTTTATTTAGAATTCAGTGTTTTTTATTTAGAATTTGTTTTTTATTTAGAATTCAGTGTTTTTTTATTTAGAATTCAGTGCCTTTTTAAATTTAGAATCCAGTGTATTTTTCTTAGTATTCAGTGGTTTATTTTTATTAGAATTGTGTTTTTTATTCAGAATTTGGTGTTTATTTATTTAGAATTCAGTGTTTATTTATTTAGAATACAGTGTTTTTTTATTTAGAATTCAGTGTATTTTTATTTAGAATTCAGTGTAATTATTTAGAATTCAGTGGTTTTTTATTTAGAATACAGTGTTTTTAATTTAGAATTCAGTGGTTTATATTTAGAATTCAGTGTTTTGTATTGAGAACTTGGATATTTTTTTTTAGAATTCAGTGTTTTTCTATCTCCAATTCAGTGCTTTTTTAATTTAGAATTTGGTGTTTTTTATTTAGACTTCAGTGTTTTTTAATTAGAATTCAGTGTTTTTTATTCAGAATTTGGTGTTTTATATGTAGAAGTCAGTGCTTTTTATTCTGAAAATTATGCTTTTTTTTAGATTTGTGTTTTTTATTAGATGTTGGCACTTTTTTAGAATCCAGTGTTTTTAATTTAGAATTCAGTGTTTTTTTATTTAGAATTCACAGCTTTTTATTCAGAATTCAGTGCTTTTTATTTTGAATTCAGTGTTTATTTATTTAGAATTCAGTGTTTTTTAATTTAGAATTCAGTGTAATTATTTAGAATTCAGTGTTTTTTTATTTAGCATACAGTGTTTTTAATTTAGAATTCAGTGTTTTTATTTAGAATTCAGTGTTTTCTGTTGAGAATTTAGATTTTTTTTAGAATTCAGTGTTTTTCTAATTAGAATTCAGTAGTTTTTTAATTTAGAATTTGGTGTTTTTTATTTAGACTTCAGTGCTTTTTATTTAGAATTCAGTGCTTTTTTATTTAGAATTTAGTGTTTTTTTATTTAGAATCCAGTGTATTTTTATTAGAATTCTGTGTTTTTTAATTAGAATTTGGTGTTTTTATTTAGAATTGTGTGTTTTATTTAGAATTCAGTGTTTTTTATTCAGAATTTGGTGTTTTGTATTTAGAAGTCAGTGCTTTTTATTCAGAAAATTGTGCTTTTTTTTAGATTTGTGTTTTTTATTATATGTTGGTGCTTTTTTAGAATTCAGTGTTTTTAATTTAGAATTCAGTGTTTTTTATTTAGAATTCACTGCTTTTTATTTAGAATTCAGTGCTTTTTATTTTGAATTCAGTGTTTATTTATTTAGAATTCAGTGTTTTTTAATTTAGAATTCAGTGTAATTATTTAGAATTCAGTGTTTTTTATTTAGCATACAGTGTTTTTACTTTAGAATTCAGTGTTTTCTATTGAGAATTTGGATTTTTTTAGAATTCAGTGTTTTTCTATTTAGAATTCAGTGCTTTTTAAATTTAGAATTTGGTGTTTTTTATTTAGACTTCAGTGCTTTTATTTAGAATTCAGTGCTTTTTTATTTAGAATTGAGTGTTTTTTTATTTAGAATTGAGTGTTTTTTTATTTAGAATTGAGTGTTTTTTTTATTTAGAATTCAATGTCTTTATTTAGAATTCAGTGTTTTTTATTTAGAATTTGTTTTTTATTTAGAATTCAGTGTTTTTTTATTTAGAATTCAGTGCCTTTTTAAATTTAGAATCCAGTGTATTTTTCTTAGTATTCAGTGGTTTATTTTTATTAGAATTGTGTTTTTTATTCAGAATTTGGTGTTTATTTATTTAGAATTCAGTGTTTATTTATTTAGAATACAGTGTTTTTTTATTTAGAATTCAGTGTATTTTTAGTTAGAATTCAGTGTAATTATTTAGAATTCAGTGGTTTTTTATTTAGAATACAATGTTTTTAATTTATAATTCAGTGGTTTTTATTTAGAATTCAGTGTTTTGTATTGAGAACTCGGATATTTTTTTTACAATTCAGTGCTTTTCTATTTACAATTCAGTGCTTTTTTAATTTAGAATTTGTTGTTTTTTATTTAGAATTCAGTGTTTTTTAATTAGAATTCAGTGTTTTTTATTCAGAATTTGGTGTTTTATATTTAGAAGTCAGTGCTTTTTATTCAGAAAATTGTGCTTTTTTTTAGATTTGAGTTTTTTATTAGATGTTGGCGCTTTTTTAGAATCCAGTGTTTTTAATTTAGACTTCAGTGTTTTTTATTTAGAATTCACAGCTTTTTATTTAGAATTCAGTGCTTTTTATTTTGAATTCAGTGTTTATTTATTTAGAATTCAGTGTTTTCTATTGAGAATTTGGATTTTTTTTAGAATTCAGTGTTTTTCTAATTAGAATTCAGTACTTTTTTAATTTAGAATTTGGTGTTTTTTATTTAGACTTCAGTGCTTTTTATTTAGAATTCAGTGCTTTTTTATTTAGAATTCAGTGTTTTTTTATTTAGAATTTAGTGTTTTTTATTTAGAATTCAGTGTTTTTATTTAGAATTCAGTGTTTTTTATTTAGAATTTGTTTTTTTATTTAGAATTGAGTGTTTTTTAATTTAGAAGTCAGTGTTTATTTAAATTTAGAATCCAGTGTATTTTTCTTAGAATTCAGTGTTTTTTTTATTTAGAATTTTCTGTTTTTTTATTTAGAATTCAGTGTTTTTATTTAGAATTCAGTGTTTTTATTTAGAATTCAGTGTTTTTAATTTAGAATTCAGTGTTTTTATTTAGAATTCAGTTTTTTCTATTGAGAATTTGGATTTTTTTTAGAATTCAGTGTTTTTCTAATTAGAATTCAGTACTTTTTTAATTTAGAATTTGGTGTTTTTTATTTAGACTTCAGTGCTTTTTATTTAGAATTCAGTGCTTTTTTATTTAGAATTCAGTGTTTTTTATTTAGAATTTAGTGTTTTTTTATTTAGAATCCAGTGTATTTTTATTAGAATTCTGTGTTTTTTAATTAGAATTTGGTGTTTTTATTTAGAATTGTGTGTTTTATTTAGAATTCAGTGTTTTTTATTCAGAATTTGGTTTTTTGTATTTAGAAGTCAGTGCTTTTTATTCAGAAAATTGTGCTTTTTTTTAGATTTGTGTTTTTCATTAGATGTTGGTGCTTTTTTAGAATCCAGTGTTTTTAATTTAGAATTCAGTGTTTTTTATTTGGAATTCACTGCTTTTTATTTTGAATTCAGTGCTTTTTATTTTGAATTCAGTGTTTATTTATTTAGAATTCAGTGTTTTTTAATTTAGAATTCAGTGTAATTATTTAGAATTCAGTGTTTTTTATTTAGCATACAGTGTTTTTACTTTAGAATTCAATGTTTTTTATTTAGAATTCAGTGTTTTCTATTGAGAATTTGGATTTTTTTAGAATTCAGTGTTTTTCTATTTAGAATTCAGTGCTTTTTAAATTTAGAATTTGGTGTTTTTTATTTAGACTTCAGTGCTTTTATTTAGAATTCAGTGCATTTTTATTTAGAATTGAGTGTTTTTTTTATTTAGAATTGAGTGTTTTTTTTTATTTAGAATTCAATGTCTTTATTTAGAATTCAGTGTTTTTTATTTAGAATTTGTTTTTTTTTTAGAATTCAGTGTTTTTTTATTTAGAATTCTGTTCCTTTTTAAATTTAGAATCCAGTGTATTTTTCTTAGTATTCAGTGGTTTATTTTTATTAGAATTGTGTTTTTTTATTCAGAATTTGGTGTGTTTTATTTAGAATTGAGTGTTTTTTTTAGAAGTCAGTGCTTTTTATTCAGAAAATTGTGCTTTTTTAGAATTGTGTTTTTATTAGATGTTGGTGCTTTTTTAGAATTCAGTGCTTTTTTATTTAGAATTCAGTGTTTATTTATTTAGAATTCAGTGTTTATTTACTTAGAATACAGTGTTTTTCATTTAGAATTCAGTGTTTTTTTTATTTAGAATTCAGTGTAATTATTTAGAATTCAGTGGTTTTTTATTTAGAATACAGTGTTTTTAATTTAGAATTCAGTGGTTTTTATTTAGAATTCAGTGTTTTGTATTGAGAACTTGGATATTTTTTTAGAATTCAGTGTTTTTCTATTTACAATTCAGTGCTTTTTTTATTTAGAATTTGGTGTTTTTCATTCAGAATTCAGTGTTTTTATTCAGAATTTGGTGTTTTTTATTTAGAATTAAGTGTTTTTTTATTTAGAATTCAGTGCTTTTTATTTAGAATTCAGTGTTTTGTATTGAGAATTTGGATTTTTTTTAGAAGTCATTCTTTTTCTATTTAGAATTCAGTGCTTTTCGATTTAGAATTTGGTGTTTTTTATTTAGACTTCAGTGTTTTTTTATTTCGAAATCAGTGCTTTTTTATTTAGAATTTGGTGTTTTAATTTAGAATTCAGTGTTTTTTTAATTTAGAATCCAGTGTATTTTTTTTTAGAATTCAGTGTTTTTTAATTCGAATTTGGTGTTTTTATTTAGAATTGTGTGTTTTATTTAGAATTCAGTGTGTTTTATTCAGAATTTGGTGTTTTATATTTAGAAGTCAGTGCTTTTTATTCAGAAAATTGTGCTTTTTTTAGATTTGTGTTTTTTTATTAGATGTTGGTGCTTTTTTAGAATCCAGTGTTTTTAATTTAGAATTCAGTGTTTTTTATTTAGAATTCAGTGCTTTTTATTTTGAATTCAGTGTTTATTTATTTAGAATTCAGTGTTTTTTAATTTAGTTTTCAGTGTAATTATTTAGAATTCAGTGTTTTTTATTTAGCATACAGTGTTTTTAATTTAGAATTCAGTGTTTTTTATTAGATGTTGGTGCTTTTTTAGAATCCAGTGTTTTTAATTTAGAATTCAGTGTTTTTTATTTAGAATTCAGTGCTTTTTATTTTGAATTCAGTGTTTATTTAGAATTCAGTGTAATTATTTAGAATTCAGTGGTTTTTTTATTTAGACTACAGTGTTTTTTGTGTTTTTTATTAGATGTTGGTGCTTTTTTAGAATCCAGTGTTTTTAATTTAGAATTCAGTGTTTTTTATTTAGAATTCAGTGCTTTTTATTTTGAATTCAGTGTTTATTTATTCAGTGTTTTTTAATTTAGATTTCAGTGTAATTATTTAGAATTCAGTGTTTTTTAATTTAGATTTCAGTGTAATTATTTAGAATTCAGTGTTTTTTATTTAGCATACAGTGTTTTTAATTTAGAATTCAGTGTTTTTATTTAGAATTCAGTACTTTTTTAATTTAGAATTTGGTGTTTTTTATTTAGAATTTAGTGTTTTTATTTAGAATTCAGTGTTTTTATTTAGAATTTGTTTTTTTATTTAGAATTCAGTGTAATTATTTAGAATTCAGTGGTTTTTTTATTTAGAATACAGTGTTTTTTGTGTTTTTTATTAGATGTTGGTGCTTTTTTAGAATCCAGTGTTTTTAATTTAGAATTCAGTGTTTTTTATTTAGAATTCACTGCTTTTTATTTTGAATTCAGTGTTTATTTAGAATTCAGTGTAATTATTTAGAATTCAGTGGTTTTTTTATTTAGAATACAGTGTTTTTTGTGTTTTTTATTAGATGTTGGTGCTTTTTTAGAATCCAGTGTTTTTAATTTAGAATTCAGTGTTTTTTATTTAGAATTCAGTGCTTTTTATTTTGAATTCAGTGTTTATTTATTTAGAATTCAGTGTTTTTTAATTTAGATTTCAGTGTAATTATTTAGAATTCAGTGTTTTTTATTTAGCATACAGTGTTTTTAATTTAGAATTCAGTGTTTTTATTTAGAATTCAGTACTTTTTTAATTTAGAATTTGGTGTTTTTTATTTAGACTTCAGTGCTTTTTATTTAGAATTCAGTGCTTTTTTATTTAGAATTCAGTGTTTTTTTATTTAGAATTTAGTGTTTTTTTATTTAGAATTCAGTGTTTTTATTTAGAATTTGTTTTTTTATTTAGAATTCAGTGTAATTATTTAGAATTCAGTGGTTTTTTTATTTAGAATACAGTGTTTTTTGTGTTTTTTATTAGATGTTGGTGCTTTTTTAGAATCCAGTGTTTTTAATTTAGAATTCAGTGTTTTTTATTTAGAATTCACTGCTTTTTATTTTGAATTCAGTGTTTATTTAGAATTCCGTGTAATTATTTAGAATTCAGTGGTTTTTTTATTTAGAATACAGTGTTTTTTGTGTTTTTTATTAGATGTTGGTGCTTTTTTAGAATCCAGTGTTTTTAATTTAGAATTCAGTGTTTTTTATTTAGAATTCAGTGCTTTTTATTTTGAATTCAGTGTTTATTTATTTAGAATTCAGTGTTTTTTAATTTAGATTTCAGTGTAATTATTTAGAATTCAGTGTTTTTTATTTAGCATACAGTGTTTTTAATTTAGAATTCAGTGTTTTTATTTAGAATTCAGTACTTTTTAATTTAGAATTTGGTGTTTTTTATTTAGACTTCAGTGCTTTTTATTTAGAAATCAGTGCTTTTTTATTTAGAATTCAGTGTTTTTTTATTTAGAATTTAGTGTTTTTTTATTTAGAATTCAGTGTTTTTATTTAGAATTTGTTTTTTTATTTAGAATTCAGTGTAATTATTTAGAATTCAGTGGTTTTTTTATTTAGAATACAGTGTTTTTTGTGTTTTTTATTAGATGTTGGTGCTTTTTTAGAATCCAGTGTTTTTAATTTAGAATTCATTGTAATTATTTAGAATTCAGTGTTTTTTTTATTTAGAATACAGTGTTTTTTGTGTTTTTTATTAGATGTTGGTGCTTTTTTAGAATCCAGTGTTTTTAATTTAGAATTCAGTGTTTTTTATTTAGAATTCAGTGCTTTTTATTTTGAATTCAGTGTTTATTTAGAATTCAGTGTAATTATTTAGAATTCAGTGGTTTTTTTATTTAGAATACAGTGTTTTTTGTGTTTTTTATTAGATGTTGGTGCTTTTTTAGAATCCAGTGTTTTTAATTTAGAATTCAGTGTTTTTTATTTAGAATTCAGTGCTTTTTATTTTGAATTCAGTGTTTATTTATTTAGAATTCAGTGTTTTTTAATTTAGATTTCAGTGTAATTATTTAGAATTCAGTGTTTTTATTTAGCATACAGTGTTTTTAATTTAGAATTCAGTGTTTTTATTTAGAATTCAGTACTTTTTTAATTTAGAATTTGGTGTTTTTTATTTAGACTTCAGTGCTTTTTATTTAGAATTCAGTGCTTTTTTATTTAGAATTCAGTGTTTTTTTATTTAGAATTTAGTGTTTTTTTATTTAGAATTCAGTGTTTTTATTTAGAATTTGTTTTTTTATTTAGAATTCAGTGTAGTTATTTAGAATTCAGTGTTTTTTTATTTAGAATACAGTGTTTTTTGTGTTTTTTATTAGATGTTGGTGCTTTTTTAGAATCCAGTGTTTTTAATTTAGAATTCAGTGTTTTTTATTTAGAATTCAGTGCTTTTTATTTTGAATTCAGTGTTTATTTATTTTGAATTCAGTGTTTATTTATTTAGAATACAGTGTTTTTCATTTAGAATTCATTGTTTTTTTATTTAGAATTCAGTGTAATTATTTAGAATTCAGTGGTTTTTTTTATTTAGAATACAGTGTTTTTTGCGTTTTTTATTAGATGTTGGTGCTTTTTTAGAATCCAGTGTTTTTAATTTAGAATTCAGTGTTTTTTATTTAGAATTCAGTGCTTTTTATTTTGAATTCAGTGTTTATTTAGAATTCAGTGTAATTATTTAGAATTCAGTGTTTTTTTTATTTAGAATACAGTGTTTTTTGTGTTTTTTATTAGATGTTGGTGCTTTTTTAGAATCCAGTGTTTTTAATTTAGAATTCAGTGTTTTTTATTTAGAATTCAGTGCTTTTTATTTTGAATTCAGTGTTTATTTATTCAGTGTTTTTTAATTTAGATTTCAGTGTAATTATTTAGAATTCAGTGTTTTTTATTTAGCATACAGTGTTTAATTTAGAATTCAGTGTTTATTTATTTAGAATTCAGTGTTTATTTATTTAGAATACAGTGTTTATTTATTTAGAATACAGTGTTTTTCATTTAGAATTCATTGTTTTTTTATTTAGAATTCAGTGTAATTATTTAGAATTCAGTGGTTTTTTATTTAGAATACAGTGTTTTTTGTGTTTTTTATTAGATGTTGGTGCTTTTTTAGAATCCAGTGTTTTTAATTTAGAATTCAGTGTTTTTTATTTAGAATTCAGTGCTTTTTATTTTGAATTCAGTGTTTATTTAGAATTCAGTGTAATTATTTAGAATTCAGTGGTTTTTTTATTTAGAATACAGTGTTTTTTGTGTTTTTTATTAGATGTTGGTGCTTTTTTAGAATCCAGTGTTTTTAATTTAGAATTCAGTGTTTTTTATTTAGAATTCAGTGCTTTTTATTTTGAATTCAGTGTTTATTTATTTAGAATTCAGTGTTTTTTAATTTAGATTTCAGTGTAATTATTTAGAATTCAGTGTTTTTTATTAAGCATACAGTGTTTTTAATTTAGAATTCAGTGTTTTTATTTAGAATTCAGTACTTTTTTAATTTAGAATTTGGTGTTTTTTATTTAGACTTCAGTGCTTTTTATTTAGAATTCAGTGCTTTTTTATTTAGAATTCAGTTTTTTTTATTTAGAATTTAGTGTTTTTATTTAGAATTCAGTGTTTTTATTTAGAATTTGTTTTTTTATTTAGAATTCAGTGTAATTATTTAGAATTCAGTGGTTTTTTTTATTTAGAATACAGTGTTTTTTGTGTTTTTTATTAGATGTTGGTGCTTTTTTAGAATCCAGTGTTTTTAATTTAGAATTCATTGTAATTATTTAGAATTCAGTGGTTTTTTTATTTAGAATACAGTGTTTTTTGTGTTTTTTATTAGATGTTGGTGCTTTTTTAGAATCCAGTGTTTTTAATTTAGAATTCAGTGTTTTTTATTTAGAATTCAGTGCTTTTTATTTTGAATTCAGTGTTTATTTAGAATTCAGTGTAATTATTTAGAATTCAGTGGTTTTTTTATTTAGAATACAGTGTTTTTTGTGTTTTTTATTAGATGTTGGTGCTTTTTTAGAATCCAGTGTTTTTAATTTAGAATTCAGTGTTTTTTATTTAGAATTCAGTGCTTTTTATTTTGAATTCTGTGTTTTTTTATTTAGAATTCAGTGTTTTTTAATTTAGATTTCAGTGTAATTATTTAGAATTCAGTGTTTTTTATTTAGCATACAGTGTTTTTAATTTAGAATTCAGTGTTTTTATTTAGAATTCAGTACTTTTTTAATTTAGAATTTGGTGTTTTTTATTTAGACTTCAGTGCTTTTTATTTAGAATTCAGTGCTTTTTTATTTAGAATTCAGTGTTTTTTTATTTAGAATTTAGTATTTTTTTATTTAGAATTCAGTGTTTTTATTTAGAATTTGTTTTTTTATTTAGAATTCAGTGTAATTATTTAGAATTCAGTGGTTTTTTATTTAGAATACAGTGTTTTTTGTGTTTTTTATTAGATGTTGGTGCTTTTTTAGAATCCAGTGTTTTTAATTTAGAATTCAGTGTTTTTTATTTAGAATTCAGTGCTTTTTATTTTGAATTCAGTGTTTATTTATTTAGAATTCAGTGTTTTTTAATTTAGATTTCAGTGTAATTATTTAGAATTCAGTGTTTTTTATTTAGCATACAGTGTTTTTAATTTAGAATTCAGTGTTTTTATTTAGAATTCAGTACTTTTTTAATTTAGAATTTGGTGTTTTTTATTTAGACTTCAGTGCTTTTTATTTAGAATTCAGTGCTTTTTTATTTAGAATTCAGTGTTTTTTTATTTAGAATTTAGTGTTTTTAGGCCCGAGCAGCGAAAGCGCTGCGAAGGCCTCTTGTTTTTGCTCCGATTATTATTTTTTCTTTTTTTGTTATTCCGTGCCCCCTTTGAATGGCTTTTTGGGGACCTTAACATACCCCAAAACTCACAATATTTTGCAAACTTGTCAGGCCTGGTGAAAAATTTGATATTTTAAAGGTCCCAAAAAAATCGCAAAGAAAATGGCTGAACAGCGCCCCCTACAATGTGAAAAAAACCCCTCTCCATAAAGCTTAGTTTATCGTACAGTTATGAAATTTGGTACATTTGTAGTACTCAACAGTCCGCACAGAAAAGTCTCTTGCAAGCATGGTCAATATCAAACAGGAAGTCGGCCATTTTGGGTTGAAATGGCGATTTTTAGCCGTTTTTGCAGTTTTTAGGGTCCGTTTCTGATTGGATTGCTCGATCATTTTTCGCACGATCGTCTCAAAAATTGTGTAAAAATGCTCAGAAGGGATGGGCAAACAAAATGAGATGAGGATTCTGAGTTTTCGTATATGTTGAAGGGGCGGGGCCAGGCCTTGAAGTTTGACTACTCGCCAATTTTTTTTTAATTGCTATAACTTCATAACTGAATAGAATAAAGTTACCAAACTTTCTGTGGTCATTCATCATCCACCCACAAAGTAATATGAATGGTTGGATGATGACATCACACAAGCCCCGCCCGCTCAGGACCAAAAAGGTCAAGTTTTACTGTGAAAGGTCCCAAATTGCCCCATTTCACTTAATCACCACAAATTTGTAGCTGGTAACTCAAGACAAGTGGGGGTTGCTTGGCGTCACTTTATGGGAGTTTTCGGCAGAGGGCGGGGCTGTGGCGGCGCGGCGAAGTCAGACGTACCGCCGTGGCCTTACGTTTGCCTCCCATTTCGTCATTTCTAAAGATATCGTCACGGAACTTTTTGTGAGTAATCCTAGTCTGGCCCCTCAAACAATCTGATGTCAACATCCGGTGGGCGTGGCCTATTTTCTGAAATAGCGCCCCCTAGGACCATTAAAACTGTCAGCCCCAAGCCATGCTTTGACTGAGGATTACGAAATTTGGTACACTAATGTGGTGTCTCAGGACCTACAAAAAAGTCTCTTGGAGCCTAGTGCAAAGTCGCACAGGAAGTCGGCCATTTTGGTCCAAGTACGCGATTTAGTGGTTTTCGCACACGTTGTTTGGAGAGTGATGCTCCGTCGCCCTTTTCACCATTCTCCTTCAAACTTCTGCTATGTACTCGTAAGACATAGGGAAAAAAATTCAACCGTCGGATTTTTCAAAAGTTGAAAGGTGTGGGCGTGGCTAAGCCTCAAACTTTGACCTGCCGCCACGCCACTCTTTTTTTCACAGCTCCCTACTGGACTCCTTTTACCCAATCACCAGGATTCTGTGGGAAACAGCAGTAGACAACTTGAGGTTACTTGGTCTCCAGTACTGGCAGGTTTTGAAAAAAGGCGGGGCTTTGGGAGCATGGCGAAAATCGCCATCACGCCATGGAAATACGTTTGCCTCTCATTTCTTCAGTTATCGTGATATCGCTCCGACACTTCTGGTGAGTGATCCTAGTCTGACCCCCAAGAGAAATAGACAGCTGAAGTTTGTGGGCGTGGCCTATTCTCTTAAATAGCGCCCCCTAGGACCATTTAAACTAATAGCCCCAAGCCAAGCTTTGACTGAGGATTGCGAAATTTGGTACACTAATGTGGTGTCTCAGGACCTACAAAAAAGTCTCTTGGAGCCAAGTGCAAAGTCGCACAGGAAGTCGGCCATTTTGGTCCAAGTACGCGATTTAGTGGTTTTCGCACACGTTGTTTGGAGAGTGATGCTCCGTCGCCCTTTTCACCAATCTCCTTCAAACTTCTGCTATATACTCTTAAGACATAGGGGAAAAAATTCAACCGTCGGATTTTTCAAAAGTTGAAAGGTGTGGGCGTGGCTAAGCCTCAAACTTTGACCTGTCGCCACGCCACTCTTTTTTTCACAGCTCCCTACTGGACTCCTTTTACCCAATCACCAGGATTCTGTGGGAAACAGCAGTAGACAACTTGAGGTTACTTAGTCTCCAGTACTGGCAGGTTTTGAAAAAAGGCGGGGCTTTGGGAGCATGGCGAAAATCGCCATCACGCCATGGAAATACGTTTGCCTCTCATTTCTTCAGTTATCGTGATATCGCTACGAAACTTCTGGTGAGTGATCCTAGTCTGACCCCCAAGAGAAATAGATAGCTGAAGTTTGTGGGCGTGGCCTATTCTCTTAAATAGCGCCCCCTAGGACCATTTAAACTAATAGCCCCAAGCCATGCTTTGACTGAGGATTACGAAATTTGGTACACTAATGTGGTGTCTCAGGACCTACAAAAAAGTCTCTTGGAGCCAAGGACAAAGTCGCACAGGAAGTCGGCCATTTTGGTCCAAGTACGCGATTTAGTGGTTTTCGCACACGTTGTTTGGAGAGTGATGCTCCGTCGCCCTTTTCACCAATCACTTTCAAACTTCTGCTGTATACTCTTACGACGTAGGGGGAAAAATTCAACCGTCGGATTTTTCAAAAGTTGAAAGGTGTGGGCGTGGCTAAGCCTCAAACTTTGACCTTTCGCCATTACTTTACTTGACTTAATAACTCCCATGTGCATGATCAGATCTTTTTCAAACTTTGTCTGTGTGATCATTGACCATATCTGTAAAAAATGACAATGTGGACAGCTGACATCACCTAAGCCCCGCCCCCTGACTACAGGAAGTCTATTTTTTATGCTGAAATACCCATATTTGTCCCCTCTAATTTAGTGAACATGACACTAAGGTCATACACTGTCTTCATGATGTTGTAATGACCATTCAGATCTGATAGCTTTCCAGAAAGGGAGGGGCTTTGATGCCATGGTGAATTCTGGCATGACGTCGTGACCTTACAATTCAATTTAATGGTGAGCTCAGAGGGGATGCTGAGTCAGGGTGAGGTGCAGACTAGGAGGCCATTTGCGGTTTCTGGTGTCGGGGTGGGTGACGTTTCTGTTCTGCCAGACGTGCCCTGGTGCCCCGGGCTGCCGGCCAGGCCGGAGCGGCGCGGAGCTGCGAGGGCCGAACGACGCTGCTTGCAGCTTTAATTTTATTTAGAATTCAGTGTTTTTATTTAGAATTTGTTTTTTTATTTAGAATTGAGTGGTTTTTAATTTAGAAGTCATTGCTTTTTTAAATTTAGAATCCAGTGTATTTTTCTTAGAATTCAGTGTTTTTTGTATTTAGAATTCAGTGTAATTATTTAGAATTCAGTGGTTTTTTATTTAGAATACAGTGTTTTTAATTTAGAATTCAGTGTTTTTTATTTAGAAGTCAGTGCTTTTTATTCAGAAAATTGTGCTTTTTTAGAATTGTGTTTTTATTAGATGTTGGTGCTTTTTTAGAATTCAGTGTTTTTTATTTAGAATTCAGTGCGTTTTATTTAGAATTCAGTGCTTTTTTATTTAGAATTCAGTGTTTATTTATTTAGAATTCAGTGTTTATTTATTAAGAATACAGTGTTTTTCATCTAGAATTTATTGTTTTTTTATTTAGAATTCAGTGTAATTATTTAGAATTCAGTGGTTTTTTTATTTAGAATACAGTGTTTTTATTTAGCATACAGTGTTTTTAATTTAGAATTCAGTGTTTTTATTTAGAATTCAGTACTTTTTTAATTTAGAATTTGGTGTTTTTTATTTAGACTTCAGTGCTTTTTATTTAGAATTCAGTGCTTTTTTATTTAGAATTCAGTGTTTTTTTATTTAGAATTTAGTGTTTTTTTATTTAGAATTCAGTGTTTTTATTTAGAATTTGTTTTTTATTTAGAATTGAGTGGTTTTTAATTTAGAAGTCATTGCTTTTTTAAATTTAGAATCCAGTGAATTTTTCTTAGAATTCAGTGTTTTTTTTATTTAGAATTCAGTGTAATTATTTAGAATTCAGTGGTTTTTTATTTAGAATACAGTGTTTTTAATTTAGAATTCAGTGTTTTTTATTTAGAAGTCAGTGCTTTTTATTCAGAAAATTGTGCTTTTTTAGAATTGTGTTTTTATTAGATGTTGGTGCTTTTTTAGAATTCAGTGTTTTTTATTTAGAATTCAGTGCGTTTTATTTAGAATTCAGTGCGTTTTATTTAGAATTCTGTGCTTTTTTATTTAGAATTCAGTGTTTATTTATTTAGAATACAGTGTTTTTTATTTAGAATTCATTGTTTTTTTATTTAGAATTCAGTGTAATTATTTAGAATTCAGTGGTTTTTTTATTTAGAATACAGTGTTTTTTGTGTTTTTTATTAGATGTTGGTGCTTTTTTAGAATCCAGTGTTTTTAATTTAGAATTCAGTGTTTTTTATTTAGAATTCAGTGCTTTTTATTTTGAATTCAGTGTTTATTTATTTAGAATTCAGTGTTTTTTAATTTAGATTTCAGTGTTATTATTTAGAATTCAGTGTTTTTTATTTAGCATACAGTGTTTTTAATTTAGAATTCAGTGTTTTTATTTAGAATTCAGTACTTTTTTAATTTAGAATTTGGTGTTTTTTATTTAGACTTCAGTGCTTTTTATTTAGAATTCAGTGCTTTTTTATTTAGAATTCAGTGTTTTTTTATTTAGAATTTAGTGTTTTTTTATTTAGAATTCAGTGTTTTTATTTAGAATTTGTTTTTTTATTTAGAATTGAGTGGTTTTTAATTTAGAAGTCATTGCTTTTTTAAATTTAGAATCCAGTGTATTTTTCTTAGAATTCAGTGTTTTTTTATTTAGAATTTTGTGTTTTTTTATTTAGAATTCAGTGTTTTTATTTAGAATTCAGTGTTTTTTATTTAGAATTCAGTGTTTATTTATTTAGAATACAGTGTTTTTCATTTAGAATTCAGTGTTTTTTTATTTAGAATTCAGTGTAATTATTCAGAATTCGGTGGTTTTTTTATTTAGAATACAGTGTTTTTAATTTAGAATTCAGTGGTTTTTATTTAGATTTCAGTGTTTTGTATTGAGAACTTGGATATTTTTTTTAGACTTCAGTGTTTTTCTATTTACAATTCAGTGCTTTTAAATTTAGAATTTGGTGTTTTTTGTTCAGAATTCAGTGTTTTTTATTCAGAATTTGGTGTTTTTTATTTAGAATTAAGTGTTTTTTTATTTAGAATTCAGTGTTTTTTATTTAGAATTCAGTGCTTTTTATTTAGAATTCAGTGTTTTGTATTGAGAATTTGGATTTTTTTTAGAAGTCATTCTTTTTCTATTTAGAATTCAGTGCTTTTCAATTTAGAATTTGGTGTTTTTTATTTAGACTTCAGTGCTTTTTATTTAGAATTCAGTGCCTTTTTATTTAGAATTCAGTGTTTTTCATTTAGAATTTGTTTTTTTTTATTTAGAATTGAGTGGTTTTTAATTTAGAAGTAAGTGCTTTTTTAAATTTAGAATCCAGTGTATTTTTCTTAGAATTCACTGTTTTTTTATTTAGAATTTTGTTTTTTTTAATTTAGAATTCAGTGTTTTTATTTAGAATTCAGTGTTTTTATTTAGAATTCAGTGTTTTTCATTTAGAATTTGTTTTTTTTTATTTAGAATTGAGTGGTTTTAAATTTAGAAGTCAGTGCTTTTTTAAATTTAGAATCCAGTGTATTTTTCTTAGAATTCAGTGTTTTTTTATTTAGAATTTTGTGTTTTTTTATTTAGAATTCAGTGTTTTTTATTTAGAAGTCAGTGCTTTTTATTCAGAAAATTGTGCTTTTTTTAGAATTGTGTTTTTATTAGATGTTGGTGCTTTTTTAGAATTCAGTGTTTTTTATTTAGAATTCAGTGTGTTTTATTTAGAATTCAGTGCTTTTTTATTTAGAATTCAGTGTTTATTTATTTAGAATTCAGTGTTTATTTATTTAGAATACAGTGTTTTTCATTTAGAATTCAGTGTTTTTTTATTTAGAATTCAGTGTAATTATTTAGAATTCAGTGGTTTTTTTATTTAGAATACAGTGTTTTTAATTTAGAATTCAGTGGTTTTTATTTAGAATTCAGTGTTTTGTATTGAGAACTTGGATATTTTTTTTAGACTTCAGTGTTTTTCTATTTACAATTCAGTGCTTTTTAATTTAGAATTTGGTGTTTTTTGTTCAGAATTCAGTGTTTTTTATTCAGAATTTGGTGTTTTTATTTAGAATTCAGTGTTTTTAATTAGAATTTGGTGTTTTTATTTAGAATTCAGTGTTTTTATTTAGAATTCAGTGTTTTTCATTTAGAATTTGTTTTTTTTTAATTTAGAATTGAGTGGTTTTAAATTTAGAAGTCAGTGCTTTTTTAAATTTAGAATCCAGTGTATTTTTCTTAGAATTCAGTGTTTTTTTATTTAGAATTTTGTGTTTTTTTATTTAGAATTCAGTGTTTTTTATTTAGAAGTCAGTGCTTTTTATTCAGAAAATTGTGCTTTTTTTAGAATTGTGTTTTTATTAGATGTTGGTGCTTTTTTAGAATTCAGTGTTTTTTATTTAGAATTCAGTGCGTTTTATTTAGAATTCAGTGCTTTTTTATTTAGAATTCAGTGTTTATTTATTTAGAATTCAGTGTTTATTTATTTAGAATACAGTGTTTTTCATTTAGAATTCAGTGTTTTTTTATTTAGAATTCAGTGTAATTATTTAGAATTCAGTGGTTTTTTATTTAGAATACAGTGTTTTTAATTTAGAATTCAGTGTTTTTTATTTAGAAGTCAGTGCTTTTTATTCAGAAATTTGTGCTTTTTTTCGAATTGTGTTTTTATTAGATGTTGGTGCTTTTTTAGAATTCAGTGTTTTTTATTTAGAATTCAGTGCGTTTTATTTAGAATTCAGTGCTTTTTTATTTAGAATTCAGTGTTTATTTATTTAGAATTCAGTGTTTATTTATTTAGAAAACAGTGTTTTTCATTTAGAATTCATTGTTTTTTTATTTAGAATTCAGTGTAATTATTTAGAATTCAGTGGTTTTTTTATTTAGAATACAGTGTTTTTAATTTAGAATTCAGTGGTTTTTATTTAGAATTCAGTGTTTTATATTGAGAACTTGGATATTTTTTTTAGACTTCAGTGTTTTTCTATTTACAATTCAGTGCTTTTTAATTTAGAATTTGGTGTTTTTTGTTCAGAATTCAGTGTTTTTTATTCAGAATTTGGTGTTTTTATTTAGAATTAAGTGTTTTTTTATTTAGAATTCAGTGTTTTTTATTTAGAATTCAGTGCTTTTTATTTAGAATTCGGTGTTTTGTATTGAGAATTTGGATATTTTTTTAGAAGTCATTCTTTTTCTATTTAGAATTCAGTGCTTTTCAATTTAGAATTTGGTGTTTTAATTTAGATTTCAGTGTTTTTTTGATTTAGAATTCAGTGCTTTTTTAAAATTTCGAATCCAGTGTATTTTTAGTAGAATTCAGTGTTTTTTATTTAGAATTTGGTGTTTTTATTTAGAATTGTGTGTTTTATTTAGAATTCAGTGTTTTTTATTCAGAATTTTTTGTTTTATATTTAGAAGTCAGTGCTTTTTATGCAGAAAATTGTGCTTTTTTTAGATTTGTGTTTTTTATTAGGTGTTGGTGCTTTTTTTAGAATCCAGTGTTTTTATTTAGAATTCAATGTTTTTTTATTTAGAATTCAGTGTAATTATTTAGAATTCAGTGGTTTTTTATTTAGAATTCAGTACTTTTTAATTTAGAATTTGGTGTTTTTTATTTAGAATTGTGTGTTTTATTTAGAATTCAGTGTTTTATTTAGAATTCAGAGTTTTTTATTCAGAATTTGGTGTTTTATATTTAGAAGTCAGTGCTTTTTATGCAGAAAATTGTGCTTTTTTTAGATTTGTGTTTTTTATTAGATGTTGGTGCTTTTTTAGAATCCAGTGTTTTTAATTTAGAATTCAGTGTTTTTTATTTAGAATTCAGTGTTTTTTATTTAGAATTCAGTACTTTTTAATTTAGAATTTGGTGTTTTTTATTTAGACTTCAGTGGTTTTTATTTAGAATTCAGTGCCTTTTTATTTAGAATTCAGTGTTTTTTTATTTAGAATGTAGTGTTTTTTGATTTAGAATTCAGTGTTTTTCATTTAGAATTTGGTTTTTTTTATTTAGAATTGAGTGGTTTTTAATTTAGAAGTAAGTGCTTTTTTAAATTTAGAATCCAGTGTATTTTTCTTAGAATTCAGAGTTTTTTATTTAGAATTTTGTTTTTTTTAAATTTAGAATTCAGTGTTTTTATTTAGAATTCAGTGTTTTTCATTTAGAATTTGTTTTTTTTTATTTAGAATTGAGTGGTTTTAAATTTAGAAGTCAGTGCTTTTTAAAATTTAGAATCCAGTGTATTTTTCTTAGAATTTAGTGTTTTTTTATTTAGAATTTTGTGTTATTTTTTTTATTTAGAATTCAGTGTTTTTATTTAGAATTCAGTGTTTTTTATTTAGAAGTCATTGCTTTTTATTCGGAAAATTGTGCTTTTTTTAGAATTGTGTTTTTATTAGATGTTGGTGCTTTTTTAGAATTCAGTGTTTTTTATTTAGAATTCAGTGCGTTTTATTTAGAATTCAGTGTTTATTTATTTAGAATTCAGCGTTTATTTATTTAGAATACACTGTTTTTCATTTAGAATTCAGTGTTTTTTTATTTAGAATTCAGTGTAATTATTTAGAATTCAGTGGTTTTTTATTTAGAATACAGTGTTTTTAATTTAGAATTCAGTGGTTTTTATTTAGAATTCAGTGTTTTGTATTGAGAACTTGGATATTTTTTTTAGAATTCAGTGTTTTTCTATTTACAATTCAGTGCTTTTTTAATTTAGAATTTGGTGTTTTTTATTCAGAATTCAGTGTTTTTTTTGTTCAGAATTTGGTGTTTTTTATTTAGAATTAAGTGTTTTTTTATTTAGAATTCAGTGTTTTTAATTTAGAAATCAGTGTTTTTTATTTAGAATTCACTGCTTTTTATTTAGAATTCGGTGTTTTGTATTGAGAATTTGGATATTTTTTTTAGAAGTCTTTTTCTATTTAGAATTCAGTGCTTTTCAATTCAGAATTTGGTGTTTTTTATTTAGACTTCAGTGTGTTTTTTTACTTCGAAATCAGTGCTTTTTTATTTAGAATTTGGTGTTTTAATTTAGAATTCAGTGTTTTTTTATTTAGAATTCAGTGCTGTTTTAATTTAGAATCCAGTGTATTTTTATTAGAATTCAGTGTTTTTAATTAGAATTTGGTGTTTTTATTTAGAATTCAGTGCTTTTTATTTAGAATTCAGTGTTTATTTATTTAGAATTCAGTGTTTTTTAATTTAGAATTCAGTGTAATTATTTAGAATTCAGTGTTTTTTATTTAGCATACAGTGTTTTTAATTTAGAATTCAGTGTTTTTATTTAGAATTCAGTACTTTTTTAATTTAGAATTTGGTGTTTTTTATTTAGACTTCAGTGCTTTTTTATTTAGAATTCAGTGCTTTTTTATTTAGAATTCAGTGTTTTTTTATTTAGAATTTAGTGTATTTTTATTTTGAATTCAGTGTTTTTATTTAGAATTCAGTGTTTTTTATTTAGAATTTGTTTTTTATTTAGAATTGAGTGGTTTTTAATTTAGAAGTCAGTGCTTTTTTAAATTTAGAATCCAGTGTATTTTTCTTAGAATTCAGTGTTTTTTTATTTAGAATTTTGTGTTTTTTTATTTAGAATTCAGTGTTTTTATTTAGATTTCAGTGTTTTTTATGTAGAAATCAGTGCTTTTTATTCAGAAAATTGTGCTTTTTTTAGAATAGTGTTTTTATTAGATGTTGGTGCTTTTTTAGAATTCAGTGTTTTTTATTTAGAATTCAGTGTTTTTTATTTAGAATTCAGTGCTTTTTTATTTAGAATTCAGTGTTTATTTATTTAGAATTCAGTGTTTATTTATTTAGAATTCAGTGTAATTATTTAGAATTCAGTGGTTTTTTATTTAGAATACAATGTTTTTGATTTATAATTCAGTGGTTTTTATTTAGAATTCAGTGTTTTGTATTGAGAACTCGGATATTTTTTTTAGAATTCAGTGTTTTTCTATTTACAATTCAGTGCTTTTTTAATTTAGAATTTGTTGTTTTTTATTTAGAATTCAGTGTTTTTTAATTAGAATTCAGTGTTTTTTATTCAGAATTTGGTGTTTTATATTTAGAAGTCAGTGCTTTTTATTCAGAAAATTGTGCTTTTTTTAGATTTGAGTTTTTTATTAGATGTTGGCGCTTTTTTAGAATCCAGTGTTTTTAATTTAGACTTCAGTGTTTTTTACTTAGAATTCACAGCTTTTTATTTAGAATTCAGTGCTTTTTATTTTGAATTCAGTGTATATTTATTTAGAATTCAGTGTTTTCTATTGAGAATTTGGATTTTTTTTAGAATTCAGTGTTTTTCTAATTAGAATTCAGTACTTTTTTTAATTTAGAATTTGGTGTTTTTTATTTAGACTTCAGTGCTTTTTATTTAGAATTCAGTGCTTTTTTATTTAGAATTCAGTGCTTTTTATTTAGAATTCAGTGCTTTTTTATTTAGAATTCAGTGTTTTTTTATTTAGAATTTAGTGTTTTTTTATTTAGAATTCAGTGTTTTTATTTAGAATTCAGTGTTTTTTATTTAGAATTTGTTTTTTTATTTAGAATTGAGTGGTTTTTAATTTAGAAGTCAGTGTTTTTTTAAATTTAGAATCCAGTGTATTTTTCTTAGAATTCAGTGTTTTTTTTATTTAGAATTTTGTGTTTTTTTTTATTTAGAATTCAGTGTTTTTTATTTAGAAGCCAGTGCTTTTTATTCAGAAAATTGTGCTTTTTTTTAGATTTGAGTTTTTTATTAGATGTTGGCGCTTTTTTAGAATCCAGTGTTTTTAATTTAGACTTCTGTGTTTTTAATTTAGAATTCAGTGCTTTTTATTTTGAATTCAGTGTTTATTTATATAGAATTCAGTGTTTTCTATTGAGAATTTGGATTTTTTTTAGAATTCAGTGTTTTTCTAATTAGAATTCAGTACTTTTTTAATTTAGAATTTGGTGTTTTTTATTTAGACTTCAGTGCTTTTTATTTAGAATTCAGTGCTTTTTTATTTAGAATTCAGTGCTTTTTATTTAGAATTCAGTGCTTTTTTATTTAGAATTCAGTGTTTTTTTATTTAGAATTTAGTGTTTTTTATTTAGAATTCAGTGTTTTTATTTAGAATTCAGTGTTTTTTATTTAGAATTTGTTTTTTTATTTAGAATTGAGTGGTTTTTAATTTAGAAGTCAGTGTTTATTTAAATTTAGAATCCAGTGTATTTTTCTTAGAATTCAGTGTTTTTTTTATTTAGAATTTTCTGTTTTTTTATTTAGAATTCAGTGTTTTTATTTAGAATTCAGTGTTTTTATTTAGAATTCAGTGTTTTTAATTTAGAATTCAGTGTTTTTATTTAGAATTCAGTTTTTTCTATTGAGAATTTGGATTTTTTTTAGAATTCAGTGTTTTTCTAATTAGAATTCAGTACTTTTTTAATTTAGAATTTGGTGTTTTTTATTTAGACTTCAGTGCTTTTTATTTAGAATTCAGTGCTTTTTTATTTAGAATTCAGTGTTTTTTATTTAGAATTTAGTGTTTTTTTATTTAGAATCCAGTGTATTTTTATTAGAATTCTGTGTTTTTTAATTAGAATTTGGTGTTTTTATTTAGAATTGTGTGTTTTATTTAGAATTCAGTGTTTTTTATTCAGAATTTGGTTTTTTGTATTTAGAAGTCAGTGCTTTTTATTCAGAAAATTGTGCTTTTTTTTAGATTTGTGTTTTTCATTAGATGTTGGTGCTTTTTTAGAATCCAGTGTTTTTAATTTAGAATTCAGTGTTTTTTATTTGGAATTCACTGCTTTTTATTTTGAATTCAGTGCTTTTTATTTTGAATTCAGTGTTTATTTATTTAGAATTCAGTGTTTTTTAATTTAGAATTCAGTGTAATTATTTAGAATTCAGTGTTTTTTTTTAGCATACAGTGTTTTTACTTTAGAATTCAGTGTTTTTTATTTAGAATTCAGTGTTTTCTATTGAGAATTTGGATTTTTTTAGAATTCAGTGTTTTTCTATTTAGAATTCAGTGCTTTTTAAATTTAGAATTTGGTGTTTTTTATTTAGACTTCAGTGCTTTTATTTAGAATTCAGTGCATTTTTATTTAGAATTGAGTGTTTTTTTTATTTAGAATTGAGTGTTTTTTTTTTATTTAGAATTCAATGTCTTTATTTAGAATTCAGTGTTTTTTATTTAGAATTTGTTTTTTTTTTAGAATTCAGTGTTTTTTTATTTAGAATTCTGTTCCTTTTTAAATTTAGAATCCAGTGTATTTTTCTTAGTATTCAGTGGTTTATTTTTATTAGAATTGTGTTTTTTTATTCAGAATATGGTGTGTTTTATTTAGAATTGAGTGTTTTTTTTAGAAGTCAGTGCTTTTTATTCAGAAAATTGTGCTTTTTTAGAATTGTGTTTTTATTAGATGTTGGTGCTTTTTTAGAATTCAGTGCTTTTTTATTTAGAATTCAGTGTTTATTTATTTAGAATTCAGTGTTTATTTACTTAGAATACAGTGTTTTTCATTTAGAATTCAGTGTTTTTTTATTTAGAATTCAGTGTAATTATTTAGAATTCAGTGGTTTTTTATTTAGAATACAGTGTTTTTAATTTAGAATTCAGTGGTTTTTATTTAGAATTCAGTGTTTTGTATTGAGAACTTGGATATTTTTTTAGAATTCAGTGTTTTTCTATTTACAATTCAGTGCTTTTTTTATTTAGAATTTGGTGTTTTTCATTCAGAATTCAGTGTTTTTATTCAGAATTTGGTGTTTTTTATTTAGAATTAAGTGTTTTTTTATTTAGAATTCAGTGCTTTTTATTTAGAATTCAGTGTTTTGTATTGAGAATTTGGATTTTTTTAGAAGTCATTCTTTTTCTATTTAGAATTCAGTGCTTTTCGATTTAGAATTTGGTGTTTTTTATTTAGACTTCAGTGTTTTTTTATTTCGAAATCAGTGCTTTTTTATTTAGAATTTGGTGTTTTAATTTAGAATTCAGTGTTTTTTTAATTTAGAATCCAGTGTATTTTTTTTTAGAATTCAGTGTTTTTTAATTCGAATTTGGTGTTTTTATTTAGAATTGTGTGTTTTATTTAGAATTCAGTGTGTTTTATTCAGAATTTGGTGTTTTATATTTAGAAGTCAGTGCTTTTTATTCAGAAAATTGTGCTTTTTTTAGATTTGTGTTTTTTTATTAGATGTTGGTGTTTTTTAGAATCCAGTGTTTTTAATTTAGAATTCAGTGTTTTTTATTTAGAATTCAGTGCTTTTTATTTTGAATTCAGTGTTTATTTATTTAGAATTCAGTGTTTTTTAATTTAGATTTCAGTGTAATTATTTAGAATTCAGTGTTTTTTATTTAGCATACAGTGTTTTTAATTTAGAATTCAGTGTTTTTTATTAGATGTTGGTGCTTTTTTAGAATCCAGTGTTTTTAATTTAGAATTCAGTGTTTTTTATTTAGAATTCAGTGCTTTTTATTTTGAATTCAGTGTTTATTTAGAATTCAGTGTAATTATTTAGAATTCAGTGGTTTTTTTATTTAGACTACAGTGTTTTTTGTGTTTTTTATTAGATGTTGGTGCTTTTTTAGAATCCAGTGTTTTTAATTTAGAATTCAGTGTTTTTGATTTAGAATTCAGTGCTTTTTATTTTGAATTCAGTGTTTATTTATTCAGTGTTTTTTAATTTAGATTTCAGTGTAATTATTTAGAATTCAGTGTTTTTTAATTTAGATTTCAGTGTAATTATTTAGAATTCAGTGTTTTTTATTTAGCATACAGTGTTTTTAATTTAGAATTCAGTGTTTTTATTTAGAATTCAGTACTTTTTTAATTTAGAATTTGGTGTTTTTTATTTAGAATTTAGTGTTTTTATTTAGAATTCAGTGTTTTTATTTAGAATTTGTTTTTTTATTTAGAATTCAGTGTAATTATTTAGAATTCAGTGGTTTTTTTATTTAGAATACAGTGTTTTTTGTGTTTTTTATTAGATGTTGGTGCTTTTTTAGAATCCAGTGTTTTTAATTTAGAATTCAGTGTTTTTTATTTAGAATTCACTGCTTTTTATTTTGAATTCAGTGTTTATTTAGAATTCAGTGTAATTATTTAGAATTCAGTGGTTTTTTTATTTAGAATACAGTGTTTTTTGTGTTTTTTATTAGATGTTGGTGCTTTTTTAGAATCCAGTGTTTTTAATTTAGAATTCAGTGTTTTTTATTTAGAATTCAGTGCTTTTTATTTTGAATTCAGTGTTTATTTATTTAGAATTCAGTGTTTTTTAATTTAGATTTCAGTGTAATTATTTAGAATTCAGTGTTTTTTATTTAGCATACAGTGTTTTTAATTTAGAATTCAGTGTTTTTATTTAGAATTCAGTACTTTTTTAATTTAGAATTTGGTGTTTTTTATTTAGACTTCAGTGCTTTTTATTTAGAATTCAGTGCTTTTTTATTTAGAATTCAGTGTTTTTTTATTTAGAATTTAGTGTTTTTTTATTTAGAATTCAGTGTTTTTATTTAGAATTTGTTTTTTTATTTAGAATTCAGTGTAATTATTTAGAATTCAGTGGTTTTTTTATTTAGAATACAGTGTTTTTTGTGTTTTTTATTAGATGTTGGTGCTTTTTTAGAATCCAGTGTTTTTAATTTAGAATTCATTGTAATTATTTAGAATTCAGTGGTTTTTTTATTTAGAATACAGTGTTTTTTGTGTTTTTTATTAGATGTTGGTGCTTTTTTTGAATCCAGTGTTTTTAATTTAGAATTCAGTGTTTTTTATTTAGAATTCACTGCTTTTTATTTTGAATTCAGTGTTTATTTAGAATTCCGTGTAATTATTTAGAATTCAGTGGTTTTTTTATTTAGAATACAGTGTTTTTTGTGTTTTTTATTAGATGTTGGTGCTTTTTTAGAATCCAGTGTTTTTAATTTAGAATTCAGTGTTTTTTATTTAGAATTCAGTGCTTTTTATTTTGAATTCAGTGTTTATTTATTTAGAATTCAGTGTTTTTTAATTTAGATTTCAGTGTAATTATTTAGAATTCAGTGTTTTTTATTTAGCATACAGTGTTTTTAATTTAGAATTCAGTGTTTTTATTTAGAATTCAGTACTTTTTAATTTAGAATTTGGTGTTTTTTATTTAGACTTCAGTGCTTTTTATTTAGAAATCAGTGCTTTTTTATTTAGAATTCAGTGTTTTTTTATTTAGAATTTAGTGTTTTTTTTATTTAGAATTCAGTGTTTTTATTTAGAATTTGTTTTTTTATTTAGAATTCAGTGTAATTATTTAGAATTCAGTGGTTTTTTTATTTAGAATACAGTGTTTTTTGTGTTTTTTATTAGATGTTGGTGCTTTTTTAGAATCCAGTGTTTTTAATTTAGAATTCATTGTAATTATTTAGAATTCAGTGGTTTTTTTATTTAGAATACAGTGTTTTTTGTGTTTTTTATTAGATGTTGGTGCTTTTTTAGAATCCAGTGTTTTTAATTTAGAATTCAGTGTTTTTTATTTAGAATTCAGTGCTTTTTATTTTGAATTCAGTGTTTATTTAGAATTCAGTGTAATTATTTAGAATTCAGTGGTTTTTTTATTTAGAATACAGTGTTTTTTGTGTTTTTTATTAGATGTTGGTGCTTTTTTTAGAATCCAGTGTTTTTAATTTAGAATTCAGTGTTTTTTATTTAGAATTCAGTGCTTTTTATTTTGAATTCTGTGTTTATTTATTTAGAATTCAGTGTTTTTTAATTTAGATTTCAGTGTAATTATTTAGAATTCAGTGTTTTTTATTTAGCATACAGTGTTTTTAATTTAGAATTCAGTGTTTTTATTTAGAATTCAGTACTTTTTTAATTTAGAATTTGGTGTTTTTTATTTAGACTTCAGTGCTTTTTATTTAGAATTCAGTGCTTTTTTATTTAGAATTCAGTGTTTTTTTATTTAGAATTTAGTATTTTTTTATTTAGAATTCAGTGTTTTTATTTAGAATTTGTTTTTTTATTTAGAATTCAGTGTAATTATTTAGAATTCAGTGGTTTTTTATTTAGAATACAGTGTTTTTTGTGTTTTTTATTAGATGTTGGTGCTTTTTTAGAATCCAGTGTTTTTAATTTAGAATTCAGTGTTTTTTATTTAGAATTCAGTGCTTTTTATTTTGAATTCAGTGTTTATTTATTTAGAATTCAGTGTTTTTTAATTTAGATTTCAGTGTAATTATTTAGAATTCAGTGTTTTTTATTTAGCATACAGTGTTTTTAATTTAGAATTCAGTGTTTTTATTTAGAATTCAGTACTTTTTTAATTTAGAATTTGGTGTTTTTTATTTAGACTTCAGTGCTTTTTATTTAGAATTCAGTGCTTTTTTATTTAGAATTCAGTGTTTTTTTATTTAGAATTTAGTGTTTTTAGGCCCGAGCAGCGAAAGCGCTGCGAAGGCCTCTTGTTTTTGCTCCGATTATTATTCTTTCTTTTTTTGTTATTCCGTGCCCCCTTTGAATGGCTTTTTGGGGACCTTAACATACCCCAAAACTCACAATATTTTGCAAACTTGTCAGGCCTGGTGAAAAATTTGATATTTTAAAGGTCCCAAAAAAATCGCAAAGAAAATGGCTGAACAGCGCCCCCTACAATGTGAAAAAAACCCCTCTCCATAAAGCTTAGTTTATCGTACAGTTATGAAATTTGGTACATTTGTAGTACTCAACAGTCCGCACAGAAAAGTCTCTTGCAAGCATGGTCAATATCAAACAGGAAGTCGGCCATTTTGGGTTGAAATGGCGATTTTTAGCCGTTTTTGCAGTTTTTAGGGTCCGTTTCTGATTGGATTGCTCGATCATTTTTCGCACGATCGTCTCAAAAATTGTGTAAAAATGCTCAGAAGGGATGGGCAAACAAAATGAGATGAGGATTCTGAGTTTTCGTATATGTTGAAGGGGCGGGGCCAGGCCTTGAAGTTTGACTACTCGCCAATTTTTTTTTAATTGCTATAACTTCATAACTGAATAGAATAAAGTTACCAAACTTTCTGTGGTCATTCATCATCCACCCACAAAGTAATATGAATGGTTGGATGATGACATCACACAAGCCCCGCCCGCTCAGGACCAAAAAGGTCAAGTTTTACTGTGAAAGGTCCCAAATTGCCCCATTTCACTTAATCACCACAAATTTGTAGCTGGTAACTCAAGACAAGTGGGGGTTGCTTGGCGTCACTTTATGGGAGTTTTCGGAGGAGGGCGGGGCTGTGGCGGCGCGGCGAAGTCAGACGTACCGCCGTGGCCTTACGTTTGCCTCCCATTTCGTCATTTCTAAAGATATCGTCACGGAACTTTTTGTGAGTAATCCTAGTCTGGCCCCTCAAACAATCTGATGTCAACATCCGGTGGGCGTGGCCTATTTTCTGAAATAGCGCCCCCTAGGACCATTAAAACTGTCAGCCCCAAGCCATGCTTTGACTGAGGATTACGAAATTTGGTACACTAATGTGGTGTCTCAGGACCTACAAAAAAGTCTCTTGGAGCCTAGTGCAAAGTCGCACAGGAAGTCGGCCATTTTGGTCCAAGTACGCGATTTAGTGGTTTTCGCACACGTTGTTTGGAGAGTGATGCTCCGTCGCCCTTTTCACCATTCTCCTTCAAACTTCTGCTATGTACTCGTAAGACATAGGGAAAAAAATTCAACCGTCGGATTTTTCAAAAGTTGAAAGGTGTGGGCGTGGCTAAGCCTCAAACTTTGACCTGCCGCCACGCCACTCTTTTTTTCACAGCTCCCTACTGGACTCCTTTTACCCAATCACCAGGATTCTGTGGGAAACAGCAGTAGACAACTTGAGGTTACTTGGTCTCCAGTACTGGCAGGTTTTGAAAAAAGGCGGGGCTTTGGGAGCATGGCGAAAATCGCCATCACGCCATGGAAATACGTTTGCCTCTCATTTCTTCAGTTATCGTGATATCGCTCCGACACTTCTGGTGAGTGATCCTAGTCTGACCCCCAAGAGAAATAGACAGCTGAAGTTTGTGGGCGTGGCCTATTCTCTTAAATAGCGCCCCCTAGGACCATTTAAACTAATAGCCCCAAGCCAAGCTTTGACTGAGGATTGCGAAATTTGGTACACTAATGTGGTGTCTCAGGACCTACAAAAAAGTCTCTTGGAGCCAAGTGCAAAGTCGCACAGGAAGTCGGCCATTTTGGTCCAAGTACGCGATTTAGTGGTTTTCGCACACGTTGTTTGGAGAGTGATGCTCCGTCGCCCTTTTCACCAATCTCCTTCAAACTTCTGCTATATACTCTTAAGACATAGGGGAAAAAATTCAACCGTCGGATTTTTCAAAAGTTGAAAGGTGTGGGCGTGGCTAAGCCTCAAACTTTGACCTGTCGCCACGCCACTCTTTTTTTCACAGCTCCCTACTGGACTCCTTTTACCCAATCACCAGGATTCTGTGGGAAACAGCAGTAGACAACTTGAGGTTACTTAGTCTCCAGTACTGGCAGGTTTTGAAAAAAGGCGGGGCTTTGGGAGCATGGCGAAAATCGCCATCACGCCATGGAAATACGTTTGCCTCTCATTTCTTCAGTTATCGTGATATCGCTACGAAACTTCTGGTGAGTGATCCTAGTCTGACCCCCAAGAGAAATAGATAGCTGAAGTTTGTGGGCGTGGCCTATTCTCTTAAATAGCGCCCCCTAGGACCATTTAAACTAATAGCCCCAAGCCATGCTTTGACTGAGGATTACGAAATTTGGTACACTAATGTGGTGTCTCAGGACCTACAAAAAAGTCTCTTGGAGCCAAGGACAAAGTCGCACAGGAAGTCGGCCATTTTGGTCCAAGTACGCGATTTAGTGGTTTTCGCACACGTTGTTTGGAGAGTGATGCTCCGTCGCCCTTTTCACCAATCACTTTCAAACTTCTGCTGTATACTCTTACGACGTAGGGGGAAAAATTCAACCGTCGGATTTTTCAAAAGTTGAAAGGTGTGGGCGTGGCTAAGCCTCAAACTTTGACCTTTCGCCATTACTTTACTTGACTTAATAACTCCCATGTGCATGATCAGATCTTTTTCAAACTTTGTCTGTGTGATCATTGACCATATCTGTAAAAAATGACAATGTGGACAGCTGACATCACCTAAGCCCCGCCCCCTGACTACAGGAAGTCTATTTTTTATGCTGAAATACCCATATTTGTCCCCTCTAATTTAGTGAACATGACACTAAGGTCATACACTGTCTTCATGATGTTGTAATGACCATTCAGATCTGATAGCTTTCCAGAAAGGGAGGGGCTTTGATGCCATGGTGAATTCTGGCATGACGTCGTGACCTTACAATTCAATTTAATGGTGAGCTCAGAGGGGATGCTGAGTCAGGGTGAGGTGCAGACTAGGAGGCCATTTGCGGTTTCTGGTGTCGGGGTGGGTGACATTTCTGTTCTGCCAGACGTGCCCTGGTGCCCCGGGCTGCCGGCCAGGCCGGAGCGGCGCGGAGCTGCGAGGGCCGAACGACGCTGCTTGCAGCTTTAATTTTATTTAGAATTCAGTGTTTTTATTTAGAATTTGTTTTTTTATTTAGAATTGAGTGGTTTTTAATTTAGAAGTCATTGCTTTTTTAAATTTAGAATCCAGTGTATTTTTCTTAGAATTCAGTGTTTTTTGTATTTAGAATTCAGTGTAATTATTTAGAATTCAGTGGTTTTTTATTTAGAATACAGTGTTTTTAATTTAGAATTCAGTGTTTTTTATTTAGAAGTCAGTGCTTTTTATTCAGAAAATTGTGCTTTTTTAGAATTGTGTTTTTATTAGATGTTGGTGCTTTTTTAGAATTCAGTGTTTTTTATTTAGAATTCAGTGCGTTTTATTTAGAATTCAGTGCTTTTTTATTTAGAATTCAGTGTTTATTTATTTAGAATTCAGTGTTTATTTATTAAGAATACAGTGTTTTTCATCTAGAATTTATTGTTTTTTTATTTAGAATTCAGTGTAATTATTTAGAATTCAGTGGTTTTTTTATTTAGAATACAGTGTTTTTATTTAGCATACAGTGTTTTTAATTTAGAATTCAGTGTTTTTATTTAGAATTCAGTACTTTTTTAATTTAGAATTTGGTGTTTTTTATTTAGACTTCAGTGCTTTTTATTTAGAATTCAGTGCTTTTTTATTTAGAATTCAGTGTATTTTTATTTAGAATTTAGTGTTTTTTTATTTAGAATTCAGTGTTTTTATTTAGAATTTGTTTTTTATTTAGAATTGAGTGGTTTTTAATTTAGAAGTCATTGCTTTTTTAAATTTAGAATCCAGTGAATTTTTCTTAGAATTCAGTGTTTTTTTTATTTAGAATTCAGTGTAATTATTTAGAATTCAGTGGTTTTTTATTTAGAATACAGTGTTTTTAATTTAGAATTCAGTGTTTTTTATTTAGAAGTCAGTGCTTTTTATTCAGAAAATTGTGCTTTTTTAGAATTGTGTTTTTATTAGATGTTGGTGCTTTTTTAGAATTCAGTGTTTTTTATTTAGAATTCAGTGCGTTTTATTTAGAATTCAGTGCGTTTTATTTAGAATTCTGTGCTTTTTTATTTAGAATTCTGTGCTTTTTTATTTAGAATACAGTGTTTTTTATTTAGAATTCATTGTTTTTTTATTTAGAATTCAGTGTAATTATTTAGAATTCAGTGTTTTTTTTATTTAGAATACAGTGTTTTTTGTGTTTTTTATTAGATGTTGGTGCTTTTTTAGAATCCAGTGTTTTTAATTTATAATTCAGTGTTTTTTATTTAGAATTCAGTGCTTTTTATTTTGAATTCAGTGTTTATTTATTTAGAATTCAGTGTTTTTTAATTTAGATTTCAGTGTTATTATTTAGAATTCAGTGTTTTTTATTTAGCATACAGTGTTTTTAATTTAGAATTCAGTGTTTTTATTTAGAATTCAGTACTTTTTTAATTTAGAATTTGGTGTTTTTTATTTAGACTTCAGTGCTTTTTATTTAGAATTCAGTGCTTTTTTATTTAGAATTCAGAGTTTTTTTATTTAGAATTTAGTGTTTTTTTATTTAGAATTCAGTGTTTTTATTTAGAATTTGTTTTTTTATTTAGAATTGAGTGGTTTTTAATTTAGAAGTCATTGCTTTTTTAAATTTAGAATCCAGTGTATTTTTCTTAGAATTCAGTGTTTTTTTATTTAGAATTTTGTGTTTTTTTATTTAGAATTCAGTGTTTTTATTTAGAATTCAGTGTTTTTTATTTAGAATTCAGTGTTTATTTATTTAGAATACAGTGTTTTTCATTTAGAATTCAGTGTTTTTTTATTTAGAATTCAGTGTAATTATTCAGAATTCGGTGGTTTTTTTATTTAGAATACAGTGTTTTTAATTTAGAATTCAGTGGTTTTTATTTAGATTTCAGTGTTTTGTATTGAGAACTTGGATATTTTTTTAGACTTCAGTGTTTTTCTATTTACAATTCAGTGCTTTTAAATTTAGAATTTGGTGTTTTTTGTTCAGAATTCAGTGTTTTTTATTCAGAATTTGGTGTTTTTTATTTAGAATTAAGTGTTTTTTTATTTAGAATTCAGTGTTTTTTATTTAGAATTCAGTGCTTTTTATTTAGAATTCAGTGTTTTGTATTGAGAATTTGGATTTTTTTTAGAAGTCATTCTTTTTCTATTTAGAATTCAGTGCTTTTCAATTTAGAATTTGGTGTTTTTTATTTAGACTTCAGTGCTTTTTATTTAGAATTCAGTGCCTTTTTATTTAGAATTCAGTGTTTTTCATTTAGAATTTGTTTTTTTTTTATTTAGAATTGAGTGGTTTTTAATTTAGAAGTAAGTGCTTTTTTAAATTTAGAATCCAGTGTATTTTTCTTAGAATTCAGTGTTTTTTTATTTAGAATTTTGTTTTTTTTAATTTAGAATTCAGTGTTTTTATTTAGAATTCAGTGTTTTTATTTAGAATTCAGTGTTTTTCATTTAGAATTTGTTTTTTTTTTATTTAGAATTGAGTGGTTTTAAATTTAGAAGTCAGTGCTTTTTTAAATTTAGAATCCAGTGTATTTTTCTTAGAATTCAGTGTTTTTTTATTTAGAATTTTGTGTTTTTTTATTTAGAATTCAGTGTTTTTTATTTAGAAGTCAGTGCTTTTTATTCAGAAAATTGTGCTTTTTTTAGAATTGTGTTTTTATTAGATGTTGGTGCTTTTTTAGAATTCAGTGTTTTTATTTAGAATTCAGTGCGTTTTATTTAGAATTCAGTGCTTTTTTATTTAGAATTCAGTGTTTATTTATTTAGAATTCAGTGTTTATTTATTTAGAATACAGTGTTTTTCATTTAGAATTCAGTGTTTTTTTATTTAGAATTCAGTGTAATTATTTAGAATTCAGTGGTTTTTTTTATTTAGAATACAGTGTTTTTAATTTAGAATTCAGTGGTTTTTATTTAGAATTCAGTGTTTTGTATTGAGAACTTGGATATTTTTTTTAGACTTCAGTGTTTTTCTATTTACAATTCAGTGCTTTTTAATTTAGAATTTGGTGTTTTTTGTTCAGAATTCAGTGTTTTTAATTCAGAATTTGGTGTTTTTATTTAGAATTCAGTGTTTTTAATTAGAATTTGGTGTTTTTATTTAGAATTCAGTGTTTTTATTTAGAATTCAGTGTTTTTCATTTAGAATTTGTTTTTTTTTAATTTAGAATTGAGTGGTTTTAAATTTAGAAGTCAGTGCTTTTTTAAATTTAGAATCCAGTGTATTTTTCTTAGAATTCAGTGTTTTTTTATTTAGAATTTTGTGTTTTTTTATTTAGAATTCAGTGTTTTTTATTTAGAAGTCAGTGCTTTTTATTCAGAAAATTGTGCTTTTTTTAGAATTGTGTTTTTATTAGATGTTGGTGCTTTTTTAGAATTCAGTGTTTTTTATTTAGAATTCAGTGCGTTTTTTTTAGAATTCAGTGCTTTTTTATTTAGAATTCAGTGTTTATTTATTTAGAATTCAGTGTTTATTTATTTAGAATACAGTGTTTTTCATTTAGAATTCAGTGTTTTTTTATTTAGAATTCAGTGTAATTATTTAGAATTCAGTGGTTTTTTATTTAGAATACAGTGTTTTTAATTTAGAATTCAGTGTTTTTTATTTAGAAGTCAGTGCTTTTTATTCAGAAATTTGTGCTTTTTTTAGAATTGTGTTTTTATTAGATGTTGGTGCTTTTTTAGAATTCAGTGTTTTTTATTTAGAATTCAGTGCGTTTTATTTAGAATTCAGTGCTTTTTTATTTAGAATTCAGTGTTTATTTATTTAGAATTCAGTGTTTATTTATTTAGAAAACAGTGTTTTTCATTTAGAATTCATTGTTTTTTTTATTTAGAATTCAGTGTAATTATTTAGAATTCAGTGGTTTTTTTATTTAGAATACAGTGTTTTTAATTTAGAATTCAGTGGTTTTTATTTAGAATTCAGTGTTTTATATTGAGAACTTGGATATTTTTTTTTAGACTTCAGTGTTTTTCTATTTACAATTCAGTGCTTTTTAATTTAGAATTTGGTGTTTTTTGTTCAGAATTCAGTGTTTTTTATTCAGAATTTGGTGTTTTTATTTAGAATTAAGTGTTTTTTTATTTAGAATTCAGTGTTTTTTATTTAGAATTCAGTGCTTTTTATTTAGAATTCGGTGTTTTGTATTGAGAATTTGGATATTTTTTTAGAAGTCATTCTTTTTCTATTTAGAATTCAGTGCTTTTCAATTTAGAATTTGGTGTTTTAATTTAGATTTCAGTGTTTTTTTGATTTAGAATTCAGTGATTTTTTAAAATTTCGAATCCAGTGTATTTTTAGTAGAATTCAGTGTTTTTTATTTAGAATTTGGTGTTTTTATTTAGAATTGTGTGTTTTATTTAGAATTCAGTGTTTTTTATTCAGAATTTTTTGTTTTATATTTAGAAGTCAGTGCTTTTTATGCAGAAAATTGTGCTTTTTTTAGATTTGTGTTTTTTATTAGGTGTTGGTGCTTTTTTTAGAATCCAGTGTTTTTATTTAGAATTCAATGTTTTTTTATTTAGAATTCAGTGTAATTATTTAGAATTCAGTGGTTTTTTATTTAGAATTCAGTACTTTTTAATTTAGAATTTGGTGTTTTTTATTTAGAATTGTGTGTTTTATTTAGAATTCAGTGTTTTATTTAGAATTCAGTGTTTTTTATTCAGAATTTGGTGTTTTATATTTAGAAGTCAGTGCTTTTTATGCAGAAAATTGTGCTTTTTTTAGATTTGTGTTTTTTATTAGATGTTGGTGCTTTTTTAGAATCCAGTGTTTTTAATTTAGAATTCAGTGTTTTTTATTTAGAATTCAGTGTTTATTTATTTAGAATTCAGTAATTTTTAATTTAGAATTTGGTGTTTTTTATTTAGACTTCAGTGGTTTTTATTTAGAATTCAGTGCCTTTTTATTTAGAATTCAGTGTTTTTTTATTTAGAATGTAGTGTTTTTTGATTTAGAATTCAGTGTTTTTCATTTAGAATTTGGTTTTTTTTATTTAGAATTGAGTGGTTTTTAATTTAGAAGTAAGTGCTTTTTTAAATTTAGAATCCAGTGTATTTTTCTTAGAATTCAGAGTTTTTTTATTTAGAATTTTGTTTTTTTTAAATTTAGAATTCAGTGTTTTTATTTAGAATTCAGTGTTTTTCATTTAGAATTTGTTTTTTTTTATTTAGAATTGAGTGGTTTTAAATTTAGAAGTCAGTGCTTTTTAAAATTTAGAATCCAGTGTATTTTTCTTAGAATTTAGTGTTTTTTTATTTAGAATTTTGTGTTGTTTTTTTTATTTAGAATTCAGTGTTTTTATTTAGAATTCAGTGTTTTTTATTTAGAAGTCATTGCTTTTTATTCGGAAAATTGTGCTTTTTTTAGAATTGTGTTTTTATTAGATGTTGGTGCTTTTTTAGAATTCAGTGTTTTTTATTTAGAATTCAGTGCGTTTTATTTAGAATTCAGTGTTTATTTATTTAGAATTCAGCGTTTATTTATTTAGAATACACTGTTTTTCATTTAGAATTCAGTGTTTTTTTATTTAGAATTCAGTGTAATTATTTAGAATTCAGTGGTTTTTTATTTAGAATACAGTGTTTTTAATTTAGAATTCAGTGGTTTTTATTTAGAATTCAGTGTTTTGTATTGAGAACTTGGATATTTTTTTTTTAGAATTCAGTGTTTTTCTATTTACAATTCAGTGCTTTTTTAATTTAGAATTTGGTGTTTTTTATTCAGAATTCAGTGTTTTTTTTGTTCAGAATTTGGTGTTTTTTATTTAGAATTCAGTGTTTTTATTTAGATTTCAGTGTTTTTTATGTAGAAATCAGTGCTTTTTATTCAGAAAATTGTGCTTTTTTTAGAATAGTGTTTTTATTAGATGTTGGTGCTTTTTTAGAATTCAGTGTTTTTTATTTAGAATTCAGTGTTTTTTATTTAGAATTCAGTGCTTTTTTATTTAGAATTCAGTGTTTATTTATTTAGAATTCAGTGTTTATTTATTTAGAATTCAGTGTAATTATTTAGAATTCAGTGGTTTTTTATTTAGAATACAATGTTTTTGATTTATAATTCAGTGGTTTTTATTTAGAATTCACAGCTTTTTATTTAGAATTCAGTGCTTTTTATTTTGAATTCAGTGTTTATTTATTTAGAATTCAGTGTTTTCTATTGAGAATTTGGATTTTTTTTAGAATTCAGTGTTTTTCTAATTAGAATTCAGTACTTTTTTAATTTAGAATTTGGTGTTTTTTATTTAGACTTCAGTGCTTTTTATTTAGAATTCAGTGCTTTTTTATTTAGAATTCAGTGTTTTTTTATTTAGAATTTAGTGTTTTTTATTTAGAATTCAGTGTTTTTATTTAGAATTCAGTGTTTTTTATTTAGAATTTGTTTTTTTTATTTAGAATTGAGTGGTTTTTAATTTGGAAGTCAGTGTTTATTTAAATTTAGAATCCAGTGTATTTTTCTTAGAATTCAGTGTTTTTTTTATTTAGAATTTTGTGTTTTTTTATTTAGAATTCAGTGTTTTTATTTAGAATTCAGTGTTTTTTATTTAGAATTCAGTGTTTTTAATTTAGAATTCAGTGTTTTTATTTAGAATTCAGTGTTTTCTATTGAGAATTTGGATTTTTTTTAGAATTCAGTGTTTTTCTAATTAGAATTCAGTACTTTTTTAATTTAGAATTTGGTGTTTTTTATTTAGACTTCAGTGCTTTTTATTTAGAATTCAGTGCTTTTTTATTTAGAATTCAGTGTTTTTTATTTAGAATTTAGTGTTTTTTTATTTAGAATCCAGTGTATTTTTATTAGAATTCTGTGTTTTGTAATTAGAATTTGGTGTTTTTATTTAGAATTGTGTGTTTTATTTAGAATTCAGTGTTTTTTATTCAGAATTTGTTTTTTTGTATTTAGAAGTCAGTGCTTTTTATTGAGAAAATTGTGCTTTTTTTTTAGATTTGTGTTTTTTATTAGATGTTGGTGCTTTTTTAGAATCCAGTGTTTTTAATTTAGAATTCAGTGTTTTTTATTTAGAATTCACTGCTTTTTATTTTGAATCCAGTGCTTTTTATTTTGAATTCAGTGTTTATTTATTTAGAATTCAGTGTTTTTTAATTTAGAATTCAGTGTAATTATTTAGAATTCAGTGTTTTTTATTTAGCATACAGTGTTTTTACTTTAGAATTCAGTGTTTTTTATTTAGAATTCAGTGTTTTCTATTGAGAATTTGGATTTTTTTAGAATTCAGTGTTTTTCTATTTAGAATTCAGTGCTTTTCAATTTAGAATTTGGTGTTTTTTATTTAGACTTCAGTGTTTTTTTATTTCGAAATCAGTGCTTTTTTATTTAGAATTTGGTGTTTTAATTTAGAATTCAGTGTTTTTTTATTTAGAATTCAGTGCTTTTTTAATTTAGAATCCAGTGTATTTTTATTAGAATTCAGTGTTTTTTAATTCGAATTTGGTGTTTTTATTTAGAATTGTGTGTTTTATTTAGAATTCAGTGTGTTTTATTCAGAATTTGGTGTTTTATATTTGGAAGTCAGTGCTTTTTATTCAGAAAATTGTGCTTTTTTTAGATTTGTGTTTTTTATTAGATGTTGGTGCTTTTTTAGAATCCAGTGTTTTTAATTTAGAATTCAGTGTTTTTTATTTAGAATTCAGTGCTTTTTATTTTGAATTCAGTGTTTATTTATTTAGAATTCAGTGTTTTTTAATTTAGATTTCAGTGTAATTATTTAGAATTCAGTGTTTTTTATTTAGCATACAGTGTTTTTAATTTAGAATTCAGTGTTTTTATTTAGAATTCAGTACTTTTTTAATTTAGAATTTGGTGTTTTTTATTTAGACTTCAGTGCTTTTTATTTAGAATTCAGTGTTTTTTATTTAGAATTCAGTGTTTTTTATTTAGAAGTCAGTGCTTTTTATTCAGAAAATTGTGCTTTTTTTAGAATTGTGTTTTTATTAGATGTTGGTGCTTTTTTAGAATTCAGTGTTTTTTATTTAGAATTCAGTGCTTTTTTATTTAGAATTCAGTGTTTATTTATTTAGAATTCAATGTTTATTTATTTAGAATACAGTGTTTTTCGTTTAGAATTAAGTGTTTTTTTTATTTAGAATTCAGTGTAATTATTTAGAATTCAGTGGTTTTTTATTTAGAATACAATGTTTTTAATTTAGAATTCAGTGGTTTTTATTTAGAATTCAGTGTTTTGTATTGAGAACTCGGATATATTTTTTAGAATTCAGTGTTTTTCTATTTACAATTCAGTGCTTTTTTAATTTAGAATTTGGTGTTTTTTATTTAGAATTCAGTGTTTTTTAATTAGAATTCAGTGTTTTTTATTCAGAATTTGGTGTTTTATATTTAAAAGTCAGTGCTTTTTATTCAGAAAATTGTGCTTTTTTTAGATATGAGTTTTTTATTAGATGTTGGTGCTTTTTTAGAATCCAGTGTTTTTAATTTAGAATTCAGTGTTTTTTATTTAGAATTCACTGCTTTTTATTTAGAATTCAGTGATTTTTAATTTGAATTCAGTGTTTATTTATTTAGAATTCAGTGTTTTTTAATTTAGAATTCAGTGTAATTATTTAGAATTCAGTGTTTTTTATTTAGCATACAGTGTTTTTACTTTAGAATTCAGTGTTTTTTATTTAGAATTCAGTGCGTTTTATTTAGAATTCAGTGCTTTTTTATTTAGAATTCAGTGTTTTTTATTTAGAATTCAGTGCGTTTTATTTAGAATTCAGTGCTTTTTTATTTAGAATTCAGTGTTTATTTATTTAGAATTCAGTGTTTATTTATTTAGAATACAGTGTTTTTCATTTAGAATTCAGTGTTTTTTTATTTAGAATTCAGTGTAATTATTTAGAATTCAGTGGTTTTTTATTTAGAATACAGTGTTTTTAATTTAGAATTCAGTGTTTTTTATTTAGAAGTCTGTGCTTTTTATTCAGAAAATTGTGCTTTTTTTAGAATTGTGTTTTTATTAGATGTTGGTGCTTTTTTAGAATTCAGTGTTTTTTATTTAGAATTCAGTGCGTTTTATTTAGAATTCAGTGCTTTTTTATTTAGAATTCAGTGTTTATTTATTTAGAATTCAGTGTTTATTTATTTAGAAAACAGTGTTTTTCATTTAGAATTCATTGTTTTTTTATTTAGAATTCAGTGTAATTATTTAGAATTCAGTGGTTTTTTATTTAGAATACAGTGTTTTTAATTTAGAATTCAGTGGTTTTTATTTAGAATTCAGTGTTTTGTATTGAGAACTTGGATATTTTTTTTAGACTTCAGTGTTTTTCTATTTACAATTCAGTGCTTTTTAATTTAGAATTTGGTGTTTTTTGTTCAGAATTCAGTGTTTTTTATTCAGAATTTGGTGTTTTTTATTTAGAATTAAGTGTTTTTTTATTTAGAATTCAGTGTTTTTTATTTAGAATTCAGTGCTTTTTATTTAGAATTCAGTGTTTTGTATTGAGAATTTGGATTTGTTTTAGAAGTCATTCTTTTTCTATTTAGAATTCAGTGCTTTTCAATTTAGAATTTGGTGTTTTTTATTTAGACTTCAGTGCTTTTTATTTAGAATTCAGTGCCTTTTTATTTCGAATTCAGTGTTTTTCATTTAGAATTTGGTGTTTTTTATTTAGACTTCAGTGTTTTTTTATTTCGAATTCAGTGCTTTTTTTATTTAGAATTTGGTGTTTTTATTTAGAATTCAGTGGTTTTTTATTTAGAATTCAGTGCTTTTTTAAATTTAGAATCCAGTGTATTTTTATTAGAATTCTGTGTTTTTTAATTAGAATTTGGTGTTTTAATTTAGAATTGTGTGTTTTATTTAGAATTCAGTGTTTTTTATTCAGAATTTGGTGTTTTGTATTTAGAAGTCAGTGCTTTTTATTCAGAAAATTGTGCTTTTTTTTAGATTTGTGTTTTTTATTAGATGTTGGTGCTTTTTTAGAATCCAGTGTTTTTAATTTAGAATTCAGTGTTTTTTATTTAGAATTCACTCATTTTTATTTAGAATTCAGTGCTTTTTATTTTGAATTCAGTGTTTATTTAGACTTCAGTGCTTTTTATTTAGAATTCAGTGCTTTTTTATTTAGAATTCAGTGTTTTTTATTTAGAATTCAGTGTTTTTTATTTAGAATTTGTTTTTTTTTAATTTAGAATTGAGTGTTTTTTAATTTAGAAGTCAGTGCTTTTTTAAATTTAGAATCCAGTGTATTTTTCTTAGAATTCATTGTTTTTTTTATTTAGAATTTTGTGTTTTTTTTTATTTAGAATTCAGTGTTTTTATTTAGAATTCAGTGTTTTTTATTTAGAAGTCAGTGCTTTTTATTCAGAAAATTGTGCTTTTTTTAGAATTGTGTTTTTATTAGATGTTGGTGCTTTTTTAGAATTCTGTGTTTTTTATTTAGAATTCAGTGCTTTTTATTTAGAATTCAGTGCTTTTTTATTTAGAATTCATTGTTTATTTATTTAGAATTCAGTGTTTATTTATTTAGAATACAGTGTTTTTCATTTAGAATTCAGTGTTTTTTTATTTAGAATTCAGTGTAATTATTTAGAATTCAGTGGTTTTTTTTATTTAGAATACAGTGTTTTTAATTTAGAATTCAGTGGTTTTTATTTAGAATTCAGTGTTTTGTATTGAGAACTTGGATATTTTTTTAGACTTCAGTGTTTTTCTATTTACAATTTATTGCTTTTTAATTTAGAATTTGGTGTTTTTTGTTCAGAATTCAGTGTTTTTTATTCAGAATTTGGTGTTTTTTATTTAGAATTAAGTGTTTTTTTATTTAGAATTCAGTGTTTTTTATTTAGAATTCAGTGCTTTTTATTTAGAATTCAGTGTTTTGTATTGAGAATTTGGATTTTTTTTAGAAGTCATTCTTTTTCTATTTAGAATTCAGTGCTTTTCAATTTAGAATTTGGTGTTTTTTATTTAGACTTCAGTGCTTTTTATTTAGAATTCAGTGCCTTTTTATTTAGAATTCAGTGTTTTTCATTTAGAATTTGTTTTTTTTATTTAGAATTGAGTGGTTTTTAATTTAGAAGTAAGTGCTTTTTTAAATTTAGAATCCAGTGTATTTTTCTTAGAATTCAGTGTTTTTTTATTTAGAATTTTGTTTTTTTTTATTTAGAATTCAGTGTTTTTATTTAGAATTCAGTGTTTTTCATTTAGAATTTGGTTTTTTTTTATTTAGAATTGAGTGGTTTTAAATTTAGAAGTCAGTGCTTTTTTAAATTTAGAATCCAGTGAATTTTTCTTAGAATTCAGTGTTTTTTTAATTTAGAATTTTGTGTTTTTTTATTTAGAATTCAGTGTTTTTATTTAGAATTCAGTGTTGTTTATTTAGAAGTCAGTGCTTTTTATTCAGAAAATTGTGCTTTTTTTAGAATTGTGTTTTTATTAGATGTTGGTGCTTTTTTAGAATTCAGTGTTTTTTATTAAGAATTCAGTGCGTTTTATTTAGAATTCAGTGCTTTTTTATTTAGAATTCAGTGTTTATTTATTTAGAATTCAGTGTTTATTTATTTAGAATACAGTGTTTTTCATTTAGAATTCAGTGTTTATTTATTTAGAATTCAGTGTAATTATTTAGAATTCAGTGGTTTTTTATTTAGAATACAGTGTTTTTAATTTAGAATTCAGTGGTTTTTATTTAGAATTCAGTGTTTTGTATTGAGAACTTGGATATTTTTTTTTAGAATTCAGTGTTTTTCTATTTACAATTCAGTGCTTTTTTAATTTAGAATTTGGTGTTTTTTATTCAGAATTCAGTGTTTTTTTTTGTTCAGAATTTGGTGTTTTTTATTTAGAATTAAGTGTTTTTTTATTTAGAATTCAGTGTTTTTAATTTAGAATTTAGTGTTTTTATTTAGAATTCAGTGCTTTTTATTTAGAATTCGGTGTTTTGTATTGAGAATTTGGATATTTTTTTAGAAGTCATTCTTTTTCTATTTAGAATTCAGTGCTTTTCAATTTAGAATTTGGTGTTTTAATTTAGATTTCAGTGTTTTTTTTATTTAGAATTCAGTGCTTTTTTAAAATTTCGAATCCAGTGTATTTTTAGTAGAATTCAGTGTTTTTTATTTAGAATTTGGTGTTTTTATTTAGAATTGTGTGTTTTATTTAGAATTCAGTGTTTTTTATTCAGAATTTTTTGTTTTATATTTAGAAGTCAGTGCTTTTTATGCAGAAAATTGTGCTTTTTTTAGATTTGTGTTTTTTATTAGGTGTTGGTGCTTTTTTAGAATCCAGTGTTTTTAATTTAGAATTCAGTGTTTTTTATTTAGAATTCAGTACTTTTTAATTTAGAATTTGGTGTTTTTTTATTTAGAATTGTGTGTTTTATTTAGAATTCAGTGTTTTTTATTCAGAATTTGGTGTTTTATATTTAGAAGTCAGTGCTTTTTATGCAGAAAATTGTGCTTTTTTTAGATTTGTTTTTTTTATTAGATGTTGGTGCTTTTTTAGAATCCAGTGTTTTTCATTTAGAATTCAGTGTTTTTTTTATTTAGAATTCAGTGTTTTTAATTTAGAATTCAGTGGTTTTTATTTAGAATTCAGTGTTTTGTATTGAGAACTTGGATATTTTTTTTTAGAATTCAGTGTTTCTATTTACAATTCAGTGCTTTTTTAATTTAGAATTCAGTGTTTTTTATTTAGAATTCAGTGCTTTTTTATTTAGAATTCAGTGTTTATTTATTTAGAATTCAATGTTTATTTATTTAGAATACAGTGTTTTTCGTTTAGAATTAAGTGTTTTTTTATTTAGAATTCAGTGTAATTATTTAGAATTCAGTGGTCTTTTATTTAGAATACAATGTTTTTAATTTAGAATTCAGTGGTTTTTATTTAGAATTCAGTGTTTTGTATTGAGAACTCGGATATATTTTTTAGAATTCAGTGTTTTTCTATTTACAATTCAGTGCTTTTTTAATTTAGAATTTGGTGTTTTTTATTTAGAATTCAGTGTTTTTTAATTAGAATTCAGTGTTTTTTATTCAGAATTTGGTGTTTTATATTTAGAAGTCAGTGCTTTTTATTCAGAAAATTGTGCTTTTTTTAGATATGAGTTTTTTATTAGATGTTGGTGCTTTTTTAGAATCCAGTGTTTTTAATTTAGAATTCAGTGTTTTTTATTTAGAATTCACTGCTTTTTATTTAGAATTCAGTGATTTTTAATTTGAATTCAGTGTTTATTTATTTAGAATTCAGTGTTTTTTAATTTAGAATTCAGTGCAATTATTTAGAATTCAGTGTTTTTTATTTAGCATACAGTGTTTTTACTTTAGAATTCAGTGTTTTTTATTTAGAATTCAGTGCGTTTTATTTAGAATTCAGTGCTTTTTTATTTAGAATTCAGTGTTTTTTATTTAGAATTCAGTGCGTTTTATTTAGAATTCAGTGCTTTTTTATTTAGAATTCAGTGTTTATTTATTTAGAATTCAGTGTTTATTTATTTAGAATACAGTGTTTTTCATTTAGAATTCAGTGTTTTTTTATTTAGAATTCAGTGTAATTATTTAGAATTCAGTGGTTTTTTATTTAGAATACAGTGTTTTTAATTTAGAATTCAGTGTTTTTTATTTAGAAGTCTGTGCTTTTTATTCAGAAAATTGTGCTTTTTTTAGAATTGTGTTTTTATTAGATGTTGGTGCTTTTTTAGAATTCAGTGTTTTTTATTTAGAATTCAGTGCGTTTTATTTAGAATTCAGTGCTTTTTTATTTAGAATTCAGTGTTTATTTATTTAGAATTCAGTGTTTATTTATTTAGAAAACAGTGTTTTTCATTTAGAATTCATTGTTTTTTTATTTAGAATTCAGTGTAATTATTTAGAATTCAGTGGTTTTTTTATTTAGAATACAGTGTTTTTAATTTAGAATTCAGTGGTTTTTATTTAGAATTCAGTGTTTTGTATTGAGAACTTGGATATTTTTTTTAGACTTCAGTGTTTTTCTATTTACAATTCAGTGCTTTTTAATTTAGAATTTGGTGTTTTTTGTTCAGAATTCAGTGTTTTTTATTCAGAATTTGGTGTTTTTTATTTAGAATTAAGTGTTTTTTTATTTAGAATTCAGTGTTTTTTATTTAGAATTCAGTGCTTTTTATTTAGAATTCAGTGTTTTGTATTGAGAATTTGGATTTGTTTTAGAAGTCATTCTTTTTCTATTTAGAATTCAGTGCTTTTCAATTTAGAATTTGGTGTTTTTTATTTAGACTTCAGTGCTTTTTATTTAGAATTCAGTGCCTTTTTATTTCGAATTCAGTGTTTTTCATTTAGAATTTGGTGTTTTTTATTTAGACTTCAGTTTTTTTTATTTCGAATTCAGTGCTTTTTTTATTTAGAATTTGGTGTTTTTATTTAGAATTCAGTGGTTTTTTATTTAGAATTCAGTGCTTTTTTAAATTTAGAATCCAGTGTATTTTTATTAGAATTCTGTGTTTTTTAATTAGAATTTGGTGTTTTAATTTAGAATTGTGTGTTTTATTTAGAATTCAGTGTTTTTTATTCAGAATTTGGTGTTTTGTATTTAGAAGTCAGTGCTTTTTATTCAGAAAATTGTGCTTTTTTTTTTAGATTTGTGTTTTTTATTAGATGTTGGTGCTTTTTTAGAATCCAGTGTTTTTAATTTAGAATTCAGTGTTTTTTATTTAGAATTCACTCATTTTTATTTAGAATTCAGTGCTTTTTATTTTGAATTCAGTGTTTATTTAGACTTCAGTGCTTTTTATTTAGAATTCAGTGCTTTTTTATTTAGAATTCAGTGTTTTTTATTTAGAATTCAGTGTTTTTTATTTAGAATTTGTTTTTTTTAATTTAGAATTGAGTGTTTTTTAATTTAGAAGTCAGTGCTTTTTTAAATTTAGAATCCAGTGTATTTTTCTTAGAATTCATTGTTTTTTTTATTTAGAATTTTGTGTTTTTTTTTTATTTAGAATTCAGTGTTTTTATTTAGAATTCAGTGTTTTTTATTTAGAAGTCAGTGCTTTTTATTCAGAAAATTGTGCTTTTTTTAGAATTGTGTTTTTATTAGATGTTGGTGCTTTTTTAGAATTCTGTGTTTTTTATTTAGAATTCAGTGCTTTTTATTTAGAATTCAGTGCTTTTTTATTTAGAATTCATTGTTTATTTATTTAGAATTCAGTGTTTATTTATTTAGAATACAGTGTTTTTCATTTAGAATTCAGTGTTTTTTTATTTAGAATTCAGTGTAATTATTTAGAATTCAGTGGTTTTTTTTTATTTAGAATACAGTGTTTTTAATTTAGAATTCAGTGGTTTTTATTTAGAATTCAGTGTTTTGTATTGAGAACTTGGATATTTTTTTAGACTTCAGTGTTTTTCTATTTACAATTTAGTGCTTTTTAATTTAGAATTTGGTGTTTTTTGTTCAGAATTCAGTGTTTTTTATTCAGAATTTGGTGTTTTTTATTTAGAATTAAGTGTTTTTTTATTTAGAATTCAGTGTTTTTAATTTAGATTTCAGTGTTTTTTTTATTTAGAATTCAGTGCTTTTTTAAAATTTTGAATCCAGTGTATTTTTAGTAGAATTCAGTGTTTTTTATTTAGAATTTGGTGTTTTTATTTAGAATTGTGTGTTTTATTTAGAATTCAGTGTTTTTTATTCAGAATTTTTTGTTTTATATTTAGAAGTCAGTGCTTTTTATGCAGAAAATTGTGCTTTTTTTAGATTTGTGTTTTTTATTAGGTGTTGGTGCTTTTTTAGAATCCAGTGTTTTTAATTTAGAATTCAGTGTTTTTTATTTAGAATTCAGTACTTTTTAATTTAGAATTTGGTGTTTTTTTATTTAGAATTGTGTGTTTTATTTAGAATTCAGTGTTTTTTATTCAGAATTTGGTGTTTTATATTTAGAAGTCAGTGCTTTTTATGCAGAAAATTGTGCTTTTTTTAGATTTGTGTTTTTTATTAGATGTTGGTGCTTTTTTAGAATCCAGTGTTTTTCATTCAGAATTCAGTGTTTTTTATTTAGAATTCAGTGTTTTTAATTTAGAATTCAGTGGTTTTTATTTAGAATTCAGTGTTTTGTATTGAGAACTTGGATATTTTTTTTTAGAATTCAGTGTTTCTATTTACAATTCAGTGCTTTTTTAATTTAGAATTTGGTGTTTTTTATTCAGAATTCAGTGTTTTTTTTGTTCAGAATTTGGTGTTTTTTATTTAGAATTAAGTGTTTTTTTATTTAGAATTCAGTGTTTTTATTTAGAATTCAGTGTTTTTTATTTAGAATTCAGTGCTTTTTATTTAGAATTCGGTGTTTTGTATTGAGAATTTGGATATTTTTTTAGAAGTCATTCATTTTCTATTTAGAATTCAGTGCTTTTCAATTTAGAATTTGGTGTTTTAATTTAGATTTCAGTGTTTTTTTTATTTAGAATGCAGTGCTTTTTTAAAATTTCGAATCCAGTGTATTTTTAGTAGAATTCAGTGTTTTTATTCAGAATTTTTTGTTTTATATTTAGAAGTCAGTGCTTTTTATGCAGAAAATTGTGCTTTTTTTAGATTTGTGTTTTTTATTAGGTGTTGGTGCTTTTTTTAGAATCCAGTGTTTTTATTTAGAATTCAGTGTTTTTTTATTTAGAATTCAGTGTAATTATTTAGAATTCAGTGGTTTTTTATTTAGAATTCAGTACTTTTTAATTTAGAATTTGGTGTTTTTTATTTAGAATTGTGTGTTTTATTTAGAATTGTGTGTTTTATTTAGAATTCAGTGTTTTTTATTCAGAATTTGGTGTTTTATATTTAGAAGTCAGTGCTTTTTATGCAGAAAATTGTGCTTTTTTTAGATTTGTGTTTTTTATTAGATGTTGGTGCTTTTTTAGAATCCAGTGTTTTTAATTTAGAATTCAGTGTTTTTTATTTAGAATTCAGTGTTTTTTATTTAGAATTCAGTACTTTTTAATTTAGAATTTGGTGTTTTTTATTTAGACTTCAGTGGTTTTTATTTAGACTTCAGTGCCTTTTTATTTAGAATTCAGTGTTTTTTTATTTAGAATGTAGTGTTTTTTGATTTAGAATTCAGTGTTTTTCATTTAGAATTTGGTTTTTTTTATTTAGAATTGAGTGGTTTTTAATTTAGAAGTAAGTGCTTTTTTAAATTTAGAATCCAGTGTATTTTTCTTAGAATTCAGTTTTTTTATTTAGAATTTTGTTTTTTTTTTAATTTAGAATTCAGTGTTTTTATTTAGAATTCAGTGTTTTTCATTTAGAATTTGTTTTTTTTTTATTTAGAATTGAGTGGTTTTAAATTTAGAAGTCAGTGCTTTTTAAAATTTAGAATCCAGTGTATTTTTCTTAGAATTTAGTGTTTTTTTATTTAGAATTTTGTGTTGTTTTTTTATTTAGAATTCAGTGTTTTTATTTAGAAGTCATTGCTTTTTATTCGGAAAATTGTGCTTTTTTTAGAATTGTGTTTTTATTAGATGTTGGTGCTTTTTTAGAATTCAGTGTTTTTTATTTAGAATTCAGTGCGTTTTATTTAGAATTCAGTGTTTATTTATTTAGAATTCAGCGTTTATTTATTTAGAATACACTGTTTTTCATTTAGAATTCAGTGTTTTTTTTATTTAGAATTCAGTGTAATTATTTAGAATTCAGTGGTTTTTTATTTAGAATACAGTGTTTTTAATTTAGAATTCAGTGTTTTTTATTTAGAATTCAGTGCTGTTTTAATTTAGAATCCAGTGTATTTTTATTAGAATTCAGTGTTTTTAATTAGAATTTGGTGTTTTTATTTAGAATTCAGTGCTTTTTATTTAGAATTCAGTGTTTATTTATTTAGAATTTAGTGTTTTTTAATTTAGAATTCAGTGTAATTATTTAGAATTCAGTGTTTTTTATTTAGCATACAGTGTTTTTAATTTAGAATTCAGTGTTTTTATTTAGAATTCAGTACTTTTTTAATTTAGAATTTGGTGTTTTTTATTTAGACTTCAGTGCTTTTTATTTAGAATTCAGTGCTTTTTTATTTAGAATTCAGTGTTTTTTTATTTAGAATTTAGTGTATTTTTATTTTGAATTCAGTGTTTTTATTTAGAATTCAGTGTTTTTTATTTAGAATTTGTTTTTTTATTTAGAATTGAGTGGTTTTTAATTTAGAAGTCAGTGCTTTTTTAAATTTAGAATCCAGTGTATTTTTCTTAGAATTCAGTGTTTTTTTTTATTTAGAATTTTGTGTTTTTTTTATTTCGAATTCAATGTTTTTATTTAGATTTCAGTGTTTTTTATGTAGAAATCAGTGCTTTTTATTCAGAAAATTGTGCTTTTTTTAGAATAGTGTTTTTATTAGATGTTGGTGCTTTTTTAGTATTCAGTGTTTTTTATTTAGAATTCAGTGTTTTTTATTTAGAATTCAGTGCTTTTTTATTTAGAATTCAGTGTTTATTTATTTAGAATTCAGTGTTTATTTATTTAGAATTCAGTGTAATTATTTAGAATTCAGTGGTTTTTTATTTAGAATACAATGTTTTTGATTTATAATTCAGTGGTTTTTATTTAGAATTCAGTGTTTTGTATTGAGAACTCGGATATTTTTTTTAGAATTCAGTGTTTTTCTATTTACAATTCAGTGCTTTTTTAATTTAGAATTTGTTGTTTTTTATTTAGAATTCAGTGTTTTTTAATTAGAATTCAGTGTTTTTTATTCAGAATTTGGTGTTTTATATTTAGAAGTCAGTGCTTTTTATTCAGAAAATTGTGCTTTTTTTTAGATTTGAGTTTTTTATTAGATGTTGGCGCTTTTTTAGAATCCAGTGTTTTTAATTTAGAATTCAGTGTTTTTTATTTAGAATTCACAGCTTTTTATTTAGAATTCAGTGCTTTTTATTTAGAATTCAGTGCTTTTTTATTTAGAATTCAGTGTTTTTTTATTTAGAATTTAGTGTTTTTATTTAGAATTCAGTGTTTTTTATTTAGAATTTGTTTTTTTATTTAGAATTGAGTGGTTTTTAAATTAGAAGTCAGTGTTTTTTTAAATTTAGAATCCAGTGTATTTTTCTTAGAATTCAGTGTTTTTTTATTTAGAATTTTGTGTTTTTTATTTAGAATTCAGTGTTTTTATTTAGAATTCAGTGTTTTTTATTTAGAAGTCAGTGCTTTTTATTCAGAAAATTGTGCTTTTTTTAGAATTGTGTTTTTATTAGATGTTGGTGCTTTTTTAGAATTCAGTGTTTTTTTATTTAGAATTCAGTGCTTTTTTATTTAGAATTCAGTGTTTATTTATTTAGAATTCAGTGTTTATTTATTTAGAATACAGTGTTTTTCATTTAGAATTCAGTGTTTTTTATGTAGAATTCAGTGTAATTATTTAGAATTCAGTGGTTTTTTATTTAGAATACAGTGTTTTTAATTTAGAATTCAGTGGTTTATATTTAGAATGCAGTGTTTTGTATTGAGAACTTGGATATTTTTTTTTAGAATTCAGTGTTTTTCTATCTCCAATTCAGTGCTTTTTTAATTTAGAATTTGGTGTTTTTTATTTAGACTTCAGTGTTTTTTAATTAGAATTCAGTGTTTTTTATTCAGAATTTGGTGTTTTATATGTAGAAGTCAGCGCTTTTTATTCAGAAAATTATGCTTTTTTTTAGATTTGTGTTTTTTATTAGATGTTGGCGCTTTTTTAGAATCCAGTGTTTTTAATTTAGAATTCAGTGTTTTTTATTTAGAATTCACAGCTTTTTATTCAGAATTCAGTGCTTTTTATTTTGAATTCAGTGTTTATTTATTTAGAAATCAGTGTTTTTTAATTTAGAATTCAGTGTTTTTTAATTTAGAATTCAGTGTAATTATTTAGAATTTAGTGTTTTTAATTTAGAATTCAGTGTTTTTATTTAGAATTCAGTGTTTTCTGTTGAGAATTTGGATTTTTTTTAGAATTCAGTGTTTTTCTAAATAGAATTCAGTACTTTTTTAATTTAGAATTTGGTGTTTTTTATTTAGACTTCAGTGCTTTTTATTTAGAATTCAGTGCTTTTTTATTTAGAATTTAGTGTTTTTTTATTTAGAATCCAGTGTATTTTTATTAGAATTCTGTGTTTTTTAATTAGAATTTGGTGTTTTTATTCAGAATTGTGCGTTTTATTTAGAATTCAGTGTTTTTTATTCAGAATTTGGTGTTTTGTATTTAGAAGTCAGTGCTTTTTATTCAGAAAATTGTGATTTTTTTTAGATTTGTGTTTTTTATTAGATGTTGGTGCTTTTTTAGAATTCAGTGTTTTTAATTTAGAATTCAGTGTTTTTTATTTAGAATTCACTGCTTTTTATTTAGAATTCAGTGCTTTTTATTTTGAATTCAGTGTTTATTTATTTAGAATTCAGTGTTTTTTAATTTAGAATTCAGTGTAATTATTTAGAATTCAGTGTTTTTATTTAGTGTTTTTACTTTAGAATTCAGTGTTTTCTATTGAGAATTTGGATTTTTTTAGAATTCAGTGTTTTTCTATTTAGAATTCAGTGCTTTTTAAATTTAGAATTTGGTGTTTTTTATTTAGACTTCAGTGCTTTTATTTAGAATTCAGTGCTTTTTTATTTAGAATTGAGTGTTTTTTATTTAGAATTGAGTGTTTTTTTATTTAGAATTGAGTGTTTTTTTATTTAGAATTCAATGTCTTTATTTAGAATTCAGTGTTTTTTAGTTAGAATTTGTTTTTTATTTAGAATTCAGTGTTTTTTTATTTAGAATTCAGTGCCTTTTTAAATTTAGGATCCAGTGTATTTTTCTTAGTATTCAGTGGTTTATTTTTTATTAGAATTGTGTTTTTTATTCAGAATTTGGTGTTTATTTATTTAGAATTCAGTGTTTATTTATTTAGAATACAGTGTTTTTTTATTTAGAATTCAGTGTTTTTTTCTTTAGAATTCAGTGTAATTATTTAGAATTCAGTGGTTTTTTATTTAGAATACAATGTTTTTAATTTATAATTCAGTGGTTTTTATTTAGAATTCAGTGTTTTGTATTGAGAACTCGGATATTTTTTTAACAATTCAGTGCTTTTCTATTTACAATTCAGTGCTTTTTTAATTTAGAATTTATTGTTTTTTATTTAGAATTCAGTGTTTTTTAATTAGAATTCAGTGTTTTTTATTCAGAATTTGGTGTTTTATATTTAGAAGTCAGTGCTTTTTATTCAGAAAATTGTGCTTTTTTTAGATTTGAGTTTTTTATTAGATGTTGGCGCTTTTTTAGAATCCAGTGTTTTTAATTTAGACTTCAGTGTTTTTTATTTAGAATTCACAGCTTTTTATTTAGAATTCAGTGCTTTTTATTTTGAATTCAGTGTTTATTTATTTAGAATTCAGTGTTTTCTATCTAGAATTTGGATTTTTTTTATAATTCAGTGTTTTTCTAATTAGAATTCAGTACTTTTTTAATTTAGAATTTGGTGTTTTTTATTTAGACTTCAGTGCTTTTTATTTAGAATTCAGTGCTTTTTTATTTAGAATTCAGTGATTTTTATTTAGAATTTAGTGTTTTTTTATTTAGAATTCAGTGTTTTTATTTAGAATTCAGTGTTTTTTATTTAGAATTTGTTTTTTTATTTAGAATTGAGTGGTTTTTAATTTGGAAGTCAGTGTTTATTTAAATTTAGAATCCAGTGTATTTTTCTTAGAATTCAGTGTTTTTTTTAGTTAGAATTTTGTGTTTTTTTATTTAGAATTCAGTGTTTTTATTTAGAATTCAGTGTTTTTTATTTAGAATTCAGTGTTTTTAATTTAGAATTCAGTGTTTTTATTTAGAATTCAGTGTTTTCTATTGAGAATTTGGATTTTTTTTAGAATTCAGTGTTTTTCTAATTAGAATTCAGTACTTTTTTAATTTAGAATTTGGTGTTTTTTATTTAGACTTCAGTGCTTTTTATTTAGAATTCAGTGCTTTTTTATTTAGAATTCAGTGTTTTTTATTTAGAATTTAGTGTTTTTTTTATTTAGAATCCAGTGTATTTTTATTAGAATTCTGTGTTTTTTAATTAGAATTTGGTGTTTTTATTTAGAATTGTGTGTTTTATTTAGAATTCAGTGTTTTTTATTCAGAATTTGTTTTTTTGTATTTAGAAGTCAGTGCTTTTTATTCAGAAAATTGTGCTTTTTTTTAGATTTGTGTTTTTTATTAGATGTTGGTGCTTTTTTAGAATCCAGTGTTTTTAATTTAGAATTCAGTGTTTTTTATTTAGAATTCACAGCTTTTTATTTTGAATTCAGTGCTTTTTATTTTGAATTCAGTGTTTATTTATTTCGAATTCAGTGTTTTTTAATTTAGAATTCAGTGTAATTATTTAGAATTCAGTGTTTTTTATTTAGCATACAGTGTTTTTACTTTAGAATTCAGTGTTTTTTATTTAGAATTCAGTGTTTTCTATTGAGAATTTGGATTTTTTTAGAATTCAGTGTTTTTCTATTTAGAATTCAGTGCTTTTTAAATTTAGAATTTGGTGTTTTTTATTTAGACTTCAGTGCTTTTATTTAGAATTCAGTGCTTTTTTATTTAGAATTGAGTGTTTTTTTTATTTAGAATTGAGTGTTTTTTATTTAGAATTCAATGTCTTTATTTAGAATTCAGTGTTTTTTATTTAGAATTTGTTTTTTTTTAGAATTCATTGTTTTTTTATTTAGAATTCAGTTCCTTTTTAAATTTAGAATCCAGTGTATTTTTCTTAGTATTCAGTGGTTTATTTTTATTAGAATTGTGTTTTTTATTCAGAATTTGGTGTGTTTTATTTAGAATTGAGTGTTTTTTTAGAAGTCAGTGCTTTTTATTCAGAAAATTGTGCTTTTTTAGAAATGTGTTTTTATTAGATGTTGGTGCTTTTTTAGAATTCAGTGTTTTTTGATTTAGAATTCAGTGATTTTGATTTAGAATTCAGTGATTTTGATTTAGAATTCAGTGCTTTTTTATTTAGAATTCAGTGTTTATTTATTTAGAATTCAGTGTTTATTTACTTAGAATTCAGTGGTTTTTTATTTAGAATTCAGTATAATTATTTAGAATTCAGTGGTTTTTTATTTAGAATACAGTGTTTTTAATTTAGAATTCAGTGGTTTTTATTTAGAATTCAGTGTTTTGTATTGAGAACTTGGATATTTTTTTAGAATTCAGTGTTTTTCTATTTAGAATTCAGTGCTTTTCAATTTAGAATTTGGTGTTTTTTATTTAGACTTCAGTGTTTTTTTATTTCGAAATCAGTGGTTTTTTATTTAGAATTTGGTGTTTTTCATTCAGAATTCAGTGTTTTTATTCAGAATTTGGTGTTTTTTATTTAGAATTAAGTGTTTTTTTATTTAGAATTCAGTGTTTTTATTTAGAATTCAGTGCTTTTTATTTAGAATTCAGTGTTTTGTATTGAGAATTTGGATTTTTTTAGAAGTCATTCTTTTTCTATTTAGAATTCAGTGCTTTTCAATTTAGAATTTGGTGTTTTTTATTTAGACTTCAGTGTTTTTTTATTTCGAAATCAGTGCTTTTTTATTTAGAATTTGGTGTTTTAATTTAGAATTCAGTGTTTTTTTATTTAGAATTCAGTGCTTTTTTAATTTAGAATCCAGTGTATTTTTATTAGAATTCAGTGTTTTTTAATTCGAATTTGGTGTGTTTATTTAGAATTGTGTGTTTTATTTAGAATTCAGTGTGTTTTATTCAGAATTTGGTGTTTTATATTTAGAAGTCAGTGCTTTTTATTCAGAAAATTGTGCTTTTTTTAGATTTGTGTTTTTTATTAGATGTTGGTGCTTTTTTAGAATCCAGTGTTTTTTATTTAGAATTCAGTGTTTTTTATTTAGAATTCAGTGCTTTTTATTTTGAATTCAGTGTTTATTTATTTAGAATTCAGTGTTTTTTAATTTAGATTTCAGTGTAATTATTTAGAATTCAGTGTTTTTTATTTAGCATACAGTGTTTTTAATTTAGAATTCAGTGTTTTTATTTAGAATTCAGTACTTTTTTAATTTAGAATTTGGTGTTTTTTATTTAGACTTCAGTGCTTTTTATTTAGAATTCAGTGTTTTTATTTAGAATTCAGTGTTTTTTATTTAGAATTGAGTGTTTTTTTTAGAAGTCAGTGCTTTTTATTCAGAAAATTGTGCTTTTTTAGAAATGTGTTTTTATTAGATGTTGGTGCTTTTTTAGAATTCAGTGTTTTTTGATTTAGAATTCAGTGATTTTGATTTAGAATTCAGTGCTTTTTTATTTAGAATTCAGTGTTTATTTATTTAGAATTCAGTGTTTATTTACTTAGAATTCGGTGGTTTTTTATTTAGAATTCAGTGTAATTATTTAGAATTCAGTGGTTTTTTATTTAGAATACAGTGTTTTTAATTTAGAATTCAGTGGTTTTTATTTAGAATTCAGTGTTTTGTATTGAGAACTTGGATATTTTTTTAGAATTCAGTGTTTTTCTATTTAGAATTCAGTGCTTTTCAATTTAGAATTTGGTGTTTTTTATTTAGACTTCAGTGTTTTTTTATTTCGAAATCAGTGGTTTTTTATTTAGAATTTGGTGTTTTTCATTCAGAATTCAGTGTTTTTATTCAGAATTTTGTGTTTTTTATTTAGAATTAAGTGTTTTTTTATTTAGAATTCAGTGTTTTTATTTAGAATTCAGTGCTTTTTATTTAGAATTCAGTGTTTTGTATTGAGAATTTGGATTTTTTTAGAAGTCATTCTTTTTCTATTTAGAATTCAGTGCTTTTCAATTTAGAATTTGGTGTTTTTTATTTAGACTTCAGTGTTTTTTTATTTCGAAATCAGTGCTTTTTTATTTAGAATTTGGTGTTTTAATTTAGAATTCAGTGTTTTTTTATTTAGAATTCAGTGCTTTTTAAATTTAGAATCCAGTGTATTTTTATTAGAATTCAGTGTTTTTTAATTCGAATTTGGTGTGTTTATTTAGAATTGTGTGTTTTATTTAGAATTCAGTGTGTTTTATTCAGAATTTGGTGTTTTATATTTAGAAGTCAGTGCTTTTTATTCAGAAAATTGTGCTTTTTTTAGATTTGTGTTTTTTATTAGATGTTGGTGCTTTTTTAGAATCCAGTGTTTTTTATTTAGAATTCAGTGTTTTTTATTTAGAATTCAGTGCTTTTTATTTTGAATTCAGTGTTTATTTATTTAGAATTCAGTGTTTTTTAATTTAGATTTCAGTGTAATTATTTAGAATTCAGTGTTTTTTATTTAGCATACAGTGTTTTTAATTTAGAATTCAGTGTTTTTATTTAGAATTCAGTACTTTTTTAATTTAGAATTTGGTGTTTTTTATTTAGACTTCAGTGCTTTTTATTTAGAATTCAGTGTTTTTATTTAGAATTCAGTGTTTTTTATTTAGAATTCAGTGTTTTTTATTTAGAAGTCAGTGCTTTTTATTCAGAAAATTGTGCTTTTTTTAGAATTGTGTTTTTATTAGATGTTGGTGCTTTTTTAGAATTCAGTGTTTTTTATTTAGAATTCAGTGCTTTTTTATTTAGAATTTTGTGTTTATTTATTTAGAATTCAATGTTTATTTATTTAGAATTCAATGTTTATTTATTTAGAATACAGTGTTTTTCGTTTAGAATTAAGTGTTTTTTTATTTAGAATTCAGTGTAATTATTTAGAATTCAGTGGTTTTTTATTTAGAATACAATGTTTTTAATTTAGAATTCAGTGGTTTTTATTTAGAATTCAGTGTTTTGTATTGAGAACTCGGATATATTTTTTAGAATTCAGTGTTTTTCTATTTAGAATTCAGTGCTTTTTTAATTTAGAATTTGGTGATTTTTATTTAGAATTCAGTGTTTTTTAATTAGAATTCAGTGTTTTTTATTCAGAATTTGGTGTTTTATATTTAGAAGTCAGTGCTTTTTATTCAGAAAATTGTGCTTTTTTTAGATATGAGTTTTTTATTAGATGTTGGTGCTTTTTTAGAATCCAGTGTTTTTAATTTAGAATTCAGTGTTTTTTATTTAGAATTCACTGCTTTTTATTTAGAATTCAGTGATTTTTATTTTGAATTCAGTGTTTATTTATTTAGAATTCAGTGTTTTTTAATTTAGAATTCAGTGTAATTATTTAGAATTCAGTGTTTTTTATTTAGCATACAGTGTTTTTACTTTAGAATTCAGTGTTTTTTATTTAGAATTCAGTGTTTTCTATTGAGAATTTGGATTTTTTTAGAATTCAGTGTTTTTCTATTTAGAATTCAGTGCTTTTTAAATTTAGAATTTGGTGTTTTTTATTTAGACTTCAGTGCTTTTATTTAGAATTCAGTGCTTTTTTATTTAGAATTGAGTGTTTTTTTATTTAGAATTTAGTGTTTTTTTATTTAGAATTCAATGTCTTTATTTAGAATTCAGTGTTTTTTATTTAGAATTTGTTTTTTTATTTAGAATTCAGTGTTTTTTTATTTAGAATTCAGTTCCTTTTTAAATTTAGAATCCAGTGTATTTTTCTTAGTATTCAGTGGTTTATTTTTATTAGAATTGTGTTTTTTTATTCAGAATGTGGTGTGTTTTATTTAGAATTGAGTGTTTTTTTTAGAAGTCAGTGCTTTTTATTGAGAAAATTGTGCTTTTTTAGAATTGTGTTTTTATTAGATGTTGGTGCTTTTTTAGAATTCAGTGTTTTTTGATTTAGAATTCAGTGCTTTTGATTTAGAATTCAGTGCTTTTTTATTTAGAATTCAGTGTTTATTTATTTAGAATTCAGTGTTTATTTACTTAGAATACAGTGTTTTTCATTTAGAATTCAGTGTTTTTTTATTTAAAATTCAGTGTAATTATTTAGAATTCAGTGGTTTTTTATTTAGAATACAGTGTTTTTAATTTAGAATTCAGTGGTTTTTATATATAATTCAGTGTTTTGTATTGAGAACTTGGATATTTTTTTAGAATTCAGTGTTTTTCTATTTACAATTCAGTGCTTTTTTAATTTAGAATTTGGTGTTTTTCATTCAGAATTCAGTGTTTTTTAATCAGAATTTGGTGTTTTTTATTTAGAATTAAGTGTTTTTTTATTTAGAATTCAGTGTTTTTATTTAGAATTCAGTGCTTTTTATTTAGAATTCAGTGTTTTGTATTGAGAATTTGGATTTTTTTTAGAAGTCATTCTTTTTCTATTTAGAATTCAGTGCTTTTCAATTTAGAATTTGGTGTTTTTTATTTAGACTTTAGTGTTTTTTTATTTCGAAATCAGTGCTTTTTTATTTAGAATTTGGTGTTTTAATTTAGAATTCAGTGTTTTTTTATTTAGAATTCAGTGCTTTTTTAATTTAGAATCCAGTGTATTTTTATTAGAATTCAGTGTTTTTTAATTCGAATTTGGTGTTTTTATTTAGAATTGTGTGTTTTATTTAGAATTCAGTGTGTTTTATTCAGAATTTGGTGTTTTATATTTAAAAGTCAGTGCTTTTTATTCAGAAAATTGTGCTTTTTTTAGATTTGTGTTTTTTATTAGATGTTGGTGCTTTTTTAGAATCCAGTGTTTTTAATTTAGAATTCAGTGTTTTTTATTTAGAATTCAGTGCTTTTTATTTTGAATTCAGTGTTTATTTATTTAGAATTCAGTGTTTTTTAATTTAGATTTCAGTGTAATTATTTAGAATTCAGTGTTTTTATTTAGCATACAGTGTTTTTAATTTAGATTTCAGTGTTTTTATTTAGAATTCAGTACTTTTTTAATTTAGAATTTGGTGTTTTTTATTTAGACTTCAGTGCTTTTTATTTAGAATTCAGTGCTTTTTTATTTAGAATTCAGTGTTTTTTTATTTAGAATTTAGTGTTTTTTTATTTAGAATTCAGTGTTTTTATTTAGAATTTGTTTTTTTATTTATAATTGAGTGGTTTTTAATTTAGAAGTCATTGCTTTTTTAAATTTAGAATCCATTGTATTTTTCTTAGAATTCAGTGTTTTTTTATTTAGAATTTTGTGTTTTTTATTTAGAATTCAGTGTTTTTATTTAGAATTCAGTGTTTTTTATTTAGAAGTCAGTGCTTTTTATTCAGAAAATTGTGCTTTTTTTAGAATTGTGTTTTTATTAGATGTTGGTGCTTTTTTAGAATTCAGTGTTTTTTATTTAGAATTCAGTGCTTTTTTATTTAGAATTCAGTGCTTTTTTATTTAGAATTCAGTGTTTATTTATTTAGAATTCAGTGTTTATTTATTTAGAATACAGTGTTTTTCGTTTAGAATTCAGTGTTTTTTTATTTAGAATTCAGTGTAATTATTTAGAATTCAGTGGTTTTTTATTTAGAGTACAATGTTTTTAATTTAGAATTCAGTGGTTTTTATTTAGAATTCAGTGTTTTGTATTGAGAACTTGGATATTTTTTTAGAATTCAGTGTTTTTCTATTTACAATTCAGTGCTTTTTTAATTTAGAATTTGGTGTTTTTTATTTAGAATTCAGTGTTTTTTAATTAGAATTCAGTGTTTTTTATTCAGAATTTGGTGTTTTATATTTAGAAGTCAGTGCTTTTTATTCAGAAAATTGTGCTTTTTTTAGATTTGAGTTTTTTATTAGATGTTGGTGCTTTTTTAGAATCCAGTGTTTTTAATTCAGAATTCAGTGTTTTTTATTTAGAATTCACTGCTTTTTATTTAGAATTCAGTGCTTTTTATTTTGAATTCAGTGTTTATTTATTTAGAATTCAGTGTTTTCTATTGATAATTTGGATTTTTTTTAGAATTCAGTGTTTTTCTAATTAGAATTCAGTGCTTTTTAATTTAGAATTTGGTGTTTTTTATTTAGAATTCAGTGTTTTTTAATTAGAATTCAGTGTTTTTTATTCAGAATTTGGTGTTTTATATTTAGAAGTCAGTGCTTTTTATTCAGAAAATTGTGCTTTTTTTAGATTTGAGTTTTTTATTAGATGTTGGTGCTTTTTTAGAATCCAGTGTTTTTAATTTAGAATTCAGTGTTTTTTATTTAGAATTCACTGCTTTTTATTTAGAATTCAGTGCTTTTTATTTTGAATTCAGTGTTTATTTATTTAGAATTCAGTGTTTTCTATTGATAATTTGGATTTTTTTTAGAATTCAGTGTTTTTCTAATTAGAATTCAGTACTTTTTTTAATTTAGAATTTGGTGTTTTTTATTTAGACTTCAGTGCTTTTTATTTAGAATTCAGTGCTTTTTTATTTAGAATTCAGTGTTTTTTTATTTAGAATTTAGTGTTTTTTTATTTAGAATTCAGTGTTTTTATTTAGAATTCAGTGTTTTTTTTTTAGAATTTGTTTTTTTATTTAGAATTGAGTGGTTTTTAATTTAAAAGTCAGTCCTTTTTAAAATTTAGAATCCAGTGTATTTTTCTTAGAATTCAGTGTTTTTTTATTTAGAAGTTTGTGTTTTTTTTATTTAGAATTCAGTGTTTTTATTTAGAATTCAGTTTTTTTTATTTAGAAGTCAGTGCTTTTTATTCAGAAAATTGTGCTATTTTTAGAATTGTGTTTTTATTAGATGTTGGTGCTTTTTTAGAATTCAGTGCTTTTTATTTAGAATTCAGTGCTTTTTATTTAGAATTCAGTGCTTATTTATTTAGAATTCAGTGTTTATTTATTTAGAATACAGTGTTTTTCTATTTAGAATTCAGTGTTTTTTTATGTAGAATTCAGTGTTTTTTATGTAGAATTCAGTGTAATTATTTAGAATTCAGTGTTTTTTTATTCAGAATACAGTGTTTTTAATTTAGAATTCAGTGGTTTATATTTAGAATTCAGTGTTTTGTTTTGAGAACTTGGATTTTTTTTTAGAATTCAGTGTTTTTCTATTTACAATTCAGTGCTTTTTTAATTTAGAATTTGGTGTTTTTATTTAGAATTCAGTGTTTTTTAATTAGAATTCAGAGTTTTTTATTCAGAATTTGGTGTTTTATATTTAGAAGTCAGTGCTTTTTATTCAGAAAATTGTGCTTTTTTTAGAATTGTGTTATTATTAGATGTTGGTGCTTTTTTAGAATTCAGTGTTTTTAATTTAGAATTCAGTGTTTTTATTTAGAATTCAGTGCTTTTATTTAGAATTCAGTGCTTTTTATTTTGAATTCATTGCTTATTTATTTAAAATTCAGTGTTTTCTATTGAGAATTTGGATTTTTTTTAGAATTCAGTGTTTTTCTAATTAGAATTCAGTACTTTTTTAAACTTAGAATTTGGTGTTTTTTATTTAGACTTCAGTGCTTTTTATTTAGAATTCAGTGTTTTTTATTTAGAATTTAGTGTTTTTAATTTAGAATTCAGTGTTTTTATTTAGAATTCAGTGTTTTTTATTTAGAATTTGTTTTTTTATTTAGAATTGAGTGGTTTTTAATTTAAAAGTCAGTCCTTTTTTAAATTTAGAATCCAGTGTTTTTATTTAGAATTCAGTGTTTTTTATTTAGAAGTCAGTGCTTTTTATTCAGAAAAGTGTGCTTTTTTTTAGAATTGTGTTTTTATTAGATGTTGGTGCTTTTTTAGAATTCAGTGTTTTTTATTTAGAATTCAGTGCTTTTTATTTAGAATTCAGTGTTTGTTTATTTAGAATTCAGTGTTTATTTATTTAGAATACAGTGTTTTTAATTTAGAATTCAGTGTTTTATGTAGAATTCAGTGTAATTATTTAGAATTCAGTGTAATTATTTAGAATTCAGCGGTTTTTTATTCAGAATACAGTGTTTTTAATTTAGAATTCAGTGGTTTATATTTAGAATTCAGTGTTTTGTATTGAGAACTTGGATATTTTTTTAGAATTCAGTGTTTTTCTATTTACAATTCAGTTCTTTTTTAATTTAGAATTTGGTGTTTTTATTTAGAATTCAGTGTTTTTTAATTAGAATTCAGTGTTTTTTATTCAGAATTTGGTGTTTTTTATTTAGAATTCACTGCTTTTTATTTAGAATTCAGTGCTTTTTATTTTGAATTCAGTGTTTATTTATTTAGAATTCAGTGTTTTCTAATTTAGAATTCAGTGTAATTATTTAGAATTCAGTGTTTTTTATTTAGCATACAGTGTTTTTAATTTAGTATTCAGTGTTTTTATTTAGAATTCAGTGTTTTCTATTGAGAATTTGGATTTTTTTTAGAATTCAGTGTTTTTTTTATTAGAATTCAGTACTTTTTAAATTTAGAATGTGGTGTTTTTTATTTAGACCTCAGTGCTTTTTATTTAGAATTCAGTGCTTTTTTATTTAGAATTCAGTGTTTTTTTATTTAGAATTTAGTGTTTTTTTTTATTTAGAATCCAGTGTATTTTTATTAGAATTCTGTGTTTTTTAATTAGAATTTGGTGTTTTTATTTAGAATTGTGTGTTTTATTTAGAATTCAGTGTTTTTTTATTCAGAATTTGGTGTTTTGTATTTAGAAGTCAGTGCTTTTTATTTAGACTTCAGTGCTTTTTATTTAGAATTCAATGCTTTTTTATTTAGAAATGAGTGTTTTTTTATTTAGAATTTAGTGTTATTTTATTTAGAATTCAGTGTTTTTATTTAGAATCCAGTGTTTTTCATTTAGAATTTGTTTTTTTTAATTTAGAATTGAGTGGTTTTTAATTTAGAAGTCAGTGCTTTTTTAAATTTAGAATCCAGTGTATTTTTCTTAGAATTCAGTCTTTCTTTATTTAGAATTTTGTGTTTTTTTTATTTAGAATTCAGTGTTTTTATTTAGAATTCAGTGTTTTTTATTTAGAATTCACTGCTTTTATTTAGAATTCAGTGCTTTTTATTTTGAATTCAGTGTTTATTTATTTAGAATTCAGTGTTTTCTATTGAGAATTTGGATTTTTTTTAGAATTCAGTGTTTTTCTCATTAGAATTCAGTACTTTTTTTAATTTAGAATTTGGTGTTTTTTATTTAGACTTCAGTGCTTTTTATTTAGAATTCAGTGCTTTTTTATTTAGAATTCAGTGTTTTTTTTATTTAGAATTTAGTGTTTTTTTATTTAGAATTCAGTGTTTTTATTTAGAATTCAGTGTTTTTTATTTAGAATTTGTTTTTTTATTTAGAATTGAGTGGTTTTTAATTTAAAAGTCAGTCCTATTTTTAAATTTAGAATCCAGTGTATTTTTCTTAGAATTCAGTGTTTTTTTATTTAGAAGTTTGTGTTTTTTTATTTAGAATTCAGTGTTTTTATTTAGAATTCAGTGTTTTTTATTTAGAAGTCAGTGCTTTTTATTCAGAAAATTGTGCGTTTTATTAGAATTGTGTTTTTATTAGATGTTGGTGCTTTTTTAGAATTCAGTGTTTTTATTTAGAATTCAGTGCTTTTTATTTAGAATTCAGTGTTTATTTATTTAGAATTCAGTGTTTATTTATTTAGAATACAGTGTTTTTCATTTAGAATTCAGTGTTTTTTATGTAGAATTCAGTGTAATTATTTAGAATTCAGTGGTTTTTTATTCAGAATACAGTGTTTTTAATTTAGAATTCAGTGGTTTATATTTAGAATTCAGTGTTTTGTATTGAGAAGTCAGTGCTTTTTATTCAGAAAATTGTGCTTTTTTTTAGATTTGTGTTTTTTATTAGATGTTGGTGCTTTTTTAGAATCCAGTGTTTTTACTTTAGAATTCACTGTTTTTTTATTTAGAATTCACTGCTTTTTATTTAGAATTCAGTGCTTTTTATTTTGAATTCAGTGTTTATTTATTTAGAATTCAGTGTAATTATTTAGAATTCAGTGTTTTTTATTTAGCATACAGTGTTTTTAATTTAGAATTCAGTGTTTTAATTTAGAATTCAGTGTTTTCTATTGAGAATTTGGATTTTTTTAGAATTCAGTGTTTTTCTATTTACAATTCAGTGCTTTTTTAATTTAGAATTTGGTGTTTTTATTTAGAATTCAGTGTTTTTTAATTAAAATTCAGTGTTTTTTATTCAGAATTTGGTGTTTTGTATTTAGAAGTCAGTGCATTTTATTCATAAAATTGTGCTTTTTTTTAGATTTGTGTTTTTTATTAGATGTTGGCGCTTTTTTAGAATCCAGTGTTTTGTATTGAGAAGTCAGTGCTTTTTATACAGAAAATTGTGCTTTTTTTTGGAATTGTGTTTTTATTAGATGTTGGTGCTTTTTTAGAATTCAGTGTTTTTTATTTAGAATTCAGTGCTTTTTATTTAGAATTCAGTGCTTTTTTATTTATAATTCAGTGTTTATTTATTTAGAATTCAGTGTTTATTTATTTAGAATACAGTGTTTTTCATTTAGAATTCAGTGTTTTTTTATTTAGAATTCAGTGTAATTATTTAGAATTCAGTGTTTTTTATTTAGAATACAGTGTTTTTAATTTAGAATTCAGTGGTTTTTATTTAGAATTCAGTGTTTTGTATTGAGAACTTGGATATTTTTTTTAGAATTCAGTGTTTTTCTATTCACAATTCAGTGCTATTTAATTTAGAATTTGGTGTTTTTTGTTCAGAATTTAGTGTTTTTCATTCAGAATTTGGTGTTTTTTATTTAGAATTAAGTGTTTTTTTTATTTAGAATTCAGTGTTTTTAATTTAGAATTCAGTGTTTTTTATTTAGAATTCACTGCTTTTTATTTAGAATTCAGTGTTTTGTATTGAGAATTTGGATATTTTTTTAGAATTCAGTGTTTTTCTTTTTACAATTCAGTGCTTTTTAATTTAGAATTTGGTGTTTTTTGTTCAGAATTCAGTGTTTTTTATTCAGAATTTGGTGTTTTTTATTTAGAATTAAGTGCTTTTTATTTAGAATTCAGTGTTTTGTATTGAGAATTTGGATATTTTTTTAGAAGTCATTCTTTTTCTATTTAGAATTCAGTGCTTTTCAATTTAGAATTTGGTGTTTTTTATTTAGACTTCAGTGTTTTTTATTTCGAAATCAGTGCTTTTTTATTTAGAATTTAGTGCTTTTTTATTTAGAATTCAGTGTTTTTATTTAGAATTCAGTGTTTTTTATTTAGAATTTGTTTCTTTTTTAGAATTGAGTGGTTTTTACTTTAGAAGTCAGTGCTTTTTTAAAATTTAGAATCCAGTGTATTTTTCTTAGAATTCAGTGTTTTTTTATTTAGAATTTTGTGTTTTTTTATTTAGAATTCAGTGTTTTTATTTAGAATTCAGTGTTTTTTATTTAGAAGTCAGTGCTTTTTATTCAGAAAATTGTGCTTTTTTTAGAATTGTGTTTTTGTTAGATGTTGGTGCTTTTTTAGAATTCAGTGTTTTTTATTTAGAATTCAGTGCTTTTTTATTTAGAATTCAGTGTTTATTTATTTAGAATTCAGTGTTTTCTATTGAGAATTTGGATTTTTTTTAGAATTCAGTGTTTTTCTAATTAGAATTCAGTACTTTTTTAAATTTAGAATTTAGTGTTTTTTATTTAGACTTCAGTGCTTTTTATTTAGAATTCAGTGCTTTTTTATTTAGAATTCAGTGTTTTTTTATTTAGAATTTAGTGTTTTTTTTATTTAGAATTCAGTGTTTTTATTTAGAATTCAGTGTTTTTTATTTAGAATTTGTTTTTTTATTTAGAATTGAGTGGTTTTTAATTTAGAAGTCAGCGCTTTTTAAAATTTAGAATCCAGTGTATTTTTCTTAGAATTCAGTGTTTTTTTTATTTAGAATTTTGTGTTTTTTTTTATTTAGAATTGAGTGTTTTTATTTAGAATTCAGTGTTTTTTATTTAGAAGTCAGTGCTTTTTATTCAGAAAATTGTGCTTTTTTTAGAATTGTGTTTTTATTAGATGTTGGTGCTTTTTTAGAATTTGGTGTTTTTTATTTAGAATTTGGTGTTTTTTATTTAGAATTCAGTGCTTTTTTATTTAGAATTCAGTGTTTATTTATTTAGAATTCAGTGTTTATTTATTTAGAATACAGTGTTTCATTTAGAATTCAGTGTTTTTTATGTAGAATTCAGTGTAATTATTTAGAATCCAGTGTTAATTTTATTTAGAATACAGTGTTTTTAATTTAGAATTCAGTGGTTTATATTTAGAATTCAGTGTTTTGTATTGAGAACTTGGATATTTTTTTAGAATTCAGTGTTTTTCTATTTACAATTCAGTGCTTTTTTAATTTAGAATTTGGTGTTTTTATTTAGAATTCAGTGTTTTTTAATTAGAATTCAGTGTTTTTTATTCAGAATTTGGTGTTTTATATTTAGAAGTCAGTGCTTTTTATTCATAAAATTGTGCTTTTTTTTAGATTTGTGTTTTTTATTAGATGTTGGCACTTTTTTAGAATCCAGTGTTTTTAATTTAGAATTCAGTGTTTTTTATTTAGAATTCACAGCTTTTTATTCAGAATTCAGTGCTTTTTATTTTGAATTCAGTGTTTATTTATTTAGAATTCAGTGTTTTTAATTTAGAATTAAGTGTAATTATTTAGAATTCAGTGTTTTTTATTTAGCATTCATTGTTTTTATTTAGAATTCAGTGTTTTCTATTGAGATTTTGGATTTTTTTTAGAATTCAGTGTTTTTCTAATTAGAATTCAGTACTTTTTAAATTTAGAATTAGGTGTTTTTTATTTAGACTTCAGTGCTTTTTATTTAGAATTCACTGCTTTTTTATTTAGAATTCAGTGCTTTTTATTTTGAATTCAGTGTTTTTTAATTAGATTTTGGTGTTTTTATTTAGAATTGTGTGTTTTATTTAGAATTAAGTGTTTTTTATTCAGAATTTGGTGTTTTGTATTTAGAAGTCAGTGCTTTTTATTCAGAAAATTGTGCTTTTTTTTAGATTTGTGTTTTTTATTAGATGTTGGTGCTTTTTTAGAATCCAGTGTTTTTAATTTAGAATTCACTGTTTTTTATTTAGAATTCACTGCTTTTTATTTAGAATTCAGTGCTTTTTATTTTGAATTCAGTGTTTATTTATTTAGAATTCAGTGTAATTATTTAGAATTCAGTGTTTTTTATTTAGCATACAGTGTTTTTAATTTAGAATTCAGTGTTTTCTAATGAGAATTTGGATTTTTTTTAGAATTCAGTGTTTTTCTAATTAGAATTCAGTACTTTTTTAATTTAGAATTTGGTGTTTTTTATTTAGACTTCAGTGCTTTTTATTTAGAATTTAGTGTTTTTTATTTAGAAATCTGTGTTTTTATTTAGAAATCTGTGTTTTTATTTAGAATTCAGTGTTTTTCATTTAGAATTTGGTTTTTTTATTTAGAATTGAGTGGTTTTTAATTTAGAAGTCAGTGCTTTTTTTAAATTTAGAATACAGTGTATTTTTCTTAGAATTCAGTGTTTTTTATTTAGAATTTTGTGTTTTTTATTTAGAATTCAGTGTTTTTATTTCGAATTCAGTGTCTTTTATTTAGAAGTCAGTGCTTTTTATTCAGAAAATTGTGCTTTTTTTAGAATTGTGTTTTTATTAGATGTTGGTGCTTTTTTAGAATTCAGTGTTTTTTATTTAGAATTCAGTGCTTTTTTGTTTAGAATTCAGTGTTTATTTATTTAGAATTCAGTGGTTTTTATTTAGAATTCAGTGGTTTTTATTTAGATTTCAGTGTTTTGTATTGAGAACTTGGATATTTTTTTTAGAATTCAGTGTTTTTCTATTTACAATTCAGTGCTTTTTAATTTAGAATTTGATGTTTTTTATTCAGAATTCAGTGTTTTTTATTTAGAATTAAGTGTTTTTTTATTTAGAATTAAGTGTTTTTTATTTAGAATTCAGTGTTTTTTATTTAGAATTCAGTGCTTTTTTATTTAGAATTCAGTGCTTTTTTATTTAGAATTCAGTGTTTATCATTTAGAATTCAGTGTTTTTTATTTAGAAATCAGTGTTTATTTATTTAGAATTCAGTGTTTATTTATTTAGAATTCAGTGTTTTTTATTTAGAATTCAGTGTTTTTTTATTTAGAATTCAGTGTAATTATTTAGAATTCAGTGGTTTTTTATTTAGACTACAGTGTTTTTAATTTAGAATTCAGTGCTTTTTATTTACAATTCAGTGTTTTGTATTGAGAATTTGGATATTTTTTAGAAGTCATTCTTTTTCTATTTAGAATTCAGTGCTTTTCAATTTAGAATTTGGTGTTTTTTATTTAGACTTCAGTGTTTTTTTATTTTGAAATCAGTGCTTTTTTATTTAGAAATTGGTGTTTTTTATTTAGACTTCAGTGTTTTTTTTATTTCGAAATCAGTGCTTTTTTATTTAGAATTTGGTGTTTTAATTTAGAAATCAGTGTTTTTTATTTAGATTTCAGTGTTTTCTATTGAGAATTTGGATTTTTTTTTTGAATTCAGTGTTTTTCTGTTTAGAATTAAGTGCTTTTTAAATTTAGAATTTGGTGTTTTTTATTTAGACTTCAGTGCTTTTATTTAGAATTCAGTGCTTTTTTATTTAGAATACAGTGTTTTTTATTTAGAATTTGTTTTTTTATTTAGAATTCAGTGTTGTTTATTTAGAATTCAGTGCATTTTTAAATTTAGAATCCAGTGTATTTTTCTTAGAATTCAGTGGGTTTTTTAATTAGAATTGTGGTTTTTTATTCAGAATTTGGTGTTTTTTATTCAGAATTTGGTGGTTTTTATTTAGAATTGAGTGTTTTTTTAGAAGTCAGTGCTTTTTATTAAGAAAATTGTGCTTTTTTTAGAATTGTGTTTTTATTAGATGTTGGTGCTTTTTTAGAAATCAGTGTTTTTTAATTAGAATTCAGTGCTTTTTATTTAGAATTCAGTGCTTTTTTATTTAGAATTCAGTGTTTTATTTTTTAGATTTCAGTGTTTATTTATTTAGAATTCAGTGTTTTTCATTTAGAATTCAGTGTTTTTTTATTTAGAATTCAGTGTAATTATTTAGAATTCAGTGGTTTTTTATTTAGACTACAGTGTTTTTAATTTAGAATTCAGTGCTTTTTATTTACAATTCAGTGTTTTGTATTGAGAATTTGGATATTTTTTAGAAGTCATTCTTTTTCTATTTAGAATTCAGTGCTTTTCAATTTAGAATTTGGTGTTTTTTATTTAGACTTCAGTGTTTTTTTATTTCGAAATCAGTGCTTTTTTATTTAGAAATTGGTGTTTTTTATTTAGACTTCAGTGTTTTTTTTATTTCGAAATCAGTGCTTTTTTATTTAGAATTTGGTGTTTTAATTTAGAAATCAGTGTTTTTTATTTAGATTTCAGTGTTTTCTATTGAGAATTTGGATTTTTTTTTTGAATTCAGTGTTTTTCTGTTTAGAATTAAGTGCTTTTTAAATTTAGAATTTGGTGTTTTTTATTTAGACTTCAGTGCTTTTATTTAGAATTCAGTGCTTTTTTATTTAGAATACAGTGTTTTTTATTTAGAATTTGTTTTTTTATTTAGAATTCAGTGTTGTTTATTTAGAATTCAGTGCATTTTTAAATTTAGAATCCAGTGTATTTTTCTTAGAATTCAGTGGGTTTTTTAATTAGAATTGTGGTTTTTTATTCAGAATTTGGTGTTTTTTATTCAGAATTTGGTGGTTTTTATTTAGAATTGAGTGTTTTTTTAGAAGTCAGTGCTTTTTATTAAGAAAATTGTGCTTTTTTTAGAATTGTGTTTTTATTAGATGTTGGTGCTTTTTTAGAAATCAGTGTTTTTTAATTAGAATTCAGTGCTTTTTATTTAGAATTCAGTGCTTTTTTATTTAGAATTCAGTGTTTTATTTTTTAGATTTCAGTGTTTATTTATTTAGAATTCAGTGTTTTTCATTTAGAATTCAGTGTTTTTTTATTTAGAATTCAGTGTAATTATTTAGAATTCAGTGGTTTTTTATTTAGACTACAGTGTTTTTAATTTAGAATTCAGTGCTTTTTATTTACAATTCAGTGTTTTGTATTGAGAATTTGGATATTTTTTAGAAGTCATTCTTTTTCTATTTAGAATTCAGTGCTTTTCAATTTAGAATTTGGTGTTTTTTATTTAGACTTCAGTGTTTTTTTATTTCGAAATCAGTGCTTTTTTATTTAGAAATTGGTGTTTTTTATTTAGACTTCAGTGTTTTTTTTATTTCGAAATCAGTGCTTTTTTATTTAGAATTTGGTGTTTTAATTTAGAAATCAGTGTTTTTTATTTAGATTTCAGTGTTTTCTATTGAGAATTTGGATTTTTTTTGAATTCAGTGTTTTTCTGTTTAGAATTAAGTGCTTTTTAAATTTAGAATTTGGTGTTTTTTATTTAGACTTCAGTGCTTTTATTTAGAATTCAGTGCTTTTTTATTTAGAATACGGTGTTTTTTATTTAGAATTTGTTTTTTTATTTAGAATTCAGTGTTGTTTATTTAGAATTCAGTGCATTTTTAAATTTAGAATCCAGTGTATTTTTCTTAGAATTCAGTGGGTTTTTTAATTAGAATTGTGGTTTTTTATTCAGAATTTGGTGTTTTTTATTCAGAATTTGGTGGTTTTTATTTAGAATTGAGTGTTTTTTTAGAAGTCAGTGCTTTTTATTAAGAAAATTGTGCTTTTTTTAGAATTGTGTTTTTATTAGATGTTGGTGCTTTTTTAGAAATCAGTGTTTTTTAATTAGAATTCAGTGCTTTTTATTTAGAATTCAGTGCTTTTTTATTTAGAATTCAGTGTTTTATTTTTTAGATTTCAGTGTTTATTTATTTAGAATTCAGTGTTTTTCATTTAGATTTCAGTGTTTATTTATTTAGAATTCAGTGTTTTTCATTTAGAATTCAGTGTTTTTTTATTTAGAATTCAGTGTAATTATTTAGAATTCAGTGGTTTTTTATTTAGAATACAATTTTTTCAATTTAGAATTCAGTTGTTTTTATTTAGAATTCAGTGTTTTGTATTTAGAAGTAAGTGCTTTTTCTTCAGAAAATTGTGCTTTTTTTAGATTTGTGTTTTTTATTAGATGTTGGTGCTTTTTTAGAATCCAGTGTTTTTAATTTAGAATTCAGTGTTTTTTATTTTGAATTCAGTGTTTTTTATTTAGAATTCAGTGTTTATTTATTTAGAATTCAGTGTTTTTTAATTTAGAATTCAGTGTAATTATTTAGAATTCAGTGTTTTTTATTTAGCATACAGTGTTTTTAATTTAGAATTCAGTGTTTTTTATTTAGAATTCAGTGTTTTCTATTGAGAATTAGGATTTGTTTTTAGAATTTAGTGTTTTTCTATTTAGAATTCAGTGCTTTTTAAATTTAGATTTTAGTGTTTTTTATTTAGACTTCAGTGCTTTTATTTAGAATTCAGTGCTTTTTTATTTAGAATTCAGTGTTGTTTTATTTAGAATTGAGTGTTTTTTTTATTTAGAATTCAGTGTCTTTATTTAGAATTCAGTGTTTTTTATTTAGAATTCGTTTTTTTCATTTAGAATTCAGTGTTTTTTTATTTAGAATTCAGTGCTTTTTTAAAATTTAGAATCCAGTGTATTTTTATTAGAATTCAGTTTTTTTAATTAGAATTCGGTGTTTTTTATTTAGAATTGTGTTTTTTATTTAGAATTGTGTGTTTTATTTAGAATTCAGTGTTTTTTATTCAGAATTTGGTGTTTTATATTTAGAAGTCAGTGCTTTTTATGCAGAAAATTGTGCTTTTTTTAGATTTGTGTTTTTTATTAGATGTTGGTGCATTTTTAGAATCCAGTGTTTTTAATTTAGAATTCAATGTTTTTTATTTAGAATTCAGTACTTTTTAATTTAGAATTTGGTGTTTTTTATTTAGACTTCAGTGCTTTTTTATTTAGAATTCAGTGTTTTTTTATTTAGAATGTAGTGTTTTTTTATTTAGAATTCAGTGTTTTTCATTTAGAATTTGTATTTTTTTTATTTAGAATTGAGTGGTTTTTAATTTAGAAGTCAGTGCTTTTTTAAATTTAGAATCCAGTGTATTTTTCTTAGAATTCAGTGTTTTTTATTTAGAATTTTGTGTTTTTTTTATTGAGAATTCAGTGTTTTTATTTAGAAGTCAGTGCTTTTTATTCAGAAAATTGTGCTTTTTTTAGAATTGTGTTTTTATTAGATGTTGGTGCTTTTTTAGAATTCAGTGCTTTTTATTTAGAATTCAGTGCTTTTTTGTTTAGAATTCAGTGTTTATTTGTTTAGAATTCAGTGGGTTTTATTTAGAATTCAGTGGTTTTTATTTAGATTTCAGTGTTTTGTATTGAGAACTTGGATATTTTTTTTAGAATTCAGTGTTTTTCTATTTACAATTCAATGCTTTTTAATTTAGAATTTGATGTTTTTTATTCAGAATTAAGTGTTTTTTTATTTAGAATTAAGTGTTTTTTTATTTAGAATTCAGTGTTTTTTATTTAGAATTCAGTGCTTTTTTATTTAGAATTCAGTGCTTTTTTATTTAGAATTCAGTGTTTATTTATTTAGAATTCAGTGTTTATTTATTTAGAATACAGTGTTTTTCATTTAGAATACAGTGTTTTTCATTTAGAATTCAGTGTTTTTTATTTAGAAATCAGTGTTTATTTATTTAGAATTCAGTGTTTATTTATTTAGAATACAGTGTTTTTTATTTAGAATTCAGTGTTTTTTTATTTAGAATTCAATGTAATTATTTAGAATTCAGTGGTTTTTTATTTAGAATACAGTGTTTTTAATTTAGAATTCAGTGCTTTTTATTTAGAATTCAGTGTTTTGTATTGAGAATTTGGATATTTTTTAGAAGTCATTCTTTTTCTATTTAGAATTCAGTGCTTTTCAATTTAGAATTTGGTGTTTTTTATTTAGACTTCAGTGTTTTTTTATTTCAAAATCAGTGCTTTTTTATTTAGAATTTGGTGTTTTAATTTAGAATTCAGTGTTTTTTATTTAGATTTCAGTGTTTTCTATTGAGAATTTGGATTTTTTTTTAATTCAGTGTTTTTCTGTTTAGAATTAAGTGCTTTTTAAATTTAGAATTTGGTGTTTTTTATTTAGACTTCAGTGCTTTTTTATTTAGAATTCAGTGTTTTTTATTTAGAATTTGTTTTTTTATTTAGAATTCAGTGTTTTTTATTTAGAATTCAGTGCATTTTTAAATTTAGAATCCAGTGTATTTTTCTTAGAATTCAGTGGGTTTTTTAATTAGAATTGTGGTTTTTTATTCAGAATTTGGTGTTTTTTATTCAGAATTTGGTGGTTTTTATTTAGAATTGAGTGTTTTTTTAGAATTCAGTGCTTTTTATTAAGAAAATTGTGCTTTTTTTAGAATTGTTTTTTTATTAGATGTTGGTGCTTTTGTAGAAATCAGTGTTTTTTAATTAGAATTCAGTGCTTTTTATTTAGAATTCAGTGCTTTTTTATTTAGAATTCAGTGTTTTATTTTTTAGATTTCAGTGTTTATTTATTTAGAATTCAGTGTTTTTCATTTAGAATTCAGTGTTTTTTTATTTAGAATTCAGTGTAATTATTTAGAATTCAGTGGTTTTTTATTTAGAATACAGTGTTTTTAATTTAGAATTCAGTTGTTTTTATTTAGAATTCAGTGTTTTGTATTTAGAAGTAAGTGCTTTTTCTTCAGAAAATTGTGCTTTTTTTAGATTTGTGTTTTTTATTAGATGTTGGTGCTTTTTTAGAATCCAGTGTTTTTAATTTAGAATTCAGTGTTTTTTAATTTAGAATTCAGTGTAATTATTTAGAATTCAGTGTTTTTTATTTAGCATACAGTGTTTTTACTTTAGAATTCAGTGTTTTTTATTTAGAATTCAGTGTTTTCTATTGAGAATTAGGATTTTTTTTTAGAATTCAGTGTTTTTCTATTTAGAATTCAGTGCTTTTTAAATTTAGATTTTAGTGTTTTTTATTGAGAATTAGGATTTTTTTTTAGAATTCAGTGTTTTTCTATTTAGAATTCAGTGCTTTTTAAATTTAGATTTTAGTGTTTTTTATTTAGACTTCAGTGCTTTTATTTATAATTCAGTGCTTTTTTATTTAGAATTCAATGTTGTTTTATTTAGAATTGAGTGTTTTTTTTAATTTAGAATTCAGTGTCTTTATTTAGAATTCAGTGTTTTTTATTTAGAATTTGTTTTTTTCATTTAGAATTCAGTGTTTTTTTATTTAGAATTCAGTGCTTTTTTAAAACTTAGAATCCAGTGTATTTTTATTGGAAGTAATTTTTTTTAAATTAGAATTTGGTGTTTTTTATTTAGAATTGTGTTTTTTATTTAGAATTGTGTGTTTTATTTAGAATTCAGTGTTTTTTATTCAGAATTTGGTGTTTTATATTTAGAAGTCAGTGCTTTTTATGCAGAAAATTGTGCTTTTTTTAGATTTGTGTTTTTTATTAGATGTTGGTGCATTTTTAGAATCCAGTGTTTTTAATTTAGAATTCAATGTTTTTTATTTAGAATTCAGTACTTTTTAATTTAGAATTTGGTGTTTTTTATTTAGACTTCAGTGCTTTTTTATTTAGAATTCAGTGTTTTTTTTATTTAGAATGTAGTGTTTTTTTATTTAGAATTCAGTGTTTTTCATTTAGAATTTGTATTTTTTTATTTAGAATTGAGTGGTTTTTAATTTAGAAGTCAGTGCTTTTTTAAATTTAGAATCCAGTGTAGTTTTTTTTATTTAGAATTCAGTGTTTTTATTTAGAATTCAGTGTTTTTCATTTAGAATTTGTTTTTTTATTTAGAATTGAGTGGTTTTAAATTTAGAAGTCAGTGCTTTTTTAAATTTAGAATCCAGTGTATTTTTCTTAGAATTCAGTGTTTTTTATTTAGAATTTTGTGTTTTTTTTTATTTAGAATTCAGTGTTTTTATTTAGAAGTCAGTGCTTTTTATTCAGAAAATTGTGCTTTTTTTAGAATTGTGTTTTTATTAGATGTTGGTGCTTTTTTAGAATTCAGTGTTTTTTATTTAGAATTCAGTGCTTTTTATTTAGAATTCAGTGCTTTTTTGTTTAGAATTCAGTGTTTATTTATTTAGAATTCAGTGGGTTTTATTTAGAATTCAGTGGTTTTTATTTAGATTTCAGTGTTTTGTATTGAGAACTTGGATATTTTTTTTAGAATTCAGTGTTTTTCTATTTACAATTCAGTGCTTTTTAATTTAGAATTTGATGTTTTTTATTCAGAATTCAGTGTTTTTTATTTAGAATTAAGTGTTTTTTTATTTAGAATTCAGTGTTCTTTTATTTAGAATTCAGTGTATATATTTAGAATTCAGTGGTTTTTTATTTAGAATACAGTGTTTTTAATTTAGAATTCAGTGCTTTTTATTTAGAATTCAGTGTTTTGTATTGAGATTTTGGATATTTTTTAGAAGTCATTCTTTTTCTATTTAGAATTCAGTGCTTTTCAATTTAGAATTTGGTGTTTTTTATTTAGACTTCAGTGTTTTTTTATTTCGAAATCAGTGCTTTTTTATTTAGAAATTGGTGTTTTTTATTTAGACTTCAGTGTTTTTTTATTTCGAAATCAGTGCTTTTTTATTTAGAATTTGGTGTTTTAATTTAGAATTCAGTGTTTTTTATTTAGATTTCAGTGTTTTCTATTGAGAATTTGGATTTTTTTTAATTCAGTGTTTTTCTGTTTAGAATTAAGTGCTTTTTAAATTTAGAATTTGGTGTTTTTTATTTAGACTTCAGTGCTTTTATTTAGAATTCAGTGCTTTTTTATTTAGAATTCAGTGTTTTTTATTTAGAATTCAGTGTTTTCTATTGAGAATTAGGATTTTTTTTTAGAATTCAGTGTTTTTCTATTTAGAATTCAGTGCTTTTTAAATTTAGATTTTAGTGTTTTTTATTGAGAATTAGGATTTTTTTTTAGAATTCAGTGTTTTTCTATTTAGAATTCAGTGCTTTTTAAATTTAGATTTTAGTGTTTTTTATTTAGACTTCAGTGCTTTTATTTATAATTCAGTGCTTTTTTATTTAGAATTCAATGTTGTTTTATTTAGAATTGAGTGTTTTTTTTAATTTAGAATTCAGTGTCTTTATTTAGAATTCAGTGTTTTTTATTTAGAATTTGTTTTTTTCATTTAGAATTCAGTGTTTTTTTATTTAGAATTCAGTGCTTTTTTAAAACTTAGAATCCAGTGTATTTTTATTGGAAGTAATTTTTTTTAAATTAGAATTTGGTGTTTTTTATTTAGAATTGTGTTTTTTATTTAGAATTGTGTGTTTTATTTAGAATTCAGTGTTTTTTATTCAGAATTTGGTGTTTTATATTTAGAAGTCAGTGCTTTTTATGCAGAAAATTGTGCTTTTTTTAGATTTGTGTTTTTTATTAGATGTTGGTGCATTTTTAGAATCCAGTGTTTTTAATTTAGAATTCAATGTTTTTTATTTAGAATTCAGTACTTTTTAATTTAGAATTTGGTGTTTTTTATTTAGACTTCAGTGCTTTTTTATTTAGAATTCAGTGTTTTTTTATTTAGAATGTAGTGTTTTTTTATTTAGAATTCAGTGTTTTTCATTTAGAATTTGTATTTTTTTATTTAGAATTGAGTGGTTTTTAATTTAGAAGTCAGTGCTTTTTTAAATTTAGAATCCAGTGTAGTTTTTTTTATTTAGAATTCAGTGTTTTTATTTAGAATTCAGTGTTTTTCATTTAGAATTTGTTTTTTTATTTAGAATTGAGTGGTTTTAAATTTAGAAGTCAGTGCTTTTTTAAATTTAGAATCCAGTGTATTTTTCTTAGAATTCAGTGTTTTTTATTTAGAATTTTGTGTTTTTTTTTATTTAGAATTCAGTGTTTTTATTTAGAAGTCAGTGCTTTTTATTCAGAAAATTGTGCTTTTTTTAGAATTGTGTTTTTATTAGATGTTGGTGCTTTTTTAGAATTCAGTGTTTTTTATTTAGAATTCAGTGCTTTTTATTTAGAATTCAGTGCTTTTTTGTTTAGAATTCAGTGTTTATTTATTTAGAATTCAGTGGGTTTTATTTAGAATTCAGTGGTTTTTATTTAGATTTCAGTGTTTTGTATTGAGAACTTGGATATTTTTTTTAGAATTCAGTGTTTTTCTATTTACAATTCAGTGCTTTTTAATTTAGAATTTGATGTTTTTTATTCAGAATTCAGTGTTTTTTATTTAGAATTAAGTGTTTTTTTATTTAGAATTCAGTGTTCTTTTATTTAGAATTCAGTGTATATATTTAGAATTCAGTGGTTTTTTATTTAGAATACAGTGTTTTTAATTTAGAATTCAGTGCTTTTTATTTAGAATTCAGTGTTTTGTATTGAGATTTTGGATATTTTTTAGAAGTCATTCTTTTTCTATTTAGAATTCAGTGCTTTTCAATTTAGAATTTGGTGTTTTTTATTTAGACTTCAGTGTTTTTTTATTTCGAAATCAGTGCTTTTTTATTTAGAAATTGGTGTTTTTTATTTAGACTTCAGTGTTTTTTTATTTCGAAATCAGTGCTTTTTTATTTAGAATTTGGTGTTTTAATTTAGAATTCAGTGTTTTTTATTTAGATTTCAGTGTTTTCTATTGAGAATTTGGATTTTTTTTAATTCAGTGTTTTTCTGTTTAGAATTAAGTGCTTTTTAAATTTAGAATTTGGTGTTTTTTATTTAGACTTCAGTGCTTTTATTTAGAATTCAGTGCTTTTTTATTTAGAATTCAGTGTTTTTTATTTAGAATTTGTTTTTTTATTTAGATTTCAGTGTTTTCTATTGAGAATTTGGATTTTTTTTTGAATTCAGTGTTTTTCTGTTTAGAATTAAGTGCTTTTTAAATTTAGAATTTGGTGTTTTTTATTTAGACTTCAGTGCTTTTATTTAGAATTCAGTGCTTTTTTATTTAGAATTCAGTGTTTTTTATTTAGAATTTGTTTTTTTATTTAGAATTCAGTGTTTTTTATTTAGAATTCAGTGCATTTTTAAATTTAGAATCCAGTGTATTTTTCTTAGAATTCAGTGGGTTTTTTAATTAGAATTGTGGTTTTTTATTCAGAATTTGGTGTTTTTTATTCAGAATTTGGTGGTTTTTATTTAGAATTGAGTGTTTTTTTTAGAAGTCAGTGCTTTTTATTAAGAAAATTGTGCTTTTTTTAGAATTGTGTTTTTATTAGATGTTGGTGCTTTTTTAGAAATCAGTGTTTTTTAATTAGAATTCAGTGCTTTTTATTTAGAATTCAGTGCTTTTTTATTTAGAATTCAGTGTTTTATTTTTTAGATTTCAGTGTTTATTTATTTAGAATTCAGTGTTTTTCATTTAGAATTCAGTGTTTTTCATTTAGAATTTGTTTTTTTATTTAGAATTGAGTGGTTTTAAATTTAGAAGTCAGTGCTTTTTTAAATTTAGAATCCAGTGTATTTTTCTTAGAATTCAGTGTTTTTTATTTAGAATTTTGTGTTTTTTTTTATTTAGAATTCAGTGTTTTTATTTAGAAGTCAGTGCTTTTTATTCAGAAAATTGTGCTTTTTTTAGAATTGTGTTTTTATTAGATGTTGGTGCTTTTTTAGAATTCAGTGTTTTTTATTTAGAATTCAGTGCTTTTTATTTAGAATTCAGTGCTTTTTTGTTTAGAATTCAGTGTTTATTTATTTAGAATTCAGTGGGTTTTATTTAGAATTCAGTGGTTTTTATTTAGATTTCAGTGTTTTGTATTGAGAACTTGGATATTTTTTTTAGAATTCAGTGTTTTTCTATTTACAATTCAGTGCTTTTTAATTTAGAATTTGATGTTTTTTATTCAGAATTCAGTGTTTTTTATTTAGAATTAAGTGTTTTTTTATTTAGAATTCAGTGTTCTTTTATTTAGAATTCAGTGTATATATTTAGAATTCAGTGGTTTTTTATTTAGAATACAGTGTTTTTAATTTAGAATTCAGTGCTTTTTATTTAGAATTCAGTGTTTTGTATTGAGATTTTGGATATTTTTTAGAAGTCATTCTTTTTCTATTTAGAATTCAGTGCTTTTCAATTTAGAATTTGGTGTTTTTTATTTAGACTTCAGTGTTTTTTTATTTCGAAATCAGTGCTTTTTTATTTAGAAATTGGTGTTTTTTATTTAGACTTCAGTGTTTTTTTATTTCGAAATCAGTGCTTTTTTATTTAGAATTTGGTGTTTTAATTTAGAATTCAGTGTTTTTTATTTAGATTTCAGTGTTTTCTATTGAGAATTTGGATTTTTTTTAATTCAGTGTTTTTCTGTTTAGAATTAAGTGCTTTTTAAATTTAGAATTTGGTGTTTTTTATTTAGACTTCAGTGCTTTTATTTAGAATTCAGTGCTTTTTTATTTAGAATTCAGTGTTTTTTATTTAGAATTTGTTTTTTTATTTAGATTTCAGTGTTTTCTATTGAGAATTTGGATTTTTTTTTGAATTCAGTGTTTTTCTGTTTAGAATTAAGTGCTTTTTAAATTTAGAATTTGGTGTTTTTTATTTAGACTTCAGTGCTTTTATTTAGAATTCAGTGCTTTTTTATTTAGAATTCAGTGTTTTTTATTTAGAATTTGTTTTTTTATTTAGAATTCAGTGTTTTTTATTTAGAATTCAGTGCATTTTTAAATTTAGAATCCAGTGTATTTTTCTTAGAATTCAGTGGGTTTTTTAATTAGAATTGTGGTTTTTTATTCAGAATTTGGTGTTTTTTATTCAGAATTTGGTGGTTTTTATTTAGAATTGAGTGTTTTTTTTAGAAGTCAGTGCTTTTTATTAAGAAAATTGTGCTTTTTTTAGAATTGTGTTTTTATTAGATGTTGGTGCTTTTTTAGAAATCAGTGTTTTTTAATTAGAATTCAGTGCTTTTTATTTAGAATTCAGTGCTTTTTTATTTAGAATTCAGTGTTTTATTTTTTAGATTTCAGTGTTTATTTATTTAGAATTCAGTGTTTTTCATTTAGAATTCAGTGTTTTTTTATTTAGAATTCAGTGTAATTATTTAGAATTCAGTGGTTTTTTATTTAAAATACAGTGTTTTTAATTTAGAATTCAGTTGTTTTTATTTAGAATTCAGTGTTTTGTATTTAGAAGTAAGTGCTTTTTCTTCAGAAAATTGTGCTTTTTTTAGATTTGTGTTTTTTATTAGATGTTGGTGCTTTTTTAGAATCCAGTGTTTTTAATTTAGAATTCAGTGTTTTTTATTTAGAATTCAGTGTTTTTTATTTAGAATTCAGTGTTTATTTATTTAGAATTCAGTGTTTTTTAATTTAGAATTCAGTGTATTTATTTAGAATTCAGTGTTTTTTATTTAGCATACAGTGTTTTTACTTTAGAATTCAGTGTTTTTTATTTAGAATTCAGTGTTTTCTATTGAGAATTAGGATTTTTTTTAGAATTCAGTGTTTTTCTATTTAGAATTCAGTGCTTTTTAAATTTAGATTTTATTGTTTTTTATTTAGACTTCAGTGCTTTTATTTAGAATTCAGTGCTTTTTTATTTAGAATTCAGTGTTGTTTTATTTAGAATTGAGTGTTTTTTTAATTTAGAATTCAGTGTCTTTATTTAGAATTCAGTGTTTTCTATTTAGAATTTGTTTTTTTCATTTAGAATTCAGTGTTTTTATAAAATTTAGAATCCAGTGTATTTTTTATTAGAATTCAGTTTTTTTTAATTAGAATTTGGTGTTTTTTATTTAGAATTTGGTGTTTTTTATTTAGAATTGTGTTTTTTATTTAGAATTGTGTGTTTTACTTAGAATTCAGTGTTTTTTTATTTAGAATTCAGTGTAATTATTTAGAATTCAGTGGTTTTTTATTTAAAATACAGTGTTTTTAATTTAGAATTCAGTTGTTTTTATTTAGAATTCAGTGTTTTGTATTTAGAAGTAAGTGCTTTTTCTTCAGAAAATTGTGCTTTTTTTAGATTTGTGTTTTTTATTAGATGTTGGTGCTTTTTTAGAATCCAGTGTTTTTAATTTAGAATTCAGTGTTTTTTATTTAGAATTCAGTGTTTTTTATTTAGAATTCAGTGTTTATTTATTTAGAATTCAGTGTTTTTTAATTTAGAATTCAGTGTATTTATTTAGAATTCAGTGTTTTTTATTTAGCATACAGTGTTTTTACTTTAGAATTCAGTGTTTTCTATTGAGAATTAGGATTTTTTTTAGAATTCAGCGTTTTTCTATTTAGAATTCAGTGCTTTTTAAATTTAGATTTTAGTGTTTTTTATGTAGACTTCAGTGCTTTTATTTAGAATTCAGTGCTTTTATTTAGAATTCAGTGCTTTTTTATTTAGAATTCAGTGTTGTTTTATTTAGAATTGAGTGTTTTTTTAATTTAGAATTCAGTGTCTTTATTTAGAATTCAGTGTTTTTTATTTAGAATTTGTTTTTTTCATTTAGAATTCAGTGTTTTTTTTTTAATTTAGAATCCAGTGTATTTTTATTAGAATTCAGTTTTTTTTAATTAGAATTTGGTGTTTTTTATTTAGAATTTGGTGTTTTTTATTTAGAATTTGGTGTTTTTTATTTAGAATTGTGTGTTTTATTTAGAATTCAGTGTTTTTTATTCAGAATTTGGTGTTTTATATTTAGAAGTCAGTGCTTTTTATGCAGAAAATTGTGCTTTTTTAGATTTGTGTTTTTTATTAGATGTTGGTGCATTTTTAGACTCCAGTGTTTTTAATTTAGAATTCAATGTTTTTTATTTAGAATTCAGTACTTTTTAATTTAGAATTTGGTGTTTTTTATTTAGACTTCAGTGCTTTTTTATTTAGAATTCAGTGTTTTTTTATTTAGAATGTAGTGTTTTTTTATTTAGAATTCAGTGTTTTTCATTTAGAATTTGTATTTTTTTATTTAGAATTGAGTGGTTTTTAATTTAGAAGTCAGTGCTTTTTTAAATTTAGAATCCAGTGTAGTTTTTTTAATTTAGAATTCAGTGTTTTTATTTAGAATTCAGTGTTTTTCATTTAGAATGTGTTTTTTTATTTAGAATTGAGTGGTTTTAAATTTAGAAGTCAGTGCTTTTTTAAATTTAGAATCCAGTGTATTTTTCTTAGAATTCAGTGTTTTTTATTTAGAATTTTGTGTTTTTTTTATTTAGAATTCAGTGTTTTTATTTAGAAGTCAGTGCTTTTTATTCAGAAAATTGTGCTTTTTTTAGAATTGTGTTTTTATTAGATGTTGGTGCTTTTTTAGAATTCAGTGTTTTTTATTTAGAATTCAGTGCTTTTTATTTAGAATTCAGTGCTTTTTTGTTTAGAATTCAGTGTTTATTTATTTAGAATTCAGTGGGTTTTATTTAGAATTCAGTGGTTTTTATTTAGATTTCAGTGTTTTGTATTGAGAACTTGGATATTTTTTTTAGAATTCAGTGTTTTTCTATTTACAATTCAGTGCTTTTTAATTTAGAATTTGATGTTTTTTATTCAGAATTCAGTGTTTTTTATTTAGAATTAAGTGTTTTTTATTTAGAATTCAGTGTTTTTTATTTAGAATTCAGTGCTTTTTTATTTAGAATTCAGTGCTTTTTTATTTAGAATTCAGTGCTTTTTTATTTAGAATTCAGTGCTTTTTTATTTAGAATTCAGTGTTTTTCATTTAGAATTCAGTGTTTTTCATTTAGAATTCAGTGTTTTTCATTTAGAATTCAGTGTTTTTCATTTAGAATTCAGTGTTTATTTATTTAGAATTCAGTGTTTATTTATTTAGAATTCAGTGTTTATTTATTTAGAATACAGTGTTTTTTATTTAGAATTCAGTGTTCTTTTATTTAGAATTCAGTGTATATATTTAGAATTCAGTGGTTTTTTATTTAGAATACAGTGTTTTTAATTTAGAATTCAGTGCTTTTTATTTAGAATTCAGTGTTTTGTATTGAGAATTTGGATATTTTTTAGAAGTCATTCTTTTTCTATTTAGAATTCAGTGCTTTTCAATTTAGAATTTGGTGTTTTTTATTTAGACTTCAGTGTTTTTTTATTTCGAAATCAGTGCTTTTTTATTTAGAAATTGGTGTTTTTTATTTAGACTTCAGTGTTTTTTTATTTCGAAATCAGTGCTTTTTTATTTAGAATTTGGTGTTTTAATTTAGAATTCAGTGTTTTTTATTTAGATTTCAGTGTTTTCTATTGAGAATTTGGATTTTTTTTTAATTCAGTGTTTTTCTGTTTAGAATTAAGTGCTTTTTAAATTTAGAATTTGGTGTTTTTTATTTAGACTTCAGTGCTTTTATTTAGAATTCAGTGCTTTTTTATTTAGAATTCAGTGTTTTTTATTTAGAATTTGTTTTTTTATTTAGATTTCAGTGTTTTCTATTGAGAATTTGGATTTTTTTTTTTAATTCAGTGTTTTTCTGTTTAGAATTAAGTGCTTTTTAAATTTAGAATTTGGTGTTTTTTATTTAGACTTCAGTGCTTTTATTTAGAATTCAGTGCTTTTTTATTTAGAATTCAGTGTTTTTTATTTAGAATTTGTTTTTTTATTTAGAATTCAGTGTTTTTTATTTAGAATTCAGTGCATTTTTAAATTTAGAATCCAGTGTATTTTTCTTAGAATTCAGTGGTTTTTTTAATTAGAATTGTGTTTTTTTATTCAGAATTTGGTGTTTTTTATTCAGAATTTGGTGGTTTTTATTTAGAATTGAGTGTTTTTTTTAGAAGTCAGTGCTTTTTATTAAGAAAATTGAGCTTTTTTTAGAATTGCGTTTTTATTAGATGTTGGTGCTTTTTTAGAAATCAGTGTTTTTTAATTAGAATTCAGTGCTTTTTATTTAGAATTCAGTGCTTTTTTATTTAGAATTCAGTGTTTTATTTTTTAGATTTCAGTGTTTATTTATTTAGAATTCAGTGTTTTTCATTTAGAATTCAGTGCTTTTTTATTTAGAATTCAGTGTAATTATTTAGAATTCAGTGATTTTTTATTTAAAATACAGTGTTTTTAATTTAGAATTCAGTTGTTTTTATTTAGAATTCAGTGTTTTGTATTTAGAAGTAAGTGCTTTTTCTTCAGAAAATTGTGCTTTTTTTAGATTTGTGTTTTTTATTAGATGTTGGTGCTTTTTTAGAATCCAGTGTTTTTAATTTAGAATTCAGTGTTTTTTATTTAGAATTCAGTGTTTTTTATTTAGAATTCAGTGTTCTTTTATTTAGAATTCAGTGTATATATTTAGAATTCAGTGGTTTTTTATTTAGAATACAGTGTTTTTAATTTAGAATTCAGTGCTTTTTATTTAGAATTCAGTGTTTTGTATTGAGAATTTGGATATTTTTTAGAAGTCATTCTTTTTCTATTTAGAATTCAGTGCTTTTCAATTTAGAATTTGGTGTTTTTTATTTAGACTTCAGTGTTTTTTTATTTCGAAATCAGTGCTTTTTTATTTAGAAATTGGTGTTTTTTATTTAGACTTCAGTGTTTTTTTATTTCGAAATCAGTGCTTTTTTATTTAGAATTTGGTGTTTTAATTTAGAATTCAGTGTTTTTTATTTAGATTTCAGTGTTTTCTATTGAGAATTTGGATTTTTTTTTAATTCAGTGTTTTTCTGTTTAGAATTAAGTGCTTTTTAAATTTAGAATTTGGTGTTTTTTATTTAGACTTCAGTGCTTTTATTTAGAATTCAGTGCTTTTTTATTTAGAATTCAGTGTTTTTTATTTAGAATTTGTTTTTTTATTTAGATTTCAGTGTTTTCTATTGAGAATTTGGATTTTTTTTTTTAATTCAGTGTTTTTCTGTTTAGAATTAAGTGCTTTTTAAATTTAGAATTTGGTGTTTTTTATTTAGACTTCAGTGCTTTTATTTAGAATTCAGTGCTTTTTTATTTAGAATTCAGTGTTTTTTATTTAGAATTTGTTTTTTTATTTAGAATTCAGTGTTTTTTATTTAGAATTCAGTGCATTTTTAAATTTAGAATCCAGTGTATTTTTCTTAGAATTCAGTGGTTTTTTTAATTAGAATTGTGTTTTTTTATTCAGAATTTGGTGTTTTTTATTCAGAATTTGGTGGTTTTTATTTAGAATTGAGTGTTTTTTTTAGAAGTCAGTGCTTTTTATTAAGAAAATTGTGCTTTTTTTAGAATTGCGTTTTTATTAGATGTTGGTGCTTTTTTAGAAATCAGTGTTTTTTAATTAGAATTCAGTGCTTTTTATTTAGAATTCAGTGCTTTTTTATTTAGAATTCAGTGTTTTATTTTTTAGATTTCAGTGTTTATTTATTTAGAATTCAGTGTTTTTCATTTAGAATTCAGTGCTTTTTTATTTAGAATTCAGTGTAATTATTTAGAATTCAGTGGTTTTTTATTTAAAATACAGTGTTTTTAATTTAGAATTCAGTTGTTTTTATTTAGAATTCAGTGTTTTGTATTTAGAAGTAAGTGCTTTTTCTTCAGAAAATTGTGCTTTTTTTAGATTTGTGTTTTTTATTAGATGTTGGGGCTTTTTTAGAATCCAGTGTTTTTAATTTAGAATTCAGTGTTTTTTATTTAGAATTCAGTGTTTTTTATTTAGAATTCAGTGTTTATTTATTTAGAATTCAGTGTTTTTTAATTTAGAATTCAGTGTATTTATTTAGAATTCAGTGTTTTTTATTTAGCATACAGTGTTTTTACTTTAGATTTCAGTGTTTTTTATTTAGAATTCAGTGTTTTCTATTGAGAATTAGGATTTTTTTAGAATTCAGTGTTTTTCTATTTAGAATTCAGTGCTTTTTAAATTTAGATTTTAGTGTTTTTTATTTAGACTTCAGTGCTTTTATTTAGAATTCAGTGCTTTTTTATTTAGAATTCAGTGTTGTTTTATTTAGAATTGAGTGTTTTTTTTAATTTAGAATTCAGTGTCTTTATTTAGAATTCAGTGTTTTTTATTTAGAATTTGTTTTTTTCATTTAGAATTCAGTGTTTTTTTTAAATTTAGAATCCAGTGTATTTTTATTAGAATTCAGTTTTTTTAATTAGAATTTGGTGTTTTTTATTTAGAATTTGGTGTTTTTTATTTAGAATTGTGTTTTTTATTTAGAATTGTGTGTTTTACTTAGAATTCAGTGTTTTTTTATTTAGAATTCAGTGTAATTATTTAGAATTCAGTGGTTTTTTATTTAAAATACAGTGTTTTTAATTTAGAATTCAGTTGTTTTTATTTAGAATTCAGTGTTTTGTATTTAGAAGTAAGTGCTTTTTCTTCAGAAAATTGTGCTTTTTTTAGATTTGTGTTTTTTATTAGATGTTGGTGCTTTTTTAGAATCCAGTGTTTTTCATTTAGAATTCAGTGTTTTTTATTTAGAATTCAGTGTTTTTTATTTAGAATTCAGTGTTTATTTATTTAGAATTCAGTGTTTTTTAATTTAGAATTCAGTGTATTTATTTAGAATTCAGTGTTTTTTATTTAGCATACAGTGTTTTTACTTTAGAATTCAGTGTTTTCTATTGAGAATTAGGATTTTTTTTAGAATTCAGTGTTTTTCTATTTAGAATTCAGTGCTTTTTAAATTTAGATTTTAGTGTTTTTTATTTAGACTTCAGTGCTTTTATTTAGAATTCAGTGCTTTTATTTAAAATTCAGTGCTTTTTTATTTAGAATTCAGTGTTGTTTTATTTAGAATTGAGTGTTTTTTTAATTTAGAATTCAGTGTCTTTATTTAGAATTCAGTGTTTTTTATTTAGAATTTGTTTTTTTCATTTAGAATTCAGTGTTTTTTTTTAATTTAGAATCCAGTGTATTTTTATTAGAATTCAGTTTTTTTTAATTAGAATTTGGTGTTTTTTATTTAGAATTTGGTGTTTTTTATTTAGAATTGTGTTTTTTATTTAGAATTGTGTGTTTTACTTAGAATTCAGTGTTTTTTATTCAGAATTTGGTGTTTTATATTTAGAAGTCAGTGCTTTTTATGCAGAAAGTTGTGCTTTTTTTAGATTTGTGTTTTTTATTAGATGTTGGTGCATTTTTAGAATCCAGTGTTTTTAATTTAGAATTCAATGTTTTTTATTTAGAATTCAGTACTTTTTAATTTAGAATTTGGTGTTTTTTATTTAGACTTCAGTGCTTTTTTATTTAGAATTCAGTGTTTTTTTATTTAGAATGTAGTGTTTTTTTATTTAGAATTCAGTGTTTTTCATTTAGAATTTGTATTTTTTTTATTTAGAATTGAGTGGTTTTTAATTTAGAAGTCAGTGCTTTTTTAAATTTAGAATCCAGTGTATTTTTCTTAGAATTCAGTGTTTTTTTATTTAGAATTTTGTGTTTTTTTAATTTAGAATTCAGTGTTTTGATTTAGAATTCTGTGTTTTTCATTTAGAATTTGTTTTTTTTTTATTTAGAATTGAGTGGTTTTAAATTTAGAAGTCAGTGCTTTTTTAAATTTAGAATCCAGTGTATTTTTCTTAGAATTCAGTGTTTTTTTTATTTAGAATTTTGTGTTTTTTTATTTAGAATTCAGTGTTTTTATTTAGAATTCAGTGTTTTTTATTTAGAAGTCAGTGCTTTTTATTCAGAAAATTGTGCTTTTTTTAGAATTGTGTTTTTATTAGATGTTGGTGCTTTTTTAGAATTCAGTGTTTTTTATTCAGAATTTGGTGTTTTTTTATTCAGAATTTGGTGTTTTTTTATTTAGAATTCAGTGTTTTTTTATTTAGAATTCAGTGTTTTTTAATTTAGAATTCAGTGTTTTTTAATTTAGAATTCTGTGTTTTTTTATTTAGAATTCAGTGTTTTTTAATTTAGAATTCGGTGTTTTTTATTTAGAATTCAGTGCTTTTTATTTAGAATTCAGTGTTTTGTATTGAGGATTTGGATATTTTTTTTAGAAGTCAGTCTTTTTCTATTTAGAATTCAGTGCTTTTTAATTTAGAATTTGGTGTTTTTTATTTAGACTTCAGTGTTTTTTATTTCGAATTCAGTGCTTTTTTATTTAGAATTTGGTGTTTTTATTTAGAATTTAGTGGGTTTTTTTAGAATTCAGTGCTTTTTTAAATTTAGAATCCAGTGTATTCTTATTAGAATTTTGTGTTTTTTAATTAGAATTGTGTGTTTTATTTAGAATTCAGTGTTTTTTATTCAGAATTTGGTGTTTTAATTTAGAATTCAGTGTTTTTTTTTTATTCAGTGCTTTTTTTAAATTTAGAATCCAGTGTATTTTTATTAGAATTCAGTGTTTTTTAATTAGAATTTGGTGTTTTTATTTAGAATTATGTGTTTTATTTAGAATTCAGTGTAATTATTTAGAATTCAGTGTTTTTTATTTAGCATACAGTGTTTTTACTTTAGAATTCAGTGTCTTTATTTAGAATTCAGTGTTTTTTATTTAGCATACAGTGTTTTTACTTTAGAATTCAGTGTCTTTATTTAGAATTCAGTGTTTTTTATTTAGAATTTGTTTTTTTTTTATTTAGAATTCAGTGTTTTTTTATTTAGAATTCAGTGCCTTTTTAAAATTTAGAATCCAGTGTATTTTTATTTTGAAATCAGTGTTTTTTAATTAGATTTTGGTGTTTTTATTTAGAATTGTGTGTTTTATTTAGAATTCAGTGTTTTTTATTCAGAATTTGGTGTTTTGTATTTAGAAGTCAGTGCTTTTTATTCAGAAAATAGTGCTTTTTTTAGATTTGTGTTTTTTATTAGATGTTGGTGCTTTTTTAGAATCCAGTGTTTTTAATTTAGAATTTGGTGTTTTTTATTTAGAATTCACTGCTTTTTATTTAGAATTCAGTGCTTTTTATTTTGAATTCAGTGTTTATTTATTTAGAATTCAGTGTTTTTTTATTTAGCATACAGTGTTTTTACTTTAGAATTCAGTGTCTTTATTTAGAATTCAGTGTTTTTTATTTAGCATACAGTGTTTTTACTTTAGAATTCAGTGTCTTTATTTAGAATTCAGTGTTTTTCATTTAGAATTTGTTTTTTTTATTTAGAATTGAGTGGTTTTAAATTTAGAAGTCAGTGCTTTTTTAAATTTAGAATCCAGTGTATTTTTCTTAGAATTCATTGTTTTTTTATTTAGAATTCACAGCTTTTTTATTTAGAATTCACAGCTTTTTATTTAGAATTCAGTGCTTTTTAATTAGAATTCAGTGCTTTTTATTTAGAATTCAGTGTTTATTTATTTAGAATTCAGTGTTTTTTAATTTAGAATTCAGTGTATTTAGAATTCAGTATTTTTTATTTAGCATACAGTGTTTATTTAGAATTCAGTGTTTTCTATTGAGAATTTGGATTTTTTTTAGAATTCAGTGTTTTTCTAATTAGAATTCAGTACTTTTTTAATTTCGAATTTGGTGTTTTTTATTTAGACTTCAGTGCTTTTTATTTAGAATTCAGTGCTTTTTTATTTAGAATTCAGTGCTTTTTTATTTAGAATTCAGTGCTTTTTTATTTAGAATTCAGTGCTTTTTATTTTGAATTCAGTGTTTTTTAATTAGATTTTGGTGTTTTTATTTAGAATTGTGTGTTTTATTTAGAATTCAGTGTTTTTTATTCAGAATTTGGTGTCTTGTATTTAGAAGTCAGTGCTTTTTATTCAGAAAATTGTGCTTTTTTTAGATTTGTGTTTTTTATTAGATGTTGGTGCTTTTTTAGAATCCAGTGTTTTTAATTTAGAATTCACTGTTTTTTATTTAGAATTCATTACTTTTTATTTAGAATTCAGTGCTTTTTATTTTGAATTCAGTGTTTATTTATTTAGAATTCAGTGTTTTTTAATTTAGAATTCAGTGTAATTATTTAGAATTCAGTGTTTTTTATTTAGCATACAGTGTTTTTAATTTAGAATTCAGTGTTTTTATTTAGAATTCAGTGCTTTTTATTTAGAATTCAGTGTTTATTTATTTAGAATTCAGTGTTTTTAATTTAGAATTCAGTGTAATTATTTAGAATTCAGTGTTTTTTATTTAGCATACAGTGTTTTTAATTCAGAATTCAGTGTTTTTATTTAGAATTCAGTGTTTTCTATTGAGAATTTGGATTTTTTTTAGAATTCAGTGTTTTTCTAATTAGAATTCAGTACTTTTTTAATTTAGAATTTGGTGTTTTTTATTTAGACTTCAGTGCTTTTTATTTAGAATTTAGTGTTTTTTATTTAGAAATCTGTGTTTTTATTTTGAATTCAGTGTTTTTCATTTAGAATTTGGTTTTTTTATTTAGAATTGAGTGGTTTTTAATTTAGAAGTCAGTGCTTTTTTAAATTTAGAATACAGTGTATTTTTCTTAAAATTCAGTGTTTTTTATTTAGAATTTTGTGTTTTTTTTATTTAGAATTCAGTGTTTTTATTTAGAATTCAGTGTCTTTTATTTAGAAGTCAGTGCTTTTTATTCAGAAAATTGTGCTTTTTTTAGAATTGTGTTTTTATTAGATGTTGGTGCTTTTTTAGAATTCAGTGTTTTTTATTTAGAATTCAGTGCTTTTGATTTAGAATTCAGTGCTTTTTTGTTTAGAATTCAGTGTTTATTTATTTAGAATTCAGCGTTTATTTATTTAGAATACAGTGTTTTTAATTTAGAATTCAGTGGTTTTTATTTAGAATTCAGTGGTTTTCATTTAGAATTCAGTGTTTTGTATTGAGAACTTGGATATTTTTTTTAGAATTCAGTGTTTTTCTATTTACAATTCAGTGCTTTTTAATTTAGAATTTGATGTTTTTTATTCAGAATTCAGTGTTTTTATTTAGAATAAAGTGTTTTTTTTATTTAGAATTCAGTGTTTTTTATTTAGAATTAAGTGTTTTTTTATTTAGAATTCAGTGTTTATTTATTTAGAATTCAGTGTTTATTTATTTAGAATACAGTGTTTTTCATTTAGAATTCAGTGCTTTTTATTTAGAATTCAGTGCTTTTTTATTCATAATTCAGTGTTTATTTATTTAGAATTCAGTGTTTATTTATTTAGAATCCAGTGTTTTTAATTTAGAATTCAGTGTTTGTTATTTAGAATTCACAGCTTTTTATTCAGAATTCAGTGCTTTTTATTTTGAATTCAATGTTTATTTATTTAAAAATTCAGTGTAATTATTTAGAATTCAGTGTTTTTATTTAGCATACAGTGTTTTTAATTTAGTATTCAGTGTTTTTAATTAGAATTCAGTACTTTTTTAATTTAGAATTTGGTGTTTTTTATTTAGACTTCAGTGCTTTTTATTTAGAATTCAGTGCTTTTTTATTTAGAATTCAGTGTTTTTTATTTAGAATTTTGTGTTTTTTTATTTAGAATTCAGTGTTTTTATTTAGAATTCAGTGTTTTTAATTTAGAATTCAGTGCTTTTTATTTAGATTTCAGTGTTTTCTATTGAGAATTTGGATTTTTTTTTAATTCAGTGTTTTTCTGTTTAGAATTAAGTGCTTTTTATATTTAGAATTCAGTGTTTTGTATTGAGAACTTGGATATTTTTTTTAGAATTCAGTGTTTTTCTATTTACAATTCAGTGCTTTTTTAATTTAGAATTTGGTGTTTTTATTTAGAATTCAGTGTTTTTTAATTAGAATTCAGTGTTTTTTATTCAGAATTTGGTGTTTTGTATTTAGAAGTCAGTGCTTTTTATTCATAAAATTGTGCTTTTTTTTACATTTGTGTTTTTTATTAGATGTTGGCGCTTTTTTAGAATCCAGTGTTTTTAATTTAGAATTCAGTGTTTTTTATTTAGAATTCACAGCTTTTTATTCAGAATTCAGTGCTTTTTATTTTGAATTCAATGTTTATTTATTTAAAAATTCAGTGTAATTATTTAGAATTCAGTGTTTTTTATTTAGCATACAGTGTTTTTAATTTAGTATTCAGTGTTTTTAATTAGAATTCAGTACTTTTTTAATTTAGAATTTGGTGTTTTTTATTTAGACTTCAGTGCTTTTTATTTAGAATTCAGTGCTTTTTTATTTAGAATTCAGTGTTTTTTTATTTAGAATTTTGTGTTTTTTTATTTAGAATTCAGTGTTTTTATTCAGAATTCAGT